>NC_137041.1:26116021-26576021 GCF_032717465.1 Coenobita brevimanus
TTCAGATTAAGCCGCTCAAGTTATCTTCAGTATGTGGCCTTGACCTTTTCCTATTGTTCTAAAAACAACAGTTTAATCCCTTGGCTAAATCTCAACCCTTCAGTCACGTTTGGCTCAAATGAAATTAAAAATGTTTTTATTGATTTTCTCTACATACATGCAAACAGACGGATATATGCCCCTATCCAGTGACCTTGGCCTTTGACTCACTGGTCATAAAATCGAATCCTCTCCATGAAGCTTGGTGTACATTAGATAAAAGCTGTTTTAAAGTTGAAATAAGAATTGCTTAAGCTGACGCTGCTAGGTCAGATTTTGACCTATGTCTGTGACCTTAACTTTTGACCGTTAGTTCTGTAATAGAGTAAATAGGATTTCCCATTGGCTGACATTTAACTCCTCCGTCCAACTAGCTTAAAATCGATGGCATATATATCTATTCTCTACACACACACACACACACACACACACACACACACACACACACACACACACACACACACACACTGAAGTGAACTGTTATGAATTGCATACCTGTCAGAAGCAAAAATGGAAGTTGGTACGGGTGATATACAAGGGCAAAAAGATGGAGAGAGAGAGAGAGAGAGAGAGAGAGAGAGAGAGAGAGAGAGAGAGAGAGAGAGAGAGAATAAGCCAGACAGACAGACAGGCAGACAGACAGACAGAGGATGTGGTTGTGTTTGTTTTATGGTGGTGACGTGATATGAGAAAACATGATAGAGGATAAGTGTGCTGAGATTGTAGGGTAAAGATGATATGACTGCTAACACTTTGTTTATAATAATTATGATTAAACAGAAGTAAACTTGCCAAATATAATTCTACCAGCCATAAAAATCGATGAAAATACAGTAATTTTTTTTTACTAGCCTATCCGCTATGTAGGCTAGTAGAAAAAATATAAACATTCATGTTCATTATACAGTATACAGTGGGTATGAATGTGTCAATACTTGTTCAAGCGATTGAGGGAACTCCCGCATCCTTCAGGTCATTATATTAATGGCGTCAAGCTGGACAACAAATAACTAGCAAAAGGATATTTATTCTGTACACAAGGGAAATCAAAGTATTCGCATTTTTACGTCAGAGTGCGTTTACGTGATTACCACTGTATACAGAAACATAGGCAACGCTGCACGGTTGGAACCCTCCACCTGACTAAGCACGTACCCCCACCTTCCTGCACATCTAACCAAACGCATAACGGCCCTCCCCCTCCCCAATCTTTTAAAGGTGGATGTAAGGAGAACGCACTGAGGACACATAACATGGGTCCTTCAGATTTCTTGTGCAGGTTGCATGAAATCTCTGGAAAATATATTTTATACTTCATTAATGGGTAATTAAGGCGTTCCAATCGGACTGAGCTTGTGTAGGTTTATATCCAAGGGGTGGTTGGTGTTTACTGCTCACGTAATGCCACTCGCTGATGAGTGAGGCTGGTCACTTTCATCTTAAATACCAGGACCAATTTGCCTAGCCCGGGCTCCTGTGCTCCTCATGGTATTTATATAAATTATAACACAGCATTCTACCTATCAAAAGCCACCAGTTCACTATAAGACACATAACCACAGTATGTGAAATTTCACGACTCTATAGTGAATACTTTCTGAGTTCTGGCCCGGAAACAACATCTCTGTGCCTTGCCAACTACCCTGCTTCCCTGCTGCCCAACTCTACGGACGGACATCTATTATGTAGACATTAAATGGAACTGGCTTCCATTGAAGTAGGAACTAAATTGGCCAGGTATGTAACCACTACTCTTGATACTTAGTTTGAGAATATCTACTGTATATATGGACTGAGTGAGATTCTTCTTTACTGGATAGGGGAGGAAGACAGTAAAATTCCTTTCATCCAGATTGAGTGAAGACTATTAAAGAGCTGTCTTCCAGATTTAAATCTATGCATGTATCCTCCAAGCAAAACCCAGCTGATCTGCTCTCGAGAGGTTCGACTGTAAAGAGACTGATCAAAGATAACTTGTGGTTTAAAGGTCCGTGATGGTTACTCACTAAAAAGATTGGTTTAAGCAGAAACAGTATAATATTGCTGAGGTTAATGTAGTAAACTTGCATCCTGTAGTACCTGAGCCAGAAGTAATTGGCATTAGCAGATTCTCATCAATAAGACAACTTATTAACACTACTAAATTAGTTTTTAAAATTTTGAATTAGAAAGTGGGGGTTCAGAAGTTTGATCCCATGGAATATTGGCTGAAAAAAAATACAAAGGAATTATTACGGAGAGATGTATGACCTTTTAGGCCATGGCACTGGGATCAAGAACAAGCTGATAAGAGATTTGGGATTGTTCTTCGACAGAAAGGGTCTAATTAGATGCCGTGGCCGAATAATAAAGACTGATTTGCCTCTGCAAACTAGACATCCTATATTATTATCCAAGAATGATCATTTTGCACAGTTAATTGTGAAGGAAGCCCATGATCTGACACTTCACGGAGGCGTGCCACAGACTTTGACGCGAATCCGGGAAAGATATTGGATCCCTAAGGGTTGACACTTCATAAAGAAATGCTGTATCTCAAAGGCTACATTATATGTAGGAGGTATGAACAACAACCATATGACTGTCCAGTACCACCTGCCTTACCAAGGGTTAGGGTAAATGTAAGTCGGCTCTTCGAAGTAACTGGAGTTGATTACACAGAGGCTATAACTGTTACGAGTGAGGGAACTCCCCATAAAGTGTATATATGTTTGTTTACTTGCACCTACACAAGGGCAGTCCATTCAGAAATAGCAGAAGATTTTAGTTCAGAGACATTCCCGAACATATTTTGAAGATTTACAGCTAGAAGGTCTTGTCCTAATAAATTAATAAGCTACAACGGAACTAATTTCGTTGGAGGATCACCTCTACAAAAATATAATGAATGACCCAAAGGTTAAGTCGGCACCGGAAAATCGAAATGGTACCTGGCAGTTCATAGCACCAAGAGCACAATGGCAGAAGGGATTTACCGAACGAATGATTGGTACTGTGAAGAACTGCCTTAGGAAAACCTTACAAGGAACTAAGATCACCAGAGAGGAGTTGAGAACAGTGATAACTGAAATAATTGAGGCTATGATTAATGATAGACCTTTAAGCTACCTAGATGACACTAGCGTTTCGATTTAGGCATTGACACCGGCTCATGGCAGAAAGCTCCATCTGGTGACTTGTGTGGATATCCAGAAGAAAGTAGATCAGCGTGAGATAAAAAAATTAATTAGGACATCTGCGAGAGGGATATCAATGTCTGAAAAGGGTATTGGGCACCTGGAATAGGCATTGGAGAGAACAATATCTTTTGAGCCTAAGAGAAAGATTTTATCGGCCTCAGGCTGCCAGCAACAAGTCAGTTTTAAACATAGGAGATGTGGTCTTAATAAAAAGAGAACAACCAAGATCCGAGTGGCCATTAGCTAAAGTGATCTCCACACAGCCAGATTCAGAGGGGGTGCTGAGACTTGTAAAAATGAATTGTAGGGCACATACCAATATAAAAACTATTGATAAACTGGTACCCCTTGAGTTAACGGATACCCTGGACACAGTGGATGGTGGAGAGCAATTGGGTCAAGATGCACACCCTAGAAGGGCCACAGCACAGGGTTCTTCAGACCTATGGAAAGAACTCCTGCCCATGGGTCACACTACATGATGCATCATATCATCTGTCTCCCGGCCCCAAAACTGTGGGAAATATTTTCCCCCAGAGCAATTGTGCTCTTTTCCTTTTAAAATAGAGGAAAACCAGGAGAGCGTTAATGACTAATTCAAGCGATTTTATAACCTAGAGATTAAGTTTTCTTTAATAATTCTTATTATTAATAACTTAAATGCTACTGCATTTAAACCTTGTGGACAACTATATTGTAAATACATGTAAAAACTGAGAAAATTTCCATTGACCTAACGGTGCCTGCATGATGAGTATGAAGTGCGCTCACGTGAAAAGCTGATGAGGTTTAATATATTTACATATATAAAGGGAATATTTGGCTTTAGTTTAATTACAACTAAGATTAAATTAAGTTAGATTCACCTTGTATGTATCATGAAGTAATTTAACTGCATCTAGTCTTGTAATTAAATAATAGTTGGCATCTTTACAATTCTATGAGGGAGTAGAGACTCGACATGTTCACTGACTCTAATTCCTAAGCCTGTCCAAACTGCACACAGTAAAATACTCACCCAAGGACGTTTGGATGCCCCAGGCAAACGACCGAAACATCAGGGCCGTTGTCATCTGTTGTCCGACTCTTTCTAGCT
The DNA here is from genome assembly GCF_032717465.1 of Coenobita brevimanus. Classification (NCBI taxonomy): domain Eukaryota; kingdom Metazoa; phylum Arthropoda; class Malacostraca; order Decapoda; family Coenobitidae; genus Coenobita; species Coenobita brevimanus. The sequence continues at coordinate 26,120,336 of NC_137041.1, forward strand.
AAGTAACCTTTATGATTTGGCCAAATCTTGTGGGAATTAGCTAGGAAATCTATCTAGCTATATCTATATACCTAGGCTGCTTCCCCCAAGGAAAGGGAGGTAGCCGAGACAGGACGACACACACCCCATTTACTCATCCATTCAAACACATTCATTCGCATCTTAGCCCCAAAGGGGAGAACGGACAGATCCTCACCGCACCACACTGCACAAGGGTCAACTGCGCAATGCAATCAGTGCCATCCGCAGCAGGGCCTGACAGCAGAGCTGGTTTACCCCTGCCACATCATAACAGACTCATCCCCTTACCCGCACCTGACCTGAAATAGCTAATCAGACCAAATGCGGGAGAATATCCCCTCAGGGCTGCGCCATCACTTATTCATTCACAATTTCTCTCCATTTATTTCTGTCACGCACAGCCACTCTTCCTTGCTCAACAGACATCCCTCTCGCATCCAGCGCTCTCTTCACACTGTCCATCCATCCTATTCGTGGTCTTCCTCTCAGCCTTACACCTCTCACATCAGATCTAGTTATCTTTTTCACCAATCGTTCATCATCCATTCTCTCCATATGCCCAAACCATCGCGACACCTTGTGCTCAACTCTACCAGCCATCTCTCGAACAACTCCAGTTCTCCTTCGCACTTCATCATTCCGCACTCGATCCATACGCGTCACTCCACACATACTCCTCATACACCTCATCTCCATTACATTCAAACTTTTCCTCTCTGCTACACCCATATTCCATGTTTCAGCCCCATATAATGCAGTTGGTACAACAACACCCTCATACAGCCTTCTCTTTACATCCATTCTAAGCGAACGACATCTAAACACTTTTTTCATTCCTCCCAGCACCTTTCCTACTTCATTTATTCTAAACTTCACTTCTGCATCTATTCTTCCATCCACAGCAACATGTGACCCTAGATATTTAAAACACTCTACCTCTTCAAGCAACTCGCCATTCAAAACTATATTCATCCCCCTACCATCTACCAACCTCGTACACTTCATCACTTTACTCATATTCTCATTTACTTTCAATTTCCTCCTTTCACACACCCTTCCAAACTCCTCTACCAACTGTCTCAATCTCTCCTCTGAATCAGCCACCAGTGCAGTATCATCTGCAAACAGCAGCTGCTTCAGATTCCATTCTCCACCATCAACATTCGCCAGATTCAGACCTCCACCTAAAACTCTTGCATTCACCCCCCTTACAACACCATCCATGTAAATATTTAAACAACCAAGGCGACATCACACATCCCTGTTGCAGCCCCACTCTCACAGGAAACCAATCACTCACAGCATTTCCCACTCTTACACACGCTCTACTATTTACATAAAAACTTTTCACCTCTTTTACCATCAAGTCCATACAGTCTTAAAACAGTCCACAAAGCCTCCCTATCAATTCTATCATACGCTTTCTCTATATCCATAAATGCCCAAAACACATCCTTGCCTTTCGCTAAATACTTTTCACACATTTGTCTCACAGCAAACACCTGATCCACGGATCCCCTCCCTCTCCTAAAGCCACATTGCTCATCACCAATCACTCCCTCTGTACCCTCTCTAACTTTCTTAATTAACACTCTACCATACACCTTACCTACAACACTCAACAGACTTATACCCCTAAAGCTAGTACATTCATACTTATCACCCTTGCCTTTATACAACGGGACCACACAAGCACTTGCCCAGTCAAATGGCACCATACCTTTCACAAAGCACACATTCAACAATCTTACTAACCAGTCAATAATAGTCACTCCACCACCCTTCAGGCATTCCACAGCACACCCATCCATACCTGCAGCTTTCCCTGTTTTTATCTCCATTACTGCCTTCTCCACTTCCTCCTTCGTGATCAAAGAATCATTCAACTCTCCCAACACATTTATTCCTTGCACCCTTCCATCCGCCACAATTTCAGCCACCCTTTCCTCCTCTACATATAACAATCTCTCAAAATACTCTGCCCATCTCTTCCTTACTGCATCCATCTCAATTAACATCCTTCCATCCTCTGCTTTTACTCGTTCTTCCTTCCCAGACTCTCCCTTTCGCACCCTTTTCACCTCATTCCAAAACATTTTCTTATTCTGTTGAAAATTCTCTGTCAGCCGCCTACCCCACCTCTCATCTGCTGCCACTTTAGCATCACGCATAGCCCTTCTCGCCCTATTCCTCTTTTCCTTATACCTCTCATGTGACATCTCATCCTTCCTCTGCAGCCACACTTCATATGCACATCTCTTCTCAGCCACAGCCATACTTACTTCCTCGCACCACCATTCACTTCCTTTTCTTACACCACCACTCACACGTCTCACACCACACACCTCTTCCGCATGCCCCACCCCAGCACTCTTAAATAACTGCCATTCCTCCTCCACACTGCCATTTTCCCGATCTTTCACTGCGTTCCACTCATCTTTCAATTTCTCCTGATACTCTACCTTTTTCTCTCTTTTATCTAACTCACTCACTTTCAAAACCTCCCTGCCACACCTAACCCTCCTAGCTCTCACCCATCTAGCTAGGAGATAGGAGAATAATTACTGGTGAGTTTAAATATCAAATTACACCTAAACCTCCTAAGAGACTTACCTGAATTTACTTAAGGTCATGCTAGACTAACACTCGTGAGAAAAAGGAGTGCATACAAATTTCTGACAGTGCATAAGAGATGCAGTGGTATTAGAGGTAGACTGCGGGATAATACTGATTTCATGTGTGTGGTGTGTCAGGGAGAGCATGCGGATATTGCCAGGTGTGAAAGGACTGAACTTTCTTTTGAGTCACTTGAGTGCATGGATAAGTTTTGTTATTTGGAAGACATGTTATGTGCTGGAGGTGTGACAGGAGCTAGCTCTGTGGATAGAGTGAGGAGTGGTTGGAAGAGGTTCAGGGGTCTCTCATGATATTGGGAGGGCTGTCCTCCGTGCTAAGGGAATTTTGTATGCTGAATGTGTTAGGAGAGTAATGCTGTATGGTAGTAAGGCCTGGGCAGAAAAGGAAGAGGATATTTGCTGGCTCAAATGTACAGAAATGGCAATGATTAGGTGGATGTGCAGTCCATGCTTGAGTGCAAGGCCTGGGGGGGCTAGATTTATGATGGAAGAGTTGAGAGGTAGGGTGTGAGTGCAAGTGAATTTGCAAACTGAACTCAATCTCCCCCCACCCTCTTGTTCAGAGAATATACACCAATGTCTCAAACAACAGCGTCAAATGCCTTCATTCTCCCCATCTTGCCCCTAATTATTCTCGTGTCATCAGAACTTCACTTTTCCTTTAGCACCTCAACCTTCACTTCAGCCTAGCATCCACACCCTTGTTATACAGCTAGTTCATCCTATGAAGAATTTTTTTTTTAAGCAAGAAAGAAGGGCCCAATGGCTGCAGCCCACAAACCGTTCCTTCCAAGAAAAAATAAATAAAATAAAAAGGAGAGCCAAATTCAAGATCCGTTCATTTTGAGATCCCTGGACACACAGCGTTTGAAAGACTGGAGATCATAAGAAATAGGAAATACAGACAGAGGGAGACAGTTCCAGAGTTGACCTGTTGCATAAATGAAGGACTGGGAGTAACGGTTGGACAGAAAAGGGATGAGACTTGTTGCTAGATGGGTGCTACGCACCCATCGTAGAGATGGAGGGATGCAAGCAGACAGTTCAGAGGAGCAGTGACCATTGAAGTAACGACAGAACAGACATAAAGAGGCAACAGTGAGGTGAAGAGACAGATGTTGAAGGAAGCCAGTAAGAGGAGGAGAGTTGATGAGATGAAAAGCTTTTGACTCCACCCTATTAAGAAGAGCTCTATGTGGGCAGCCTCCCCACACATGAGAGTTGTACTCTAAACAGGGGCGAATAAAACCCGTCTATAAAGTCAACAACTGTGCAGGAGTAAAGAAGGTAAGGAGTCGGCTGAGCTCACCTAATCATTTCGAAGCAGATTTTACAAGAGATGCAATATGATCTTTCCAAGATAAGTCCCGAGTGAATGAAACCCGAAGCCTGTTCAAGGATGATGCAGGATTAAGCTGGATATTATTAAACATTAGTGGGTACTCCTGTGGAAGATTGTGTCAGGTTGATAGGTGTAAAAACTGAGTTTTTGATGCATTAAAAACAACAAGACTATTTTAACCCCAGTTAGAGATATGAGCCAAGTAAGACATTAGGTGTGTCATAGCCTCATCCCTTATTTGTTGAAGCAACTGCTGAGAGGGACGTTGAGGGAACTGAATGGAGAGGTGAAGGGTGGAATAATCAGCATACGAGTGGATAGGGCTAGATGTACAGCTTAAAAGGTCATTGATGAATAATAGGAAGAGAGCTGGTGATAGGACAGAGCCCTGAGGAACACCACTGTTAATAGATCTAGAAGAACCATGGCCGTCTACAACAGCGGGTATACAACGACCATAAAGGAAGCAATAGATGAAGGCACAGATAAAAGGATAGAAATCTTAAGAGGGCAGTTTCGAATATAAAGATTTATGCCAGACTCGATCGAAACCCTTTGAGATGTCAAGTGCAATGGCAAAGCTTTCTCCAAAGTCCCGAAAGGATGACGACCAGGAGTGTGAAAGGTAGGTGAGAAGATCACCAGTGGAGCATCGCTGAAGCAACCCATACTGACAATCAGAACCTATAATGATGGGAAAGATGCTTTAAAATTTTTGTTAAGAATTGACTCAAAAACTTTTGAGACACAGGATATTAAAGCAATTGGACAATAGTTAGAAGGTTGGGAATGGCCACCTTTCTTTGAGACTGGCTGAATATTAGCAAACTTCCAGCAAGAAGGAAAGGCAGAAGTTGACAGACAGAGGCGAAAGAGTTTACCTAGGCAGGGTGTAAGCACTGAAGCACAGTTCTTGAGGACAACAGGAGGAACTCAATCAGGCCCATATGTCTTGTTAATATTGAGGCCAGTGATGACAGAAAATACATCAGCTGAAGAAATTTCAATGTCAGCTATGAGAAAGTCTGAGGGGGGAAGTGATGGAGGAACAGCACCGGAATCATCTAAGGTGGAGAAAGTCTGAGCGAAGAGATCTGTTTATCAGTAGAAGAAATAGCTACAGAGCCATCAGAACAGAAAAGAGGCAGGAAGGATGATGAGGTACAGTTGTTAGAAAGGGTTTTGACAAGGTGCCAGAAGGAGTGGGAAGAATTCTAGTTGGAGTGTTGAGAGCATTTAGTACGGATGACATTATTTTTAGCAAAGCAAAGAACAGACTTAGCACGATTCTGGGAAGAACCATAAACAAGATGATTTAGGGGTGGGTTGGCCCTCTCCTTGTTGCGGATAGCATTAAAACAAGCATGATTAAACCAAGGCTTTCTTGCATTAGTCAAAGGATATGAGAAGGGAATGAATGCTTCCATGCCCGAGAGAATAACCTCCGTCATGTGCAAGGCACACTCAGATGGCACCCGGCCATGGAAGCAATAATCATTCCAGGGAAAATCAAAGAAGTACTGCCTGAGGGCCTCCCAGTCTGCAGCTCGAAAGTGCCATAGACAACATTTCTTTGGAGGGTCCACAGGCCGTACTGGAGCGGAAGGACAGGTTAAGGTAATAGAGTTGTGATCAGAGGAGCCCAACGGAGAGGAAAGATTAACAGTGTAAGCAGAAAGATTAGTTTTAAGGAAGAGGTCAAGTATATTGGAGCTCTCTCCAAGGCAGTCAGGGATATGGGTAGGGTGTTGTACAAGCTGTTCTAGGTCATTAACCCCTACACCGCGGGCTTGTTTACTCGTACCAATTACTTGCGTGTGCCGCGGGGTTATTTGGGCTCCGACAGACTCTCAAAAAATATTTGCCAAAAATCAGTTATTAGTCCTAGAATAATAAAATTACCTATGCTTATGGCACATACCTTCAGCTTTCTCCTGGAATGATTGTTGAGCCTTCGTCGGTTACCGTAGGACTTGTGGAGACCTCTGAAGTAGGGTAACGAAGTCTCCACTTTACACTTCCCGACAACCCGTAATATGATTACCACAGCCAGATACAAACACTATAAACACTATTCTACAATTTTCAAGTAGTTTGGGATCCATACTCAAAAAAAAAAAAACTGTGAAAGCAATGGAAATTACGAGCGCGTCTGATCGTCGCACTGGCACTAGTTCGCTCATGGTAGTCTGTCATTTATTATTCATAAAACCCCTCACACTTTATATTTCTATTACTATATAACACTTATATATATCTACAGTCTTTATCCATAAGTTTCCTTCAGTAGTATTAGTTTATTGTCACTGTAGGGATTCAATTTCTTTCAGTAAAATACGTAGCATTCACTTTCTCGTCCTGTATACTGGCATTGAGAGTGAATGTCACTTTCATCTTCACCCTCATAACTCATAGCATTCATACATGCTAGAGTGAAACTTTCACTTTCATTACTCCTAGGGTATATACTCGTATTCTTATAATACTACTCATTTACATTTCTATTTACGTTCTCTATTTTATTTACGTTATTTACATTTCTATTTTATTTACAGTGTTATGCACTGTCACTTGAAATAACTTATAAAACTATTTTCCATTGTTCACGTATATTTACATTCATTACTTTCACTTGCTCTTTACACATTATTTACACATTATTTACAATTCCACTTGCACTGTTTTACTCAATAGAAAGATCGTAGTCACTCTTTTATCAATTGTCAGCCCTTTACCTCTTTCCACACGAGGTTTAGTAGGGGGTAAAGGTCACAGAGCCATTTGCATGGGGGTGAAAAAAGGCCTTGAAGTCAGCAAGATGAAATATACGTCCTCTCACTTCGGAAGATGAGACTACACTGATAAGCGCAGGGGCCAGGCCAGCTAGCCTAGAGGCCTGCTTTAGGGGTTATTCAGAGTTACCAATATTACTTCTTGAAACAGCTAAGTCTAGCACTGATATGATTGGCAGGAAATCTAGACAATACATTATAAATTTGGTAGTTCCAGGTGAATGTAAATATCATTTAGGGTTCTCCCTTCCCTCCTTACATGTATATTTATTACAAAAATAGATTAGAGGCCTACTTAGGAGATATATAATCAGAGCTACCAATGTTAAATCTTGAAACAGCTTTGTGTAGCACTGATATGATTGGCAGGAAATCTAGACAATACATAATAAATTAGGTAATTCCAGGTGAATGTAAATATCACTTAGGCTTCTCCCTTCTCTCCTTACATGTATATTTATTACGAAAATAGATTATACGGCATATTTCAAGGGGAAAAAAACAGCGAAAATTAGCGAACGAGTGCACGTGAGGTGTTGTCAGGTGATAATTAGCCAATTCCAGGTGTATGGCACTCTCACTTACCTGATTTCTTTCTTGTATATATTATTTGGTATAAGAATACGACATAGGGCTTATCTCAATGGATGAAATCAGTGAAAAATTCCAGGGAAGATTTACTTAGCGTAGCATGGCCGGGCAGGCGAGAGGATAGGGTAATGGAGGGGGGGTAGGGAGGGGAGTCAAGAACGGGGAGAAATGGCTAAATTGTCAACAATGGATGGGAGTACAGATGAGATTAGGAGTGCTGACTAGTGTTGGACATTGTCAGTACTGATAGATGATACAAGCCCCCACTTGAAAGCCCGGGTGAATTCAAAATAACACAGAATCACAAAAGCGACGCCCCGCGGTATGATCCCTTGCTCCCAAGCGTCACGAAAGTGACGCCCCGCGGTTAAGGGGTTAAGGATAGAAAAGATGTAGGCTTGTTCACCAGGTGGATAAGTGAAAGGAGAGGGAGAGCCAAAGGTTGTGGTGAACATTGAAATCTCCTAGAATGGAGATTTCAGAGAAAGGAGAAATAGACAGAATGTGTTCCATCGCAGAAGTAAGATAGTTGAAGAATTTTTGATAGTCAGTTGAATATGGAGATAAGTGAACAGCACAGATTTATTTAGAGAATGACAAGAAACCTGAAACCAGAGAGTAGAGAATTTAGTAGAATCAAGTTAACACCAGATGCTGTTGGCATCCCTACGTGTCAAGTGGGGTTGGTGGAGGATTAGTGCCCCTCCCTGTAAAACGATTAACTCTAAGCCCTTGGCCACCCCAATTGGGATACATGGCGTCTGGCAATGAATGAATGAATGAATGAAAAGTTAAGGAACACGAGAGCAAGATAAATCGTCAAGTACATATACACAACAGCCACCTTTGGCTTTGAAATGAGTATAGAGAAAGTAGGAGGAAACAAAGAAGGGTTTGTTGTCAGTTGCCTCAGACCGTTGAGACTCTGTCAAGAAGAGGTGAGGTTTAGAGGAGGAGAGGTGGTGTTCGACTGAGAGAAAGTTAGTGGAAAGGCTACGAATGTTGCGGAAATGAAAAAGTGAGTCAGACAGTAGTTTCAGGCATCTCTCTGAGTTGTCACCAGGAGAGGGGCGGATGGTGGGGTAATATATATTCCCCCCCCCCAAACTCCGAGGCCTAATATTGTTCCTGTGACAGAAATGAATCATGGTCCCCCTTCCTGGAGCATTCCTCATCTTGAAGTTTGTTTTACTCCTACCTCAAAGGCAGACCTACCACTCCTCCAGAAACAACTATGTTTGAATACCATTGCAAGAGTGTCATCCTCTGTGCACCATCTCTACACTGACAGTTCCTTGCAAGAAGATAGAAGTGCTGTATGTGACATCTACTCACCCGATTTGGACCCACCAGAGGGAGGCTGGGTTGGCTGCAAACTACCGAACTCATCTAGCTCTACGCACTGCGAGCTAAAAGGACTATTGCATGCAGATGGCCTCCTCTCTCAAAGACTGAATAATGTAGTTATCTGTGACTCTCAGTCTGCCCTGCAAGCCATCCCATCTCCAAAACCCACATGCCACTGCTCAGGTGCTGGATATGTGCAACTGGGGAAGTGGTTCAATTCTGGTAAAAATCCATCAAAGGTAAGGGTGGGACTGAGAGGCCCTACATTTGGAGCAAATTTTTGGAAGTGCTATAGGAGGCAAACAGTGAGCGATAGACACATGGTTACTCCTGATCACCAATAGGATGTCTTATATGAGGATTCCATTGGCACCATTACATTTCTCCTTGGGTGAACCTGAATGGTCAAAGTCAAGGTCAAACTTAATTCTTGGAAGTTTGTGCATTGATTAACTCTTGGACCTATGAACGAATCATCGTTAAACTAGTGTGGACACAATATCTCCTGAACCCCTTGATGGATTTCGACTAAATTTTTGTCAATGATACAGTATGAAGGACTGATTAACAGTTTAGGTCAGCAAGGTCAAAGGGTCAAGATCATAATGGGTGTGTGCGCAACATCTGAACCCCTGGACAGATTTCGACCAAACTCTTCTCCACGATACAGTATGAATGGACAATTATTTGATTAGGTCAGCATCATCAGTAGTCAAAAGTCTATGTCCTAAAGGTGTGGGTGTGATATCTCCTGAACTCGTCGATGGATTTCAACTAAGCTTCTGTTAGTGATACAGCATGAAGGGATGATGAGCTGATTAAGTCAGCTAGGTCAAGGGGTTGTTGAATCGGTACAGAGGTGGCCTGCAGTCCTAATGGACCCCGGTTCGAATCCCAGCTGGGGCAGGGAACAGTTTAAGGATTTGAATTTCATAAAAACAGACTTTCTTGTTCTACCAAAAGACCCGCTGACATGTCATAAATGTACCCCCGACTAATACCAGCACACGAGTCTTGTATGAAACAGACCTAGTATATATTCAATAAGGATGGTGGGTGTTAGCATCGAAGTGGTAAATGTGGAGGTGTAGGAGGCCTACTGGGCCTTGGGACAGGCCACTGCCCCCAGGAAACAGGCCCTGAAGGCTTTGCCCAGAGTCAGACACACACACAAAAATTGCCAAAGTCAAATGGGTATGGACGTTATATCTCCTGAACTTGACGGATTTCGACCAAACTCTTGTCATTGATACGGTATAAAGGCACAATGAACTGATTAGGTTAGCAAGGCCAACATAGCAAAGGTCTATGCCATATGGGTGTGGGTGCGATATCTCATGAACCCCTTGATGGATTTCGGTTAAAATTTTGTTAGTGATGCAGTATAAAAGGAGGATTAACTGTTTAGGTTGTCAAAGTCAGCGTGTGAAAATTCAAGGTAATATGGGCGTGGGCGCGATACTTCCTGAACTTCCTGACAGATTTCGACCAAACTTTTGTCAGCGATACAGTAAGAATGGACAATTAACTGGTTATATGAGCAATATCAAGAGGTCAAAGGTCAAGGTCCTATGGGTTTGGGCACATTATTTCCTTAACCTCTCAACAGATTTCAACAAAACTTTTGTCACTGATACACTCAAGGCATCAAAGCCAAATGCTGTTTGAGATGACTTAGTTTATCTTTAGTCTCATTTCAACCCACAATCAGCCCTGTCATGGAGGTTGTGTGGCGTTTCCGTATGCAAGGCTTGGCATTGGCATACCAAGTGATGTTTTTGTTGACAGCTCATGGCCCAAGTTCGTGCCGTTTCATTACGTCTGTTGTGATCTTTATGTTGCTTTCAATTTCCTTCTTTTTTTTTTCCACCCACTGCCTTGTATTAGACATCCTCTCTCACCACTTCATCTTTCTGTATAACATTAAATCCTTTTGTCTATTAGGAGTGATGCCTTTACTCCAATGATCTATTCTTGCACCCATGTGGTGATAACCCAGTGGGTGTAATACTTTGCTTGGCTTGTATCTGTTTCTTTGTATGTCTGCCAGCGAACGAATCTAGAAATTTTTTGATTCAAATATATTTTATCTTGTGAGAAGGTCTCTGGGTAAGCTATGTCGTTGATGTATTGCTTTTTTTTTTTAACCAAAAATTCAAACGTTAAGGTCTTATTCCAAGGCCGGAATAAAAAGCTATATCCGATTTTGACCAATTTTCATGGAACAGTTGAATGTAAGGCACGAATGATGAGATTCTACTTAGAGAACAAACTGTCTAAGGTCAAGGTCACTGCAAGGCCTAATTTAAACTGTGCGTCTAATCGAAAAACAAATAAGTAAAATCTTGTCTGTCTAGTTGAAACTAAACTTTCTGAAAGGGTTGAGCGTTAATCAGTTATCACTGAAAACCATAGATCAAATGTGTAGGACATATAGGTAGTTCAGCTTTGACCTCTGCTCTTTTGTCTAAACTTTCTGCGTTGGTTCAGAATAAGACAAGAATGATGAGATTTTACTTCAGAAAAATCACTTAAATGCTAAGGTCGCAGGAAAGCATGAACGGTTAAACCTTCATGGCAACGTGAGTTAAAGTGTTTTAATCTGATTTACACCAAACTGGGCGGGAAAAGACTGGGTAGGTGTGTAAAGAAAAAGTATGACCATGTGGGAGAAAAGTGATACGACTTGACTGTGACAGAAGAACAGTTATATTGTGAAAGCTTCTGTGCCTTAATAGGAAGATGAAGACAGGAAGGATAGAAAGACTTCAGTATTAGCAAATTTTACCATCGAGAAAATAACCACACCTGATGACATACACGAAGGAACTGTATACAAGATGTTCTGGAACTTGACTAAATTCAGCAGGTGATTGAAGGGCTGATTTAAGTAAAAATTGCTATATCAACATGGGTTCACTTCTCAAGAGTTATAGAGCTACAGTTGCTTAAGACCTTATAAGTGAATTACGAAAGAGACCATTTTAACCTATGAGGTTGTCAGTAACTGTACATCACTGTAACAGCTGGAGCTGAACTTCTGCGGACTGATGTTTGGGTGGCAAATAATCTAAGGAACGGAATACCCAAAACAAGCAGTTCAGGGAATAATGGAATTCTTATAGGCAGAAGCTCTGCAATATGGCAGTGTGATTGTCCAATCATGAGTGGTAACAGATGCCCATGTAGCACGAGGGAGAGCACGAAGAGGTGGCACAATGAATGCTGCTTCATCTGAACATTTACCATAAAAGTATATGTAATACTATAATGCAAGAGAGGCAATATTATGTCTTACCTGTAGGGGAGGCAGTGCATTTGTAATTTATGGGTTATTAATTACTCTGAAAGCTTTGTTCTCAATTTTATACAGTTGTTTTAGTGCAACCTATCCACATCCACTTTACAAGCACGAGCAATTTTAGAGCTGATAGCACAGATGTCTCTTGGAAATAAAATAGCTAATTTCTCCTCATGAAGAGTTTATAGTTTCTGTACAATAATCAATGTTTCTTCGAGGCAGTTTAGCAAGTGACCTAGAGTGATACTTTCAACTCAGGGTATATTTAAACGAAACTGCTGAGAACTTTAATACTTTCGGAGACTGGAATATTGGTTGCATTGAAGGTAATATAGGAATCAAACAATATTGGTCTATTAGGAATTGAGTTTTTTTTTTTTTTTTTTTTAAGACAATGCTGTGCTGAGTTGGGAGTTAGAGATATAGCACTTTGTGAATGGGTATTTAAGTGTGGAGGAACTTTGACGAGTTGAGTCATCTGCATATGAGTGAATGGGATTATGGGTGACAGGCAAGAAGTCTTTAATATAACTAAGGAACAGGTCTGCAGCCAAGAATGATCCTTGTGGCACACTGACATTAACTGAATGGAAATTAAAATGTGCATCATTTACCTTAATTTTTATCTTTCTGTTGCTGAAATATGAGGAAATCAGGTGGACAAAAGATGATTAGACATAGCAAGGGAGTTTGGAAAACAGTGAAAGATGTCATACTATTCAAAAGATTTTGAATTATCTAGGGCTACTGCATGGGTTTCTCCATGTTGGTCAGTTGACTGATCGATGGCATGAGAAATGAGACTGGATATATCAACAGTGGATCTTTCGTGGCGAAAACGGTTTGCTCATTAATGACAATCTCAAATACTTACCAGTAGATAATGTGACCGCTATTGGTCTGTAATCAGAGGGCTCAGAAGACATTACTTTCTTTGGAATTGGGTTGATGTTGGCTTTTCAAGAAGTAGGGAATGAGAAAGTACCAATGCACAGTCTAAATAATTTACCTAGAACAGGAGCAAATTCTGGGGAGTGCTTTTTCAAAAATACTGGATGAATTCCCTCTGGACCTGGAGCTTTACCGGGTGGTATATTGTCTAGGATAGGTTTTAAGTATCTATATCTTTAGTGAAGCAATCTCGGTAGTCAAGTTCTAGTACAGGAACTTCCTTTAAGTTCCTTGACGTAGAATTTCAGGTAAACGTAGAAGCATGAGTGTTGGCCTCTCCATTGGGGTCATTTATAGCGTTTCTGTATGAAGATTTTAGTGAGGGAATGGGTGATGACATGTTAAAGTTACTGTTGAAAGAACTGGGAGTTGACCAGAATATCCTATTGTCTTTAGGATTATTTAATAGTTTGTATGCTTGGCTGTGATAGAAGTTTCATTGTGCAGATTAATATTACTGTTTTTGCATGGTTTTTAGGAATCTTAATTGACTGAGGGATTCAGTACTTTCTTACTGAAGGTAAGAGTTATATGCTGATGACTTTTGGGTCGTTGCTCTTGCACAATGCTTCTGAACCACTTTGGTGGATCTTTAAGAAAATTGTTTACTGTTGAACAGTTCCATACGAACTTGGATTAAATCATTAATGTGGGCCTGGGTGGATTAAATGTCACTGGTAAAGAAAGATTGCCGTGGAATATCGGCCAGAAAATTTTTAATTTCTAAATCCATCCTCGTCTGCCCTATGAAAGTGGTGGGGATCTAAGCAGAGGTCTTTTTTCTTCAGCTGTAAATGCCTTACTCTGTGGGTCTCACTTGCATGGTGGCTAGGAGATAAAGCAACGCTATAATCATCCACTCTTATCAGTAATACTTCTCAAATAACTAGCGGATAATACTATCTTCAATGAATCAATATTATTTTATATTAGTTCTTGCACGATTATGTATATGTATTCCACATACATCGAGTCATGTTGATTATGATATATACTAGGTAGCAAGTCCCATGTTGACATAAGCTCTTCCTACTCGGCAGAAGCGGATCGACCTGATTTAGATATTGATCCCTTAGGTAGCCTACAGAATTCTTAAACCCTTTTAAGTATCTCAGTATAACCCAAGAAGACAAATCTACTATTTTCTACACACACACATACTGTACACACACACACACACACACACACACACACACACACACACACACACACACACACACACACACACACACATACTGTACACACACACACACACACACACACACACACACACACACACACACACACACATACTGTACACACACACACACACACACACACACACACACACACACACACACACCCCACTGCAGGGGGTCACCTTGAAGTGGTGGCGGGGCTTGAAGCGTGGTTGGCCGTGCCACCTACTTTGGAGGCCTACCTATCTTTGTAGGGTTCGGTATTTGTCGGCCTCGTGGATCAAGTACCCCCTACATCACTGGTGGAGGAGGCCTGCAGGTGATGTTAGTCCTTGCCCATTTGCCATCTAGGGCGGGACTGTTGCCTCCCCACGTGTTTGCCGTGCGTGGCATCCCGTAATGCTTGGAGATGGGAGTCCTGGAGGTTGAGCGATGCTGCACAATGCGCCCTGCAGCTAGCAATAAACCTCTTTGGTCCCTTATTCTGGCTAGACGGGCGGCCTGGTCAGGCCCAGCCAAGTCAATCGGCTGGTCATGTGTTGGCTAGGGTCAAGTGGGCACTGGGGGACCGGGTGGCTCCTATCATCCTGGAGTCACCCATGTCTAGGTCCCCCTGTGGTTACCCACGTATACTCTCCTGCAACCTCTGGGGTCGCCAGTGGTGTTGTCCCTGGCATACAACCTCCCCTTGTTGGGCTCCTTGGTGGGTGGAGGGGTGGGGGAATGAAGGTTTTTTTTATTGCTGAATGGAGAGTGCCACAAAAACTCAGGATCTTGTTGATGACACTGCAACTGTCTCCGGACATTCTACCAACTGCACCTCCCTTATTGCCACCCTGGAGCCTTTCCAGGCACCTGGAGACTTCCCTCCTCTGCACCAGCACTCAACTGGGACTAGGAGGAGGTCTCGTCGGGCTGGTTCGACTCTGGGGTTCGTACAAGACAAAATGGTATCTGTAACTTGTAAAAAATATCTAGTGCTGAAGCCCTCGGTAGATAAGTCAGTGCTAGATATGGACATTTTCAGTTTGCACCGCGCCATTGTGGGAGTGAACCTAAAATATGTTCTCATGGGGATGGAAGCATCCTTATTGAGGTGTCCTCCCCGGAAGAGAGCTCAAGATTAATGGGTTTAACCTCAGTCTCTGGTGCAGGTGTTTCCTGCATACCACATGCTACTTTTAAACAGTGCAAGGGAGTTATTTTTTCTCATGACCTCCTTCAATACTCACAGGCACGATTGTTAGAGGAAATGAAGTCTTCTGGCGTGGTGAAAGTAGAGCATCTTCAAAAGAAAACTGAAGGTATTTTGACCCCGACACTGACATTGTTCCTGACATTTGATAGGTTAACATTGCCTACAGCTGTTAAACTGGCCTGCTTTTCTCTTCCTGTGAAGCCCTATGTTCCAATCCCAAAGAGGTGTTTCCACTGTCAGGGGTATGGGCATGTTAGCCACTTTTGCCGTCATTCACAAGCTGGCCTTCCAGGTGTCTGAGTCTCATGTGGAGGACAAAGTCATACCAGTGACTGCCCAGGACCCCTTAAGTGCTACCACTGTGGAGGTCCTCATGCCGTGTCTTCTAAGAGCTGTCCATGATACTGCCTGGAAAGGGAGATTTTGTCCATACGTACACAAGAGAGAGTTTCATTTCCTGAAGCAAAGAGGATAGCCCAGACACTCTTTTTTCAGCCGGGAGTTACTTATGCTTCTGTCCTTTCTAAAACACCAGTGAGTTGCCCTGTATCTCAGAGGCAGCTTCGACCCATTCCAGTACCCACTCCTTCAGCTCGTGATACACAGAATAATGTCCCCAGTGTTAGTACTGCAGGAAAGAATGATGTTTGTCCGACCGCTACTCTGACTGTTTCTGTCCCAACTTTGGTGGCTGACGACTTGCAGATTCTGTGGTGGTGGCAGACAACCACGTTGACCAGACTCCTTCTCCTGTTGTAGCCAGTATGCCCGAGGCTCCATCTGTACCTGGCAAACGTCACCGTTGTTCATCAGAGTCATCTGAATCTGACAACCAGCCACCTAAAGTCTCTGTTGTTGACCTTTCTGTCGACACCTCTCCTGTTCCCTCTGTCCAGCAGGCTGAGGGATCTAACCAGGTGACATCTCAAGCTGATGGTTCAGCTCTGGTCCAGTCCCCACCTGGGGATGTTGTTGGACAGCTCGTAGGTGCTTCAGATCTGCAGGATAGGATGGCCTCCTCAAATGATTGGAGTCCTGTGGACTCTACTTCCACTTCCGGGGCTTCTGGTGGGAGCACTGGCTGTCCTACACCTTCAAAAACAGCTTCCAAGCCATCTTCCAAACAAACTGGTATGCCCATTCCAAGAAGGAGTGTTGTAAAACTTACTTCCTCAGCCTCTCGTTTACCCACGGATGTTCGACAGAGGGTGCAGGTTCCTGGTGCTGGGCAGGCTCCTGTCAAGGGCCTTCATAAGCATCAATCGAAACCCGCTCGCTTGTCAGGTGTACAGTCCCACACTTAATCATTCCTCCATTATGGGTTCAATCATCCAGTGGAACTGTCGGGGTTTACGTGCCAACTATGAGGAATTGTGTCATCTGGTTTCTCAATTTACTCCTCTGTGCATGTGTATCCAGGAGACCATGGTCCGTGATACTGTTCCTTCTGGTCCTTCTGGCTACCATGCCTTTTATTTTGATCCTGTGCCGGGCCAAGGTCATCATGGAGGTGCTGTTATCTTCCTTTGCAAGGATATTCCATACCTTCATCTGGACATCTCCACTCCACTGCAGGCTGTCACTGTCCAGATATTTTTAAGTCGGCAGTATACAGTTTGCAGTCTTTATCTTCCTCCTAGTGCTACTGTTGAAAGGGTGGATCTGGAACACCTTATTCATGACCTTCCTTCTCCCTTTCTGTTACTAGGAGATATGAATGCTCACCATCCACTATGAGGAAACAATGAGGCCAACCCTCGGGATGTAATGCTGGCCTCTTTAGTGGAAGATGAGGAGTTAGTCATTTTCAATGCCAATAAAATGACTTATTTCCATAGTCAGACTGGAACTTTTACTGCCATTGATTTGTCTTAATGCTCAGCTGATGCTGTTTTAGAATTTAACTGGGATGTTTTACCAGACCTGTATGGCAGCGACCATTTTCCATTACTTATAACTGCTAGCGCTGGTGGACCTCAGCCACGTCTTCCTCACTGGCTTCTGGATAAGGTTGACTGGCCAAGTTTCAGGGAATTAAGTTCCATTTCCCTTTCTGCCAACGAGTTTCGTTGCCTTACTGAGGTGTGCCATTTTTCAATACCGTGTTGCACTCTTGCAGCCCTGTTATCTATTCCAAAAACGAAGGGTCAGTTTCCTACACGTCTGGTTACTTGGTGGAACTCTGAGTGCAGTTCCGCAGTGCGAGCCAAACGAGTCGCCCTCTCTCGACTTCGTCATCACCGTGGGGATCCTCAGTGTTTGGTGGCATTTCAGAGGGCACGAGCTCATATGAGACAGGTTTTAAAGGACGCCAGGCGTTCATCAAGGAAGGGTTATGTTTCCTCCATCAATTCAAGGACTTCCATCACCCAGGTGTGGAACCAGGTAAGGAAAATTTCAGGAAAATTTACTGTTCCCTCCCCTCCTATTTTATCTGCAGCAGGTGGAACTGTGGCTGATCCACTTGCTGTTGCAGAGTTGCTTGCTGATCATTTTGCCTGTGTGTCAAAGAAGGATGCAGATACACCTTCGGCTTGCCACCGTCGGCGCCTAGAGTCTTGTGGTCTCAGTTTTGCCTCTCCTGGAGGAGAGCCTTACAATGTTCCATTTTCAATTTCTGAACTCCAGGCAGCTCTGTTGCAGTGCCATGATTCCTCTCCTGGTTATGATGATATTCCTTATTCTTTTTTACGTCACCTGTGTGATGAGTCTCTGCTGTTTTTGCTTTCACTATTTAATAAGATCTGGTGTTCTGGGGAGTTTCCAGTCTTGTTGGGGTGTTGCTGTAGTTATCCCCATCCCCAAACTGGGTAAGGACCACCTACAGGCGACGAATTATCGGCCTATTTCTTTGACTTCTTGTATATGTAAAGTTTTGGAAAAGATGCTCAATGTTAGGCTTGTGTGGTTTTTAGAGAGAGGTGACTTCTTATCCCCTGCTCAGTATGGTTTTCGAAAAATGCGATCTACCTCTGATGCATTGCTGTTCTTGGAATCTTCTGTCTGTGGGGCTTTCTCCACTAATCAACACCAGGTCACGGTCTTCTTCGATCTGGAGAAGGCGTATGACACTGCCTGGCATCATGGTATTTTACTCTCTCTTGATGAGGTTGGTCTTCGTGGATGCTTGCCTATTTTTATTCAACAGTTTTTATCTAACCGAATTTTAAGGGTGTGAGTGAGAGGAGTGCTTTCTACTGCCAGAGCACTAGAAGATGGAGTACCACAGGGGAGTATCCTTAGTGTTACTCTGTTTCCTGTAGCCATTAACAGTGTCATTAGTGTACTTCCTGACGGTGTACGAGGATCACTATATGTCGATGACCTCTCGACTTCCCTCACCACGTCTAGAATGTCTCTGATAGAGAGGAAGTTGCAGCTGGCTCTCAATTGAATTTCTGACTGGGGAGAAACTTGTGGTTTCCATTTTTCTTCAACAAAGACAGTGGCTATGCATTTTTGTCGTCTTCAAGGGATTCACCCAGACCCTGACTTGTATCTCTATGGTAGGAGAATATCCTGTGTGGAAGAGATGCGGTTTCTGGGTCTTCTGTTTGATAGACAACTAACCTGGGTTCCTCATATTAGTTCTGTTAAGGCAGCTTGTCTTAAAGCTTTGAGTCTCTTGAGGGTTTTAGCTCATATCTCTTGGGGTGCTGACCATCAGACCCTCCTCCTCTTGCATAAGTCTATGGGTTTGAGGTCTACTCCTCTGCAACAGATGCCCGTCTCCAGTTGTTAAATTCTGTGCATCATGCTGGTGTACGTCTGGCAACCGGGGTATTCAGATCATCCCTGATTCCAAGTTTATTGGTGGATGCTGGTGTACTCCCCTTGGATTTGCAAAGCCAGCTGCTAACGATGAGGTGTTGGTATCGTCTTCACCGCATTCCAGACTAAATTTCTTGTGTCATCGTCTCCCAGGATTCCCGATCTTCTGTTTTTGACACCCATCCTGATTTCCCAAAGCCATTTGGTTACAGAGTCCGGCCTGTTATGTTAGCCTTCTCTGTTCCGAGATTGGCAATTTGTCCACATTGGATCTCAAGAGCGGGTTCCTGGCTGCTCCCTCGCGTGACATTCTGTAGGTCCATTGTTGAAAAAAATGGCTCACTTCCCTCTCAGGTGTCCCTCTCCCTCTTTTTAGAACATGCCTCCATTCATGAGGGTTCTGTCCCCGTCTATACTGACAGGTCTAAGACTGATACTGGAATAAGATTTGGTGTTGTCTTCCCTTCCTTTAGTAGGGGTGGTAGCCTTCCTGGCATTACTTCAGTGTATACGGCAGAACTGACTGCAATTTTATATGCTGTTAAAATTATTTGTACCCTCTCCCAATCTTTTTTTGTGATTTTTAGTGACTCGCATAGTGCTTTGTCTGCACTGGAGTCTTTTAATGCATCCCATCAGTTGGTTTTATCAATTTTAGAGTGGCTTTTTCTTCTTGGCTGTCGTGGCCGCTATGTAGACTTTTGTTGGGTACCCGCACATGTTGGTGTGGTGGGCAATGAGAGGGTAGATACTTTAGCTAAAGCTGCATTTTCTCAACAGCCCCCAACTGAATACCCACTTCCTGCTTCTGATGTAACACCTTACTTGCGGTACGCACTTCGTATGTGTTGGTAGAGACAGTGGGATGATGTTTCTCACAATAAACTAATAGAAATCTTGCAGAGAGTGGTTGTGCCAAGGGTTCTTCCCCCTTTGTCTCGGCAATTGGAGGTGGCTCTTGCTAAACTTCGTACTGGGTGTTCACGGCTTACACATGGGTTCCTGATGAATGGTGAATCTCAACCGTACTGTGATGGCTGCCTTGTTCCCCTTACTGTCCGTCACTTGCTGGTTGACTGTCCGAGTCTGGGGGACCTACGTCAGAGATTCCTCCATAGACATAAGGGGGCAGATGGTGCCTACTGTTTGTCCTCGATGCATGGTGAAGCCTCTAGCGATTTTAGTGATGTTTTTAGTTTTCTTCAGGAGGCGGGCCTCCATCCACTTTTATAAGTAATTGATATTTTTATAAACTATTCTTTTATTATTTTTAGTGTTTTATTCCCACTAACAGATATTAACTTTAATTTGAATATGCACTTTTTATTTTGCTGTGTGTTTTACTTTGTCGTCCAGCGGCATATGACCCTGGCAGTTGTGCTGCCAGATGTTAATTATTTGCAATCACACACACACACACACACACACACACACACACACACACACACACACACACACACACACACATACATTATATCGTACACTTCACGGTAACCGTCACTATCTAAATGTTACCAGTAATTATATTTGACACCAGAACAACAGGTACTGACTGTACTTGTGTGATGTTGTCGATTGAGTTCCAAAAAGATAAAGCTGTATCCACCCCAGCAATGTTGTAAGGGGGTAAGTACAATTATTTATGGAGGAGTCAGACGAACAATTCCTGGAAACCCCTCACTGTATAAACCCTGGTCCGGGTGAAGGTCTACTAATTTGCAGATTTACATATGCCCACGTAAAAATTGTGGCATTGTTTCCCCTAGGGGCAGTTGCTGCCCCCAGAGAGGAGTGACCATCGGGCTTCGCACCTTGCCTAACACGTGGCCAGAGAGAATGTCTACCGGTATCCAATTTTATATTCCAAGGTTAAAACCCGTGATCGTCCCTTATGACTTTTGTCAGAACTCCTGCAAGCCATCCATCCACCGTCCCCTTTTGGGGTATCGTCCTGACTAAAACTTGCCCCAATAAAGATCTAACACTGAGCAACAGCATAGGTCCTTAGGTTTAAAGTAACAATAAGTGTGCCAATGTCACCCACAGGGGCTGCCCCCTCCCGTGGGGTAGGTCATTGGGGGTTGCAACCTGCGAAAAATGTAGTTGGAGTATGTCTACCAATGTGCATCAATTCTTGTTTGTACATTAAAAATTATGGGTATGTATAATGGTATTCCAGGGATATGGGAGCCGCCCCTCCCTCGGAAGGATAGACTTGCGGTGATTGCACCATTCACAAAACGTGCTCGGACTGAATTTAATATCAATGGGTGAAATGTCATGTTCATCGACTGTAAATGTTGGCTCTGCATAACTATCCTGGGAACACAGGGGCCCCCTACCCTGTGAGGGGAAGCCCTCGGAGGTCCCACCGCGCTTTTCATTTGACGGAAGTAATCTTTTACCATTGTACAAAAGTTTTTGTTCTTAGGGAAAAAATTGGCTGTGCCTAACAGTTTTTGCTGGGATATCATGAAGCTGCTACACCCCTCGAGGGTGATTTGGGAGGTTCCACCCTGCCTGAAACCTGGTCAGGGAGAAGGTTTACCACTGTACAAAATTTCGTTTTCCAAACGCTCCTTCCACAAGGTCTAGATATTATTCTTTAAGAGAGTACAGTAATTCAGGAGTAATTCAGTAAATCAAGGAGTATCACAGTTATGGACAAGCAGGACAAGCACTGTGGAGGCAACTGGTTAGCTATTCGTATGATTGGGAGCAGATGCAAGAGGTGCAAGGTAAGAATGCAATATTGAAAGTCGAAACCTATACAGCACGCAAAGTAGGAGAAACATGGTCCAGTTGTGACATTATTTATATTTTTCCTCATTGCACAATAGGATACAGATATAATATAACGCTTATTTTTGTCTGGAATCAGAAAATATGCCCATCTACTTATCTATCTATCTATACCCAGACGCCTCAGTATCGTATGGGGTGGCCACAAACAAAACGCCTCCATGTCACCCTTTCCCCTACCGTTTTGCTGCCCTCCCTCCAACTTATACCTATTTCTCTCATATACCTCTCCACTAGCTCCCTTCCTCGCATCCTTGGTCTCCTCCTCCCTCTCCACCTCCACCTCACTTGCTTACACCCTCCACGTCAGTTTTTCACTCTCCTTTATATCTACGTGGACAAACCACCTCAGTGAATTTCGCCTAATGCTTTCTATCACATCCATATCCACACCACAACGCTCCTTCACTTTCTCATTTGTCAATCTGTCTCTACATGTAACACCTCATGCTCCTCTCATTTCCACTGCCTTTATTCTTGACTTGTGTCCTTCCAACAAGGTCGAAGCTTCGCTTCCATATGTTAGAGCGAGTATCACAATACTATCCTGCAGCGACTTTTTACGTTAATGCTCATGTCCCTATTATTTTCTTATCACTGCTTTCGATAAACCAGCAACCTATCATCACTACCGAAGCCCTTCAAATTGTTCATCCTCTAAACTTCCATCCTTACACATCACAATACCCATGTACTTAAACGCATTCACATTTTCCATTTCCTCACCACACAGCCTCACTGTGCATTCATAAATTTCACTTCTCGCAGAGACCACAACTTTATTCTTCCCTACATTCACCGACTGGTGAAAAAGATAACTAGATCTGATGTGAGAGGTGTAAGGCTGAGAGGAAGACCACGAATAGGATGGATGGACGGTGTGAAGAGAGCGCTAGATGCGAGAGGGATGTCTGCTGAGCAAGGAAGAGTGGCTGTGCGTGACAGAAATAAATGGAGAGAAATTGTGAATGAATAAATGATGACGCAGCCCTGAGGGGATATTCTCCCACATTTGGTCTGATCAGTTAGTCAGGTCAGGTGCGGGTAAGGGAATGGGTCTGTTATGATGTGGCAGGGGTAAACAAGCTCTGCTGTCGGGCCCTGCTGTGGATGTCACTGATTGCATTGCGCAGTTGACCCTTGTGCAGTGTGGTGCGGTGAGGATCTGTCCGTTCTCCCCTTTGGGGCTAAGATGCGAATGAATGTGTTTGAATGGATGAGTAAATGGGGAGTGTGTCGTCCTGTCTCGGCTACCTCCCTTTCCTTGGGGGAAGCAGCCTAGGTATATAGATAGATAGATAGACATTCACCTTTAGATTCCGTTTACATACTCTCCCAGACTCATTCACCAAGCCTTGCAATTGCTTTCGTCTTCACCTAACAATACAGTATCTTCTGCAAACACGATAACAGGAAATAACCAAACTCTGCCTTCTCTCATTAGGAGCACTCCAGCATCCACTGGCTTACCGTTAACTCTTTATAACTCCATACATTTACAAACTGAACAACCATGGAGACATGACACATCCCTGTTTCAATCCAATATCCATATAGAAAAATTCACCTAGTTCACCATCCACATGCACTGCAGCTCAAGTGCCCTCATGCATAATATTCATAGGATTCAGCAGCTTCTCATTTACTCCATATATTTCTAAATAGTTTTCACATTCCTTGTCCATCCACCCTGCCATATTCATTTTCCAAATCCTTGAGGACACCATATAGCTTTTCCCCTTGTCTAGAAACTTTTCCATTAATCACCTTAGCATGAATATCTGATCTACACAGTCTCTTTCCCTTCCTGAACACTCCCTGTTCTTCTCCAACTGATTCCACTGTTATTTCCCTGACTCTTTCAGTAAGTAGCCTACCATATACTTTTCCTACTACACTAAGAAGATAAATGCCCTTATGATTACCACACACATCTTTTTCCCCTTTTGTACAGGTGAACAGTTATGCCTGACCTTCAATCCTCCGGGACTCTACCTTCCTCCCAGGCCAGTCTGCACATCTTTCACATCCATTCTACTTATATTTCTCTCTTATGCTTCATCATTTCACCATTCACTTTATCAGTCCCTTGAGCTTTCCCCATTTTGACTTTCTTCATTACTTCCAGTACTTCCATTCTACTGACCTCTATCTCCCTCCTCATCTCCCTCCTTCTCCCAGCCACCTATACTAGCGTTACTTTCCTGAACGTTTAACAATTCCATAAAGTAATCTTTCTATCTCCTCCCATTTTCCCTTTCTTCACAAGTGATCTTTTATTTCTTTTTTATTCACTCCTCTATTGCCTTCATTATCACACTGCCTTTCTCTTCTAACCTTCATCCAGAACATTTTCTTACATTCCCTCCATTTCACATTCGAATTCCTTCCAAAAGCCTCATCCACTCACTTCTTACTGTCTCTTACTAATCCCTCAAATGCTGAACATAAAGTCATTAAAGCACCTTAGTACTTCCTGTAAATTCCATGACAATAAAATAGTTTTAACCTGTTTTTTTTCTCTTGACAGCAACCACTGCATCATTGATCTGTGTAACTGATTACAAGAGACAAAGAAACGAGGCTAAACAAAGTTTAACATTTTTTTTTCTTTCTTCACAAGCTTTGCCTCCTTCCAGATAACTGCACGGACAACCCCGTGCAGTGCTTAAGAGTCATGTTAATTTTAATATTTTAATGCCGTTCTGATGGTCAACCGCTATCTGACCTACTATACAAACAAAAAGTATCCCTACCTATATAACAGCTACCTCCTCCAAATCAAGGCATATGATACACGTATGTTTCACGTTCTTTCTGTTTGAAACAAGAATTAATCACTAAAACAAACTACAGTACTGGTGTTGATCCTGTTATCTTATCACTGAACAGATTCCTGAAGTGTAAAGATAAACAGATTCATAGAAAGGAAATGAAGTGTAAGGCAGGATCTTCCTATGATCACATTTCCATGTGGTTTGATTTCTCTGATAAATAGTTTGGGTAATCTTCTTTGCTTCACGAATAACATATGGATGTACTGACGTGGTAGTGGCTATAGAAGTTTAAATAGGTAGTCTTCGACATTCGACACTGATAATATGCCAAAATTGGAAGGGAAACCCCGTTCGTTCCGTGGAAGTAAAGTTAGTCAGTTTTGTACGATGAAACTGCGTGTGTTGTCAGTTATTTCTCTGTTTGGCCAATACCTTCGAGTAATACATTACATCACTTCACGTATTTTTATTGTCGATTCGGGCTTAGGTAACATCCTTCTTAAGAACCCAATCATTACTGACAATCAAATTCTTCTTTCCCCTTTAAATCTTCATTCTTTTCTCCTCGAATCATTTTCTTTTATAAAATTTGGAGCTACTGTCCACTTACGTCACAAATATCATTCCCCCTTCATTTCTACTTCCTCTTCTCTCGTTTCCTGGGCTTCCTCATTTCCTTTACTCCTTCCTCCTTTGCTTCACTGCGTGTTTCCTGCCGTAAGTTGGCAGAATGAGTGTGTTTGTGTCCCGCCAGAGTGAACCATAAAACTTGGTGGAATATCATTAAACTGGGACCAAAGGAGCTGGCTGATGTCTTCTCGCTGAGGCATCAGAATACTTAGATTAAATAACGTATAACTTACCTATATTTCTCTCACTCTTGTTTATCTGTTTGTAATCAGTTTCAAGGGAACTATTGAAGATACAGATTCCGCTGTTTAAGAAGCCACCGTACACATGCATAGCTGTAAATTATTTTTTAAGCATGGTCAAAAAATCTCTTCTCCCGTATAATTGTCCATTTTCTTCCATCGTGCTCACTGCCTTTTTTTTTTTCCTCCTGTCTATTAGCCAGTCATTGTTCCATATCAATGTTCCTATAAATATTGTCCTGTGCATTCATTTCCCTAAGCTCTTCCCTTCACTAAATACTTTCCTTATTCCAGTTCACATTTTCAGTGGCTCATCTCTCTCATTCCACTCTCCCTTCAATT
Source organism: Coenobita brevimanus (assembly GCF_032717465.1). Lineage (NCBI taxonomy): Eukaryota > Metazoa > Arthropoda > Malacostraca > Decapoda > Coenobitidae > Coenobita > Coenobita brevimanus. Next base: position 26,146,257 of record NC_137041.1, read on the forward strand.
CCCTATTTACTCCTATACATTCCTCCACACATGAAAAGTAGCAGATTTTTTGGTCAGTATCAGCCTATATTCACATTAATAACACTGTGTAACAAACTTAAACCAGTATTTTGTTTAAGTTGATTTTTACGCTATTTCTGATCAATATCAGTGCGTAGATTCCGAATATGCTATTTGTTTTATTGTATATCTTGAGTTACAAGAATTATGCAACAACATATGTATCGAACAAGGACAGGAACTGCAACTTATTAACTTTTCGGGAATGTTGAGAATGTCACAAAACTTATATATTTCCGGGTGTATATTATGAATATAACTAGAAAATGAGCACACAGCAACATCATAAGGAATGCAGGGCACATAGTATCTAGAAATGCACTTTTGATCTTGACTCTGTTCTTTAGCTGTGATGACAATCGCACAACAATCCCCAAATGTAATCATTGCCTCGTTCCACCTGCCATGATATCTGGTTTCCATCAGCAGGATGTCCTGGTGGAACCGTTCTTCATGCTCCTCGCTGACTGCACCCAAGTTGCTTTTGAAGAAACCAAGGTGGGAATGCAGATAGTGCAATTCGATTGACATTCTGCATCAAAGCCGGTGGAATGCGTCGATCAGGTCATCGATGAGGTGTGCAGAATCTGGTCTCCTCTGGTTGCCATGGAAACCTTCTACAACCCCTCTGAAAGCATTTGAAGCGCGCTCTTCGTCATCGGTTATTTTACCCTGGAGTTCATGACTTGCAAGCATTCTTTGAATTTTGCGGCCCAGTGGATATGCCAGCCATCACCTTTGCCACGCTCAACTTGGGAAAAACTGATTGGACATGCAGAAACACATTGCCATCCTTGTCGATGGCTTTCACGAATTGTTTCACAAGACCAAGTTTTATGTGTTGCGGCAGTAGCAATACCTTCTCTCTAAAGAGCTGTGGAGCTCTCAGAACGTTGGACGAATCTGGTGTGAGACTATCTCTGAGAGGCCAGTCTTTCCTCACGAAATGTTCTGCATCGCTCCAGCTGTCCCACAAGTATAAAAAACATAAGAACTTCATATAGCCACCTTGAATTCCAAGTAGGAAGGAAATCATTTTGAAATCCCCACAAACCTCCCAGTTGTGATCTGAGTACTTTATCTTTGTCAGACAAATCTTCACATTCTCACAGTCTTCTTTCATTTCCACAGAAAACGCAACTGGAATTGATGGGAGTTCATTGCTGTTATGCAAAAGTACAGCTTTAAGGCTCTTCACGGAACTGTCTATGATGAGTCGCCATTCTGAGGCCTTGTAATCCACTCCCATGGCTTGGAATAAACCTTTAACATCAAAACAATAACGCAACAAGGTTTCTTCACAAAATTTGAAGAAGGATGCAAACTTGTCGTGGCGACTCCTATAACTCAACTTGCAGCTTGTGCCCAACAATTTCCATTCACTTAGACGTGATGCCAGCAGCTCAGCACTGGACTTGGTGAGTCCTAAATCTCGGACCAAGTCATTCAGTTCTTTGCTGATTGGGAAAGTGTGGAGTATCTCCGGAACATTCTTCAATATACGATTCATCATCACTTTCCCCTCCATCATCGACAATGTCCTCATGGTCAGAGACAACTTTCGTGTCCACAGGAGGGACAGGAATCGCCAGCTCATCACTGTGAGGCACCAGAGAGATCGAAGAAGGCAAATTTGGATATACAATGTTCTTTCTGCCCTTAATGCTCTTCTCACTACTTATATCAACCATGCAAAAATGACAATCGTCGTGATGATTCAAAGGTTCTCACCACACTTTTGGAACTGCTAAAGGCATTTTCTTGCTCGCTCCTCGTATCCAAGCTTCAAGCTTAGAGTGACAGATACCACTAGTGTAGTACGGAGCCCAATCCTTATCTTGATCGCCCTTTGCCACGCCATAATATGCTTTGTATGCAGAGGCAAATTTGGTATCAAGGTGGATTTTGTGTTTAATTATCTTTGGTCCAATATATTCTCCACATACATAACAAAATGTATTGGCTGACAGCTTGCAAGAACGTCTACTGGTCATTCTCAACAATAGAAATACCTTTATGAACAGCTCAAAAACACGTCAACAAGCCAAACTAGGAATGTGAGATTAGCTCATCAAATGAAGACTCAATTCACGTTGCATGACACAGTAAAGGTCATATCAGAGACATCTGCATGGACACAGATGGTGTGTGTTATGTCAGAGATATCTGCATGGATGCAGATGGTGTGTGTGTGTGTGTGTGTGTGTGTGTGTGTGTGTGTGTGTGTGAGAGAGAGAGAGAGCCGTAGGTGATACGTCAGCCATTACATCATCATTTGGTAACAAGACTGGAAATAATCAATTGTCAATTGTTGATAAAAACCTAGATATAGACAAACAAAACATACACCACTGGAATCGGCATGGAAAACTGTCTAACAAAAAAATAATAATAAACAAATTCTTTGTTACACAGTGTAAACGATCAGTTAAGAAATGTCACTCTTAAAAAAAAATCTTTGTAGGCCAAATTTATAATAAAAAATAACTTCGATGAAAGTGAGGCAGCGATTAAATGACTCGAATAGGAAAATATGTAATGGTATTGCATCTTTTTTACTCTGAGTTGGCCTAATACTGTCATGTCCTCATTCTGAATGCCGAGTTGTGATGAGAACTTGGCACAAGGGAATGTTACGGAAAATATATAGAGTTGTACTATTGTCTTTCTGCCACTGAGACAATAGGAAAAAAGCTGGAAAAGAATGGAAATCTGGGCCAAGTTAAGGTGGAAGAACTATAGTAGCCCAATAGATTGAAGCTAAACTTAAAAAGGTTGTCTTCAAGTAATTGTTCAATTGATTTCCACTCCGGAAATAAGGAGTCACAGGCATCGGGTACACGGGATGGCACCTGACCCTGAGTGTGTAAATCTATAATTCTTCATACAGTCTAGATGGCCGACATTGAAATTTTATAATGCTGGAAATAATTAATAATTAATTATTAGGATATGGAAGAAGGAAGATTATCGTGTCTGCATAGGAATATCTAGGTACTGTTGTGTCAGTGAAGATTAAAAGAAAACAATCATTGTTTTCAACAACAACAAAAAATCCAAAATGTCTTTCATGATTTAACTCTCTCTCTCTCTCTCTCTCTCTCCTTATCACCATTTGTCATTATTCATAACGTGCAAAACAATGATCCAGTATCATGTGTCTCCAAGCAATCTGGAACAATTCATCCATTCTTCCAAATTGGTCCATTTTCTTAGTTCCCCGTGTGACAATCCTTTTTCCTTTCTTGCAAGGTGATATCCTCAACTCTTCCAAATTTTCTCCTGTTCTTTGCATGCTACCTGCATTGCAAGTGCTCATGCGGAGCCTACAAGTGGTGGCGCTGTGCACCGTGAGTGGAGAAGCTGCGACTTACACCCGGGAGCCAAACCTCCTCATATTCATCTGCACCTCGCTGCGGGAAGGTCTCTGGTTGAACCCTTGTGAAATGATGTCTACCACAATCGTGCAACAGGTTCCTAAACAGTGCATGTACTGTCCCTGTAGGTTGGTCCCACAGAAACAGTTTGCTTACATGTAGTAGACGGGCCTGCTCGGCCAGAGCCTTCTTTACCTTTTCACAGTTGCTGACTTCATACACTTGTTTTATTCTCTCTGTGTAGAGTACAACTCTCATGTGTGGGGGGGCTTCCCACATACAGCTTTTCTCAACAACGTCGAGTCAAAGGCTTTTCGTCTCATCAACTCTCCTCCTCTTGCCAGCTCCCTTCAGCTTCTGTATATTCTTGCTGTACTGTTACATCTTTATATCTTTTCTATCTCTGCTTCAGCGGTCACTGTTCCTCTGAACTATCTGCTTGAATCCCTCCTCTACTACGATGGGCGCGTAGCACCCGTCTAACAACAAACTCTCATCCTTTTTCTGCCCAAATCTCTAATGCAAGAGTTAACCGTTACTCCCAGTCCTTCATGGATGCAACAGGACTACTCTGGAACTGTCTCCCTCTACCTGTATTTCCTACTGCCTATGATCTCCAGTCTTTCAAACCCAGTGTGCCCAGGCATCTCAGAATAAACAGTTATTGAATTTGACACCTTTATGTTGTTATTTTTTACCTTGGAGGGAATACTTTATAGGCTCCTGGCCTATGGTTCCTTGTTCCTTGCATAAAACATAGAAGACAGTTCAGGGTGAAATAATAACATGCATCGTTAACAGCACTTTATATAACGCCTCACTGTATTCTTGGAGAAAACTTTGATTTATATGGAATTATTTAATAACATATAGCGACCATTTTGCTCAGCTCATAAGGGACTCTCCAAGTGAAAGACTAACATATAAACTACCATAAACCCTTCACTACGAAATAGTTTATCAAATCTTAACATAATCGTGTAACAGTAGAAAGAACAAAAATATATTTAGATCTCAGCATATTGAAAGGGAAAATCCTTTACTCATTCACTTCTTTTAGACCCAGGATGTTCATCCTCCTTGGGTGCACTCCCCCTGTCATGCCCAGCACTTTCTACCATCACATTTATTATTGTTCGTCCAGACCACTCTTGTCCATTAATCCTGTCCTCACCTCGTTGAACATTTCATGTGCTTCTCTTTGTATGTTCGTTTTATCAGGTTCCCTGAACCAGACAGCGGTACACGAGAGAGAGAGAGAGAGAGAGAGAGAGAGCATCATTTACTGGATTACGTCAGACATGTTGCAAGCCGTAAATTTCAAGACATTGTTATCGGTGTGTGTGTAATGAAGTAATAGAGCACACTATGTTATTGTGTTGCAAATGTCAGTAACACAGCTGACGTTAGAACCTAACTGATAAATCATCCATACACACAAATGTCGACTACTACTTCCGCTACCAGCCTGATATTGCGCTAAAGCAGGGGTCGGCGACCTCTGATGGACTGGCGCCCGAAAATGCTGTTACTCAGTTGGCAAGCCACATGTGTTGAACTTGTTAAAAACTAAACCCAGCTCCTTCTCTACTACTACTACTTCTAATAATAATAATAATAATAATAATAGTAATAATAATAATTATTATTATTATTATTATTATTATTATAATAATGAAAATAATAATAATAATAATAAAATAATAATAATAATAATAATAATAATAATAACAACAAGAACAACAACAATAATAAATAGGAACCAAAACATCAGCTGAAATTGGAGGACGTTTCTTACCCAAGCCTGCTGACGGACAAAACTCACGAATCATCACATGCGACTGGTAAACTGATGGGTGGGTGCCAATATTGGATTTTTTTGGGGGGGAGGAGGGGCAGCATTTTAAAATTATCGTTTTTTAAGCAAAATTATCTCACCAACTTAAAGGCATTTATTTTAATTAATCATTAGTTATTTATCATATTGCATGCACGTTATCATTTATCGCGCTGGCCAAATTATCCCATTGGACAATAATTTTTGCACATCTGACAGTGCTGGATGACAGAGCTCTGGCTGGAGCACGTCACAGCCTCCTAATCTGAGCTCATTTCTATTTGAATATACAATTTTTCGAACAAACTAACTCTAACTAGTGCTATGATTAGCAACCAGTAAGACTTACTGGTTGTTCAATAACCGAGTATATAAGTGCAAAAACGGGAATAAATTTGTGAATTTGTGGAGATACTGGCGGGCTGGTCAGGTAAGGTTTACGGGCTGGGTCAGGCCCGCTGGCCGTAGGTTGCAGACCCCGTACATCCTAATTTATGTGAGTCTTCTTCAGATTAAATCATTGTAAAGTAAAAATTCGTAAGAATCAATGGAATTATCGTGATAAAGGATATTTTGCAGGAACAACAGTCTTCTCAGACAGAGTGGGGAGTAGGCTGTAGCAACAGTCGAGCAGGGCAGTACTCCCAAGGTGGATGGAAAGCTGATGACAGGGAGCGCTGGAGCTCCCGTTTCATCAGCCCTTGGGATTAGATCCTGACCATCACCCTCTGCGGAACTTTTTCAGTGTCTCAGTAACACAGATAGTAGGCCACCATACTCTCCGGTACAAGTATCTCTATCAACACCACACTAGATGCACAGTAAACACTACACTTCCTTTTACAAAATCCAAAAATCATGGCTTTTTCACAACACATAGCCTCGTAGTCCCCAGGGGGGGGGGCCATAAATGCTCCCACCTTCCACCCCTCTCCCGGTGGCGACTCGAGCTGCCTGGAACCACTGTCTGACTCACTTCTTCATTTCTGCAACATTCGCGGCCCTTCCTCTAACTTTCACTCTGTCGAGCAACACCTCTCCTCCTCTAAGCATCACCTTTTCCTAACTGAGACTCAGCTGTCTAAGGCAACTGACAGCAAACCCTTTTCTGTATCCTCCTACTTTCTCTATACTCATTTCAAAGGCAAAGGTGGCTGTTGTGTATATATACGCAATGACTTATCTTGCTCTCATGTTCCTGAACTTGAGTCTTCTGAATTCTCTACACTCTGCCTTTGGCTTTCCTGTCATTCTCTGACTAAATATATCTGCGCATATTACTTATCCCCTAATTCTACTGGCTATCAAAAATTCTTTGACTATCTTACTTCTATGATGGAACTCATTCCATCCATTTCTCCTTTCTCTGAAATCTCCATTCAAGGAGATTTCAATGTTCACCACCACCTTTGGCTCTCCTCTCTTTTCACTGATCCACCTGGTGATAAAGCCTACATCTTTTCTATCTTAATGACCTAAAACAACTTGTACAGCACCTTACCCATATCCCTAACTATCTTGGAGAGAGCTCCAATATACTTGACCTCTTCCTTACAACTAATCCTTCTGCTTGCACTGTTAATCTTTTCTCTCCGTTGGGCTCCTCCGATCACAACCTTATTACATTAACCTGTCCAATCTCTCCAGTACGGCCTGTGAACCCTCCAAAGAAACGTCGTCTGTGGCACTTTGGAGATGCAGTTTGGGAGGCCCTCAGGCAGTACTTCTTTGATTTTCCCTGGAATGATTATTGCTACCATGGCCGTGAACCCTTTGAGTGTGCCCTGAGCATTACGGAGGTTATTCTGTCGGGCATGGAAGCATACTTTCCTTTCTCATATCCTTTGACTAATGCAAGAAAGCCTTGGTTTAATTATGCTTGTTCTAATGCTGTCCTCAACAATAAGAGGGCCTATAAAAGGTACTGTAGCCAGCTCACCCCTGAATCAAATCATTTTTACGTTTCTGCCCGGAATTGTGCTAAGTCTGTTTTTCGCTCTGCTAAAAATAATTTCATCCGTACTAAATGCTCTCAACTCTCCAACTCGAATTCTTCCCACTCCTTCTGGCACCTTGCCAAAAACGTTTCCAACAACTTTACCTTATCACCCTTCCCTCCTCTTCTCTACTCTGATGGTTCTGTAGCTATTTCATCTACTGATAAAGCAGATCTCTTCACTCAGACTTTTTCTTCCGATTCCACCTTAGACGATTCCGGTGCTGTTCCTTCATCACTTTCCCCCTCCGACTTCCTTATGGCTGACATTAAAGTTTCTTCAGCTGATGTATTTTCTGCCATCACAGGCCTCAATATTAACAAGGCATATGAGAAAGTGAGAGCAGTGTGAATATAAGTGGTTGGGGAATGGCTGGGAGAAGAAGAGATGAGAGGAGGGAGGAAGAGATCAGTAGGGCGGAAGTAGTGGAAGCGATGAAGAAGATTAAGCTGGGAAAGGCCCCAGGAATTGATGGAGTGTGTGGTGAAATGCTTAGGTATGGAGGTGAGATTGTTGTGGAGTGGATATGGAAGTTGTGTAGATTGGCTTGGGAAGAGGGAAGGGTTCCAGAGGACTGGAAATCAGGTATAATTGTTCCTCTGTACAAAGGAAAAGGGGAGAGAGAAGTATGTGGTAACCATAGGGGTATTTGCCTTCTTAGTGTGACTGGTAAAATATATGGTAGAATACTCATTGATAGGGTTAGGCATATGACAGAGGAGCTAGTTGGAGAAGAACAAGGGGGATTTAGGAAGGGAAAAAGGTGTGTAGATCAGAGATTTGTTCTAAGATGTTTAGTGGAGAAGTATCTAGAGAAGGGAAGGAAAGTGTATGCTGCCTTCATGGACTTAGAGAAAGCTTATGACAGAATAGATAGGCAAGGTATGTGGAAGGTATTAAGAATATATGGAGTGGAGGGGAAATTGTTGAGTTCTGTGAAGAGTATGTACGAGGGAGCTAGGGCTACGGTGCAAGTGGATGGTGAGCTGAGTGAGTTCTTTGATCTCAATGTGGGACTGAAACAGGGGTGTGTGATGTCTCCATGGCTGTTTAATATATATATGGATGGGGTTGTAAAGGAGGTGCAAGGTAGGGCAGTGGATGTGGAGCTGGCCCTAATGAATGAGGGTGAGATTTGGAAGCTTCCGGTGTTGCTGTTTGCTGATGATACAGTATTGTTGAGTGAAGATGAATGGGAGTTGCAAGGTTTGGTGAATGAATTTGGGACAGTGTGTAGGAGGAGGAAGCTGAAAGTTAATGTAAACAAAAGTAAAGTTATGGTGTTTGAGAGGAATAAAGTCACAGAGTGTGCAGTGAGGTTGGATGGTGAGGATGTGGAGAATGTGAGTGCATTCAAGTACTTGGGTAGTGTGACGAGTAAGGATGGAACTTTGGGGGATGAAGTGCGTGAAAGGGTACAGCAGGGAAGGAAGGTTGTTGGTACACTGAGAGCAGTGATGAGAAATAGGGAGGTGAGTATGGAAGTTAAGAAGTCACTGCATGATGGTATTGTGATCCCTACCCTGACGTATGGAAGCGAGGCGTGGACCTTGCAACAGGGGAACAAGTCAAGAGTGAGAGCAGTGGAAATGAGTTACTTGAGAGGAGCATGTGGAGTGACGTGGAGGGACAGGTTGACGAATGAAGAAGTGAAGGAACGTTGTGGGGTGGATGTGGATGTGGTTGAGAAGATTAGGAGAAATACACTGAGGTGGTTTGGACATGTGGAGAGAATGGAGAATGAAAGACTGACTAAGAGGGTGTATGTAGGTGAGGTGGAGGGAGGGAGAGGGAGGGGTAGACCGAGGATGAGGTGGAGGGATGGAGTTGAGAGGTATATGAGGGAGGGGGGGTGAGTTGGGGGGAGGGTAGTCAAATGGTGGGTGACAGAGTGACTTGGAGGCGTTTTGTCTGCGGCCACCCTTTGCGGGATTAGGGCGTCGGGCTATAGATAGATAGAGAGATAGATATGAGCCTGATGGAGTCCTTCGTGTTGTCCTCAAGAACTGTGCTTCTGTGCTTACACCCTGCCTAGGTAAACTCTTTTGCCTTTGTCTATCAACTAGTACCTTTCCTACTTGCTGGAAGTTTGCTCTCATTCAGCCAGTTCCAAAGAAGGGTGATCATTCCCAAACCCTCCAACTATCGTTCAATTGCTTTAACATCTTGAATTTCAAAAGTTTTTGAGTCATTTCTTCATAGAAATATTTTAAAGCATCTTTCCTATCACAACCTTCTTTTCGATCGTCAGTATGGGTTCCATCAAGGATGCTCCACTATGCAATCTTCTCACCTACCTTTCAGACTCCTGGTCATCCTCCTTTCGGGACGTTGGGGAAAGCTTTGCTATTGCACTTGACATCTCAAAGGGTTTCGATCGAGTCTGGCATAAATCTTTATTTTCCAAACTGCCCTCTTACGGTTTCTATCCTTCTATCTATGCCTTCATCTCTAGCCTCCTTTCTCATCGTTCTATAGCCGCTGTTGTAGATGGCCATCATTCTCCTAGATCTATCAATAGTGGTGTACCTCAGGGCTCTGTCCTATTACCAACTCTCATCCTTTTATTCATCAATGACCTTCTAAACTGTATAATATCTAACCCTATCCATTCATACGCTGATGACTCCACCCTTCACCTTTCCATTCGGTTCCCACTATGTTCATCTCAGCAGTTACTTCAACAAAACAAACAAGAGATGAGGCTACGGCACACCTGATGTCAGACTTGGCTCGTATCTCTGAATGGGGTAAAAATATTCTTGTTGTTTTTAATGCATCAAAGACTCAGATCTTACACCTATCAACCCGACAAAATCTTACGCAGGTATACTCACTAATGTTTAATAATATTCAGCTTAATCCTCCATCATCCTTGAACATGGTTGAGGTTTCATTCACTTGGGACTTATCTTGGAAAGATCATTTTACATCTCTTGTAAATCTGCTTCCAAGAGATTAGGTGTGCTAAGCCGACTCTGCTCCTTCTTTACCCTTGCACAATTGTTGACTCTATACACAGGTTTTATCCGCCCCTGTGTAGAGTACAACTCTCATGTGTGGGGAGATTCCCCACATACAGCAACTCTCAATAGCGTGGAGTCAAAGGCTTTTCGTCTCATTAACTCTCCTCCTCTGACTCACTCCCTACAACCTCTGTCTCTTTGCCACACTGTTGCATCTTTATCTCTTTTCTATCGCTACTTTAGTGGTCACTGCTCCTCTGAACTGTCTGCTTGCATTCCTCTACTTATACGACAGGCGCGCAGCACCCGTCTAGCAGCAAACTCTCATCCCTTTTCTGTCCATCTCTCTAGTGCAAGAGTTAACAGTTACTCCCAGTCCTTCATTTATGCAACAGGTCAACTCTGGAACTGTCTCCCACTGTCTGTACTTCCTGCTAGCTATGATCTCCAGTCCTTCAAACGCAGTGTGTCCAGGCATCTCATAATGATCGGATCTTGAATTTGGTTCTCTGTAGTATTTTGTTATTCTCTTGGAAGGAACAATTTTTGCGGGTTCGTTGGCCTTTGGTTCCTTCTTCCTAGCATTAGAGAAAATGATGTGCTTCCGGGATACTCTTCCATATGCATTCGGACAGCCAATGCTTAGTTGTAATTTTACTTACTTTAATATACACCCACACTGTTTCTTATGCCTGAGTCGCTGTTTACAATCAACCCAATCCATGGCTGGATCCAACCACGCATATATATCACTGATATTTCACAGGTTGTTTCCTGATATGACGTTATATGCATGGGAAAATAATTATGTTCATTATTTATGTCGCCAGTAATTGTATTAATGAGTATTAGTACGACGTGTCTGGCAACCCATATAATAAGTGGTGTCAATCAGATATTAAGCAATGTGTATAATTAATTAATTGCTTTGGAGGAAAACCATTAATGAACATTTCTCCAGTCAACAGTTTGAGAAATCGGCTCATCTGATATCACATACCTCCTGTTCGTGTAAAAGATATATGTTGCACAGATTGTTGTGTCTTGTCAACTGTCAGGACCAGCTTACTTCAGCATAGTAGGCACTGTATTGAATTAAGAGATGAACGATTTCAGAATATTTATCTGAATATTAATTCACAAACACACACACACACACACACACACACACACACACACACACACACACACACACACACACACACACACACACACACACACACACGTGCTGTGATCGGCAAACCCTCTCCCTAATGACCTCAATTTCCTTACCTAAGCTATTCCTTCCCTCTCCCAGAGGACTTACCAGTTCACCTCTCCCTTGTTTCTTTTCTTTTCTTATCGTCCTTGTGCCGTATTCTGTAATCCCTTTCCCCCTGTGACCTCACGTTCCTTACCATACCTGTCCCCTACCACCTCCCTACCAGTACCTCTACCCCCCTCCTACCCCCATTGCCTTCTATGTAAACAGGATATATGATGTATGATCAGCAATTGTTTCTGAGGAAGCCGTGAAGCGATACGCCAATACACACTAAATCCGACATAGGTGATTCTTTCTCCAGTTTGTCTACGAACAGTGAGTCAAGATGTCAACACCAGGGACACCCGTAGTTGAATCGGTCTCAGGCAGGATAAAATAATTTTCCAACTTTATATTTACAGGCATGTGGGTAAATGTGTGTAATATCATTAGTCTTCATACTGGAGAGTAATGAGGCAATGATAGACTACGTGTGTGTGGATGAGCGAATGAGAAGACAAGTGTTGGATGCAAGAGTGTGGAGAGGGTGGGGGAATGTAGTCTCGGACCATCACCTAGTGATGGCCAAGGTAGAGCTGCAAAGAAAGTGGTTGAGGAGACGAAGGGGAAGACAGGAGGAAACAACTCCTGTGAGAAGAGTGGAGAAATTGCAAGATAGTGAGAAAATGACAGAGTATAAGAGCATAGTGGAAGAAAGATTGGGAAGGTATGAGCTAGAGCAGATGGAAGGGGTGGAAGACGTATGTAAGATATTCACGGAAGAGATAGGCGCAGCGTGTGAGGCGGTTTGTGGAGTGAGGAGGAGATGCAAGGGTGTGCAGGGGACAGCATGGTGGAATGATGAGGTGAAACGAGCTGTGGAACAAAAGAAGAAGGCATATAGTGAATGGTTAGCGAGTAGAGGTAGGGGAGAAGATGAGAGAGAGAAGAGAGAGGTATATGTGAGCAGGAGAAGGGAGGTTAAGAGACTGGTGAAGGAGAGTAAAAAGAAAGTGGATGAAGAGTTTGGGAGGAATCTGAGTGTGAAATGGAGGGAGAGTAAGAAATTGTTTTGGAAGGAGGTAAAGAAAGTAAGGCAGTGTGAAAGGGGAAATAATAGGGGAGTGAAAGATAGGAATAATAGATTGTTGGTGGAGAAGAGAGAGAAACTGAGGAGATGGAAGGAGCACTTTGAGGATTTGTTGAATGTAGAGAGTGAGAGCAGTGCGAGTATAAGTGGTTGAGGAATGGCTGGGAGAAGAAGAGATGAGAGGAGGGAGGAAGAGATCAGTAGGGCGGAAGTAGTGGAAGCGATGAAGAAGATTAAGTTGGGAAAGGCCCCAGGAATTGATGGAGTGTGTGGTGAAATGCTTAGGTATGGGGGTGAGATTGTTGTGGAGTGGATATGGAAGTTGTGTAGATTGGCTTGGTAAGAGGGAAGGGTTCCAGAGGACTGGAAATCAGGTATAATTGTTCCTTTATACAAAGGAAAAGGGGAGAAAGAAGTATGTGGTAACCATAGGGGTATTTGCCTACTTAGTGTGACTGGTAAAATATATGGTAGAATACTCATTGATAGGGTTAGGCATATGACAGAGGAGCTAGTTGGAGAAGAACAAGGGGGATTTAGGAAGGGAAAAGGGTGTGTAGATCAGACATTTGTTCTAAGATGTTTAGTGGAGAAGTATCTAGAGAAGGGAAGGAAAGTGTATGCTGCCTTCATGGACTTGGAGAAAGCTTATGACAGAATAGATAGGCAAGGTATGTGGAAGGTATTAAGAATATATGGAGTGGAGGGGAAATTGTTGAGTGCTGTGAAGAGTATGTACGAGGGAGCTAGGGCTGCAGTGCGAGTGGATGGTGAGCTGAGTGATTTCGTTGATCTCAATGTGGGACTGAAACAGGGTTGTGTGATGTCTCCATGGCTGTTTAATATATGCATGGATGGGGTTGTAAAGGAGGTGCAGGGTAGGGCAGTGGATGTGGGGGTGGCTCTAATGAATGAGGGTGAGATTTAGAAGCTTCCGGTGTTGCTGTTTGCTGATGATACAGTACTGTTGAGTGAAGATGAATGGGAGTTGCAAGGTTTGGTGAATGAATTTGGGACAGTGTGTAGGAGGAGGAATCTGAAAGTTAATATAATCAAAAGTAAAGTTATGGTGTTTGAGAGGTATGAAGTCACAGAGTGTGCAGTGAGGTTGGATGGTGAGGATATGGAGAATGTGAGTGCATTCGAGTACTTGGGTAGTGTGATGAGTTGGGATGGAACTTTGGGGGATGAAGTGCATGAAAGGGTACAGCAGGGAAGGAAGGTTGTTGGTACACTGAAAGCAGTGATGAGAAATAGAGAGGTGAGTATGGAAGTTAAGAAGTCACTGCATGATAGTATTGTGATCCCTACCCTGACGTATGGAAGCGAGGCATGGACCTTGCAAGAGGGGAACAAGTCAAGAGTGAGAGCAGTGGAAATGAGTTACTTGAGAGGAGCGTGTGCAGTGACGTGGAGGGACAGGTTGACGAATGAAGAAGTGAAGGAACGCTGTGGGGTGGATGTGGATGTGGTTGAGAAGATTTGGAGAAATGCACTGAGGTGGTTTGGACATGTGAAGAGAATGGAGAATGAAAGACTGACTAAGAGGGTGTATGTAGGTGAGGTGGAGGGAGGGAGAGGGAGAGGTAGACCGAGGATGAGGTGGAGGGATGGAGTTGAGAGGTATATGAGGGAGGGAGGGGTGAGTTGGGGGGAGGGTAGTCAAATGGTGGGTGACAGAGCGACTTGGAGGCGTTTTGTCTGCGGCCACCCTTTGCGGGATTAGGGCGTCGGGCTATACATAGATAGATAGATTCATACTGTTTTATGTATCAGTTGTGATAATTTATTAAATGCTAATATAAATTATAAGTTATAACTTCAAAATAATGGAGGAATAATTAAAGTGTCAGGAAACCAAAATATAATGCTTTAAAACTTTCGATCAAAATAGCGCAACGTTCCGAGCATCCAGAAATTCCTCTGGTTCTATTCCCACCGCCACCCCGCCAAAGCAGAGACTAGATGCTGAAAAAGCTAGGACCATCATTGACGCACATCTCACTTGTACTTAGCCAATGTTTTATCTGAAGTGGAGAGATGGAGTGGGGTACAAGGGTTTGAGAGTAAACGCCGACAAAATAGGTGATGAAATATAGGTCAGGCGGTGGTTCTATTAGAGTAGAGAGAGAGTAGCCATGTTGAGTTTACCACAAAGGCAGTAACTCCATATTTTGTAGAGCCTGCGATTCGTGGGTGTATAAGAGATGTAGTTGTAGTGGAGGTAGGCTGCAGAATAATGTTGATATTGTGGTTGCAGTGTTTTGGGAAGTGCATGCGTACAGAGAGGTGGGAAATTCTTCTTTCTGGATAGTCTCTTCACGATGTGGAGGAGTTTTGTTAATTAACGGCCATGGTATGCGTTGTAGGTGGAGCTGGAATGGCTCGGTGGCAAGAGTGAGGGGATTTTGTAAGACATTCAAGGAGTTGCCACCTTTCCGAATGCTGAGAGGGCTATCCCTCCGTGATTAGTGGGCCTTGTACGCTGCATGCGTTTAGTGTGCAATGCTGAACGACAGTGAGGATGGCAGTGAAGGTGGAGGATACTCGTAGGCTCAAACGGACAGAGGTGATACTGATTAGATGGACGTGTAGTGCGTCTTTGAATGACATACCTGAAAGGTTTATATCTGCGAATAGAAACTTGAGAGGAATTTGATACTTGTAGCATTGGATGAGAAGGGATAGACTAAGATGGTTTAGAATGTAGAGAGGGCAGATGATAACAACTGAATGCGGAAGTTGAGAAGTGAGATTGTTGCGAACAGGGTTGCGAGAGACAGACCGAAAAAGACCTGAGACGAGGTCTTAGACTGTGACCTTAGGAATAAGGGACTGAAGAGAGACGCTGCTGGAGTTCGAGCAGGGTAGATAGTAGCCAATGGATGTCCCAAGGCCAACGCATGCAAGCAATCTTGAACCTTTATTAACGAACGAACGACTGAAAGACCAAGCAAACTGGTGCAAGCTTTCCTGGTAATTTTTCATCGTTGGTCATTCGTCGCTCCTCTTTATCATTTCGAACACTTAATAAATTCGACATCGGGTACGTCTTTGGGTACCGATTTTTTATTGTGTAAGCCTTCAACTATACTAATGCAGTACGCACGCCCTACGTTGAAATATCTGTGTTATGGCCATCACTAGTCCCATTAGTGATACCCATTCCTTTACCCATACCACCACCAATATCCTCCCCATCACCAACACCCACCAAATCTTCTATACTCGTACATTACCACTACCACCAACAGAACCTATCACCACCACCACCATCATCAAACACGTCTACCACCGGCACTGCTACCATCAGCACCACTGCAACCACCACCATAATTATAACTACCACAAAACCTTCATCAACGCATCTACCATTACCATTGGCACTCTTAACGGTTAACGCCATGACAATTATTACTACTGCCACTGTCATCACACGTTCCACTGTTACCACCAGTACTATCAATATCATCATTACCATCTTACCTCACCAACATCACACCCATAACCACCACAGTCACTACCAGCACTAACAACATCAAATTATCATCACAATCACCACCTTACACTACCTTCATCAATACTGTAAACACTACCACTACCACGTAACACCACCTCCTCCACTAACAACCCATCCACCACCACCCTAGCCACAAGCAGCACCACCCCTAGCACCTTACATCAACACCATTACCATCACCACCACCATCTTTACCACTACATCCACAAACAGCACAACTACTACAACCATAAACACCACCATCACTAACAGCAAACACTCTACATCTTACGCTACTTATGCCACCATCATTAACTGCAAAACTAGAGTAACACCGTCATCCACCACTAACAGCAGCAACACCAATTACACTATCATTACAACCTTACACAATTACCA
Organism: Coenobita brevimanus; assembly: GCF_032717465.1. Lineage (NCBI taxonomy): Eukaryota > Metazoa > Arthropoda > Malacostraca > Decapoda > Coenobitidae > Coenobita > Coenobita brevimanus. The sequence goes on from NC_137041.1 coordinate 26,162,725, forward strand.
CCATCACCACCACCATCACTATCACCACTAATGGTTTTGTCACTACCACTTTACACCTAACTGTTCTCTTTGCTCACATTGATACGGTCAATCTTGGAAAATTATTGTATAAATTTGCGTCAGCTGAGGTAGGCGGATGTATAAACTGTTCTCAGACAATGAGAAATTCTTCCAGGTCGTAGGTAGTTATGGTTATTGTTGTGAAGTTGTGTCCAGGGTAACTGATGGTAACATTTTGGGTATGATTAATATCGTATTCTCTATGGTTCGTCTGTCTGTTTTGGTTCAGATTGATGTTTTCTTCTCCACTGATTATACCATAGAATTGACTTATGAAAACTCAGTGAAAATGCCTGTAGTGACTGGCAGTTCCTCATGTGGAACTGAAACTAAATGAACAATGATGTCCAATTTGGGATATGGAACTTAGTACGAGGAAAACTATGACTGTGGTTAGTACCGTTACCAAAATGGGTCGTCTGCCACGTCCTGTGAGGAATGGTGACGGGTGCATCTTACAGAAGTGATGGAGGTTTCCTTCAAACTATTTGTGTCACTTTCGACAAGACATTATTATAGACTCACATTTGGCATACACTTCTCAAAATATGTAAAAATGAAATTGTGCCTGTAGTGGGAGATTTCTCTGAAAACAGGGGCACGCAAAACGTAGATGAGACTACTGGAAAACCCTTTGGAGAGATAATCAGAATGCTAGAGGTTAAATGCTCGTGTAATTTACTGAAGTTAATTGTCTCGTGGTGATGACTTATTGTATCGGATGATGAAAAAAAAGAAAAATCCACTCTTCTGACAAAATACAGGGCGGCACAGTAAGGAATGTAACTGCATAAATAAAAGTTAGTGCTATGATCCCAGGATTTCCTGGATGTAAATCTTTTGGATCTCAAGCTGAAATTGTTTTGCATTTTGTGTAGCTGAACACAGGAACCAGCTAGTTACATCTGAGACACCTTAGAGGGGCATCTCTCTATAAAGGAAATAATAAACTGGGTGTTGGGACATCAAGTGGCACTAGACGCCAAATCATAGACAGAGAATCAAATCCAAAGGAAGCAGCCAAACTCTGTAACAGTGAGAGAGATGGTAGCACAGATCAGTTTGTTAAGTTCTGGTGAACTAAGCACATATCGATAGAGATCAAATGAATAAAACAATGGCTAGAATAATAAACAAAGGAGCTGTTAACAGTCGGACGCATGAATCTCTGAAATGGGAAGAAATTCAGACAGTACACAAGAATTAACCAAGAAAAAAAGCACATCATCCCATGGACAACCAGAAACAACATTGAGGTAGTTAAAAATTAAGAAAACCAATGAGAAATATACATAAAGAAGAACGAAAACAAGAAAATGAGAACATTCGAAAGACCAATATGGAGAGAACTAAAATAAGGTTAAAGAATCTAGGAAGCTGGACGACAATCAGGCAAATGTTTTATAAAGAAAAAATAAACATTTCCTACGCCAGACGTTAATCGACGAAACAACATGCAACAGAAACGAAGTGATCAGAATACCATACAAATTTTAGATAATGCTTAACAGCAGCAAAATGATGGCCGACGGATGAGGTTTGGATAAGATAATGGTGGACAGTGAGATTTCCATCATTTAATGAAAAAATATACCAAGAGGGGAATGTATACAGGAAAGACAGAAGGTAATAATAACCTCACACCCAGCTTCAATAAACAATGCAGGCGAATATGTATTTTTCTTTTTAAATAACAAAACAGAGGAAGGAAAAAACAAATGAATAAAAAAAATAATCCATACACCAGATTACTGGTGTCCTCCGTTCATAAAATATCTGGAACAGTTAGACTTGAACAGCTGTAGGTTGAAGTTTGGAGGGAAATAAATCAGAGTTCCAAAGAGATGCAATACAGGGAATGAAAGAATTCTGATAGGCAGAAGTTCTGCAATATGGCTGAGTGACATTCCACTCATGAGCGCTACCAGATGCCCGTGTAGCACGAGGGAAGGCATGGAGAGGTGGCACCATGGACGCAACTTCGTCTGAGCAATTGCCATAAGAATATCTATAAAATAATGCAAGGGAGGCAACATTCCATCTTACTTGTAGGGAAAGTAGTTTATTTGTAATGGCAGGGCTGTTAATAATTGTAACAGCCTTGTTCTGAATTTTGTCTAGTTGTTCTAATGCAACCTCTCCACATCCATTCCACAAGGGTGAGCAATATTCAAGCTGAGAGCGCACGTGACTCTTATAAACTACAGCTAACTGCTTGTCAGTGAAGAAGTTACGGACTGTGTACATTAATCCAAGTTTCTTTGAGGCAGTTTTAGCAAGTGATCTAACATGAGAGGTCCAGCTGAGGGCATTGTTAAGTGAGACGCCGAGAATTTCAATACTTTTGGAGATGGGAATATTAGTAGCACTGAAGGTAATATACGACTCTGGCAATATATATCTATTAGTAATATTTAGTTTTACTAGCATTTAATGTACTAGCATTTAATGTATTAGAAATTTTGAAGGAAAACGAGTACGAGAATAACTGAAAAATGTCTCCCATCAGCTAATATAAAGATGCAAAGACCAACCGTCCAAAAAATTTGAATCCTTTTGTGTACATACGTAAGAAATAGAATTATTGTAGATGCGGACAAAGCAAGATAGCGTGCCTGATTTCTCAGGTATTGCACAACAGCAGACTATATGCAAGTCCTTGTACAAGTATATATATATATATATATATATATATATATATATATATATATATATATATATATATATATATATATATATATATATATATATATACACACAAACACACAAACACACAAACACACACGTCTTATCCAAAAGATTCAAACCATATTTTTTCCCGTAAACCTGTAGGAACAGGAGGATGCGACTCAGTGAATTGTGGCCTTTAATCATTGTATCGAGCTCGAGTAAGTTTGAACTATGCTAATCAGAATTTGGACTTCATGAAGAAGATAATCACTGGCAGTGAGTCTTGGATGTATGGATACGACCCAGAAACGAAAGTCCTTTCATCACAATGGAAGTCACTGGAATCACCAAGGCCAAAGACGGCACGGCTGGTTCGGAGAAGGTGAAGCCCATGCTGACATTTTTTTTTTTTTTGACCACCAGGATGTTGTTCATTATGAGTACAATCTAGAAGGCCAAAAAGTCACTAAAGAGTACTCCATGGGAGTTCTCCATGACCTACAGACTGCAGTTTGTCGAAAGAATCAAGATTTGTGAGAAGAGGAGGACCGGCAGCTCTACAGCAACAATGCTTCAGTCCATTCACCCCATCTCATCCAGGATTTTTTGGTCAAACACACGATTACACAGGTGAGGCAGGCTCCTACTTCTGCTGACTTGGGTCCCTGCGATTATTGGCTATTTTCTTAACTGAAGATCTCACTGAAGGGTTCGAGATTCGAGGATACAAATGAGATAAAAACAATGTGACAAAGACCTTGTTGGCGATCCCACAAACTGCCATTACAAAATGTTTCCAACAATGAAAGGACCACTGAGCTAGGAATGTTTAGCCCCACTGGGAACACTTTGAAAGGGTTAACGGTCATATGCTTCAACACAAACGGAGAGGCACTACATGGTTCCTACTTAACACACTAAGGAAAGCATAAGCAAGCCCTCGAATTTTACATAGTATGCTAAGAGAACATTAAGGGATAGGGGGCGGCTTGTAGCTCATTGTGACCAGTTGGTAAGTAGGAAAGCCTCCTGTGGGAGTCGCCGTGACCATTCTATGTCGAAATGATGTCCGTCAACAACAAAACAAAACAATTTCCAGGCATTTTTTATGTTTTGGCACTTGTTTGTACGTATTTTTACATACTTTTACATTAATTAACTTTTCAATCAATACTCATATTATAAATATGGTAGGATGCAGTGGAGATACTGTATAGGAATTGGGTAATCCAGAGACGTACTGTAGGACCACCTCATAAAAATTGAATATCAACCTTTGAACTGATTCAGTGACTTAATAAACATGTACTGGAGTGAATTTTCAATTATGCAGGGGATCCACCAATAAACAAGAAAAAATAATTACATATGGGATAGGCTGCATTAGGTTAGAATAAATTTGGTCAGGATAGAGTAAAACTGATTAGGTTAGCCTAAAATTGGTTAGGTAGTTTAGGATAAATTAATGAAGTTGGGTTGACTTATGAAAATTTATGTTAGGCTTGGGTAATGAGCACTGATAAAGGGAAATTTTGCTCAAAAATGGCGTTCTAAGATAGCGTCCGTCTGCCTTCGCCACTGATTAAGATAAGTTTGGTTAGGGTAGCATAAAATTGGTTAGATTTGTCTAAAATAGGTTAGGTAAAGTTAGTTTGAATAAGGCTGAGTTGTTACGAAAATTTGGGTTTAGATAGGTAGGCACTGATAAGGGTAATTTCGCTCGTAAAAGGCATTGTAAGATGGCGTTCGTGTATCTTCGTGCACCACAAGATAGTGTCCGTTTGTGAACAAGCACTGCTTTTTTAAAGCGCTTGTTACCACTTTCAAAAGACATATAAAACACTGAAACCTGAAAACTCAATTGGAGAATACTGGAAGGAGCCATGAAGAGCTAAGGCAAGGGAAAGGAGAAACTAAAAAATAATGTGGTCTTTATGTCTCCTTGAGGATTGCCAAGAATTATGATTAAGATGCTGTTGGTAAATATTTGAAAAAATTATTAGAAAAAAAGAAAAGCAAAATAGGTTGCAGTGCCAAAGATTAAAATCCCTTGATAATCTAATACTGTCACTACGCTTCATAGTTTTGCCTATGTGCGAAGAAATGTACCTTTCTCGTTATACATGATATATTAACGTATATTACTACCTGTAGTAGGAATTTGGAAGGAATTTGAGTGTAAAGTGGAGGGACTGTAAGAAAATGTTGTGGAGAGAAGTGAAAAGAGTAAGACAGGGTGGAAGTGAAGTAAGCAGGGGAGTGAAAGATAAAAATGGTAGATTACTAGTGGAGAAGGGAGAAAAAGTGAACAGATGGAGAGAACACTTTAAGGAATTGTTGAATGTAGAGGATGGAAGTAATGCGAGTATAAGTGGCTGGGGAATGGCTGGGAGAAGGAGGGAGGTGAGAAGACAGGAAGAAATCAATAGGATAGAAGTTGTGGAAGCAATGAAGAAAGTTAAATCGGGGAAAGCCCCAGGAATTGATGGAGTGTGTGGTGAAATGCTGAAGCATGGGGGAGAGATAGTAGTAGAATGGATGTGGAAGATGTGCAGATTGGCCTGGGAGGAAGGTAGAGTCCCGGAGGATTGGAAGTCAGGTATAATTATTCCCTTGTACAAAGGAAAAGGGGAAAAAGAAGTGTGTGGTAATCATAGGGGCATTTGTCTTCTTAGTATAATAGGAAAAGTGTATGGCAGGATACTTATAGACAGAGTTAGAGAAAGAACAGAGAAATTAGTTGGAGAAGAACAGGGAGGCTTTAGGAAGGGAAGAGGTTGTGTAGATCAGATATTCATTCTTAGATCTTTAGTGGAAAAGTTTCTAGAGAAGGGAAAGAAGTTGTATGCGGCTTTCATGGATTTGGAGAAAGCATATGACAGGGTGGATAGACAAGGATTGTGGAAAGTGTTAAGAATATATGGAGTAGATGGGAAGTTGTTGAATGCTGTGAAGTGTATGTACAATGGTGCGAAGGCTGCAGTGCGTGTGGATGGTGAACTAAGTGAATTTTTCTCTTTGAAAGTTGGTTTGAAACAGGGATGTGTCATGTCTCCATGGTTGTTCAATCTGTACATGGATGGGGTAATAAAAGAGGTACAAGGTAGGGTAGTGGATGTTGGAGTGGCCCTGGTGAGAGAGGATAGTGTTTGGAAACTCCCTGTACTGTTGTTTGCAGATGATACTGTGTTGTTGAGTGAAGACGAAGGGGAGCTGCAGGGCTTGGTGGATGAGTTTGGGAGAGTGTGTTAGAAACGGAATCTAAAGGTGAATGTAGGGAAGAGTAAAGTGATGGTCTTTGAGAGAGGTGAAGTTAGTGAATGTACAGCGAGGTTGGATGGTAAGGAATTGGAAAATGTGAGTACGTTTAAATACTTGGGTAGTGTGATGAGTAAGGATGGAGGTTTGGAGGGTGAAGTGCTTGAAAGAGTACAGCAGGGAAGAAAGGTTGCTGGTTCTTTGAAAGCAGTGATAAGAAACAGGGAAGTGAGCATGGAAGTGAAAAAGTTATTACATGACAGTATTGTGATACCAACTCTAATGTACGGAAGTGAAGCTTGGACATTGTTGGAAGGACACGAGTCAAGAGTGAGAGCAGTGGAAATGAGTTATTTAAGAGGAGCCTGTGGAGTCACGTGGAGAGACAGGCTGACGAATGAAGATATAAAGGAGCGTTGTGGTGTGGATGTGGATGTGATAGGAAGCGTTATGAGGAACACACTGAGGTGGTTTGGCCATGTGGAGAGGATGGAGGGTGAAAGACTGACGAAGAGAGTGTATGTGAGTGAGGTGGACGGGGGGAGGCCGAGGATGAGATGGAGGGATGGAGTGGAGAGGTATATGAGAGAGGGGGGTGTGAGTTGGGAGCAGGGCAGTGAAATGGCGGGGGACAGGGCGACTTGGAGGCGATTTGTTTGTGGCCACCCCAAACGGGATTGAGGCGTCTGGCAATAGATAGATAGAGATAGCATTGACTTAACGTCTGATATTAAGTTAAATCTAATCGGTAACGAATAGAAGTGGTTTAAACACACATCATTTTGAGGATCTTGCCTACTGTTAACTACTCTTAAGGAGTACAAAGGAGTACAAAGGAAAGCAAACAACAACAGACCTTATGGTCCTTTCGAGGCTGTTTGTTATGGAGTAGATTATGTCTACGAGATCTAATTCTACATGCTGAAGGATAAGGATGGTAAAGTAAGAAGGCTTCCCCCACCTCCAAACCCTCCAGCCATAACTGGCAAGAGAAAGTAAGAAAAAACACCATGCAGCATGGAAAAACTGATATGGAAGTTTCATAGGAAAGACTGAAAAGGAAAAGTTACATTCCGTAATACTTTATCTAAAAGGTACCAGTTTGAATAACCTGAAAGAGATAGTAGTAAAGTAAAATGAATAATCAAATAAATAATTAATGCATGACATTATGTACGGGTAGCCTATGTTGAGTTAATGGGGCTTCTGTAGACACAGTGTGGAAATTGCACAGTGCACAGTGTGGATGTTCAAGGGTGGTGCGGCAGCCCTACCTGGCACTTTTAAGGCAGGCAGCAGTCAGTCAGGCCCCAGCTCCGTTCACTCTGCTGAGGCAAGGGACTTTCCCATGCTTGACAAGCACACAAGTTACCTCCTGAAGCAATGATCCCTGGTACATTTCAAAAATCCCAATGGTGGTCACTTAACTCTACGTTATTACCCTGGGGTGTTTGAACACCACCCCCAAAAATGTATGTTCACAATTTTGAGTTGGCAACACTGACATTCCTCTCATATTCAGTATCTTCCTGAATGCGTGTGGTGAGGGACCACTGAGAGTTCCACACTCCTGTCCCTGATCGTGTGAAGAATAGACGCAGTTTTGTCCTTCAGGGTGTGGAGTCACCCCATGGTATCAGCCAATATTGACATATTCCTCTATGATTATAGTAAACAATCTGAAAAAAAAAACGTATTTAGGAGTTTGTATATTGTCTATGATGATTTTGAGGAAATGAAAACCATATCATATATAATACGGTATACCTATGTCTAATAAATATTAGTTCTAAATTTCGATTTTGTTTATGTTAGACCAGTTCTTTTACAAAAATAATCTTAAATATCAGCTACAATGAAATTAACCTGTTCATGAGTAACTGGAGAAGTATATTCAAGAAGCTATATGATTATATTAGAAAAATTTGCAGCAGTACATGAAATTATTGGGGTGGGGTGTTCAAAATCTCACGATTCTAACGGTGTTCCAACTTGCCAGGGGACTAAAGCAGGGTTAACTAACAGGGACCCTCAATGATCCACAGCCCATCACAGGTCGAAAGTAAGAGTAGTGACCATTAACTTAGGGCTATTTGTGCATATGCTCGTCTGTGCTTATAATATATTTGCATTTAACAAATTGATCCGGGCTCGGGGGGAAAATATATATATACAGTATATCTATATCTATCTATCTATCTATCTATCTATCTATATCTATCTATCTATCTATATATATATATATATATATATATATATATATATATATATATATATATATATATATATATATATTTAATAACCAACAAATTAATTCCATTGTATGCTTGTACTGTATTTTTAGCGTGTTAAAGTATTATTATGTAAACTACTTAAAATATTCTATGTTTTGTGCAGGTGAAGGGTTCCTTTATTACAATTACCTTTACCATACCGTTTTATTTTATAAGGCATTTAGATAGGCCCTACATTAGCTGTAAGCAAACAACTGTAAAGTCTGAACCCAGTTAACTTGTTTATTCACCAGCTATATCTAGTGTATTTATATATATATATATATATATATATATATATATATATATATATATATATATATATATATATATATATATATATATATATATTGCCAGACGCCTCAATCCCGTTTGGGGTGGCCACAAACGAATCGCCTCCGCGTCGCCCTGTTCCACCCCATTTCACTGCCCTGCTCCCAACTCACACCCCCCTCTCTAATATACCTCTCCACCCCATCCCTCCATCTCATCCTCGGCCTCCCCCTCCCTCTTGCCCCTTCCATCTCACTCACATACACTCTCTTCGTCAGTCTCTCACCCTCCATCCTCTCCACATGGCCAAACCACCTCAGTGTGTTCCTCATAACGCTTCCTATCACATCCACATCCACACCATAACGCTCCTTTATATCCTCATTCGTCAGCCTGTCTCTCCATGTGACTCCACAGGTTCCTCTTAAATAACACATTTCCACTGCTCTCACTCTTGACTTGTGTCCTTCCAGCAACGTCCAAGTTTCACTTCCATATCTTAGTGTTGGTATCAAAATACTGTCATGTAGTAACTTTTTCACTTCCATGCTCATTTCCCTGTTTCTTATCACTGCTTTCAAAGACCCAGCAACCTTTCTTCCGTGCTGTACCCTTTCAAGCACTTCACCCTCCAAACCTCCATCCTTACTCATCACACTACCCAAGTATTTAAACGTATCAGAGAAATTACCAATATGCCGGGAATCGAACCCGAGACTCTCTGGTGAGAGCCAGGCAGCATACCACTACACCACGACCAGGTAAAAGTTAACTCACGTTGTCACTATCTTGTAACCAACGTCCCTCCGCCCCCACTGTGGGCATGAAGAGGATGAGTTAACCCCCTGGCACTCGGGCAAGTAGATGCTTTTAATCTATCTTCATTCTGACTTGCCGTAAGTGTTTGGGATAGATTAAAAGCATCTACTTGCCCGAGTGCCAGGGGGTTAACTCATCCTCTTGATGCCCACAGTGGGGGCGGAGGGACGTTGGTTACAAGATAGTGACAACGTGAGTTAACTTTTACCTGGTCGTGGTGTAGTGGTATGCTGCCTGGCTCTCACCTGAGAGTCTCGGGTTCGATTCCCGGCATATTGGTAATTTCTCTGATGATTTTTCCTGTGAAAAAAATACAGGTTCTCTCTTTATTTAAACGTACTCACATTTTCCAATTCTTCACCATCTAACCTCGCTGTACATTCACTGACTTCACCTCTCTCAAAGACCATCACTTTACTCTTCCTTATATTCACCTTTAGATTCCGTTTCTTAGACACTCTGCTAAACTCATCCACCAAGCCTTGCAGCTCCCCTTCATCTTCACTCAACAACACAGTATCATCTGCAAACAACAGTACAGGGAGTTTCCAAACACTATCCTCTCTCACCAGGGCCACCCCAACATCCACTACCCTATGTACCTCTTTTATTACCCCATCCATGTACAGATTAAACAACCATGGAGACATGACACATCCCTGTTTCAACCCAACCTTCAAAGAGAAAAATTCACTAAGTTCACCATCCACACGCACTGCAGGCTTAGCACAATCATGCATACTCTTCACAGCATTCAACAACTTCCCATCTACTCCATATATTCTTAATACTTTCCACAATCCTTGTCTATCCACCCTGTTATATGCTTTCTCCAAATCCATGAAAGCCGCATACAACTTCTTTCCCTTCTCTAGAAACTTTTCCATTAAAGATCTAAGAATGAATATCTAATCTACACATCCTCTTCCCTTCCTAAAGCCTCCCTGTTCTTCTCCAACTAATTTCTCTGTTCTTTCTTTAACTCTGTCAATAAGTATCCTACCATACACTTTTCCTATTATACTAATAAGACAAATGCCCCTATGATTACCACACTCTTCTTTTTCCCCCTTTCCTTTGTACAGGGGAATAATTATACCTGACTTCCAATGCTCCGGGACTCTACCTTCCTCCCAGGCCAATCTGCACATCTTCCACATCCATTCTACTATTATCTCTCCCCCAAGCTTCAGCATTTCACCACACACTCCATCAATTCTCGGGGCTTTCCCCAGTTTAACTTTCTTCATTGCTTCCACAACTTCTGTCCTACTGATTTCTTCCTGTCTTCTCACCTCCCTCCTTCTCCCAGCCGTTCCCCAGCCACTTATACTCGCATTACTTCCATCCTGTATATTCAACAATTCCTTAAAGTGTTCTCTCCATCTGCTCACTTTTTCTCCCTTCTCCACTAGTAATCTACCATTTTTATTTTTCACTCCTCTGTTAACCTCACTTCCACCCTGTCTTACTCTCTTCACCTCTTTCCAGAACATTTTCTTACAGTCCCTCCACTTTACACTCAAGTTCCTTCCAAATTCCTCATCCACTCTCTTCTTACTCTCTCTTACTAATCTTTTCACCTTTCTCTTTCTACATATAACTCTCTCTTCCGCCTCTCAACTTCTTCCACGTCCCTATTTCTCATCCATTCATTGTATGCTTTCTTCTTTTGTGCCACAGCCTGTCTCACCTTCTCAGTCCACCATGCTGTTCCTTGCACCCCCCTCCATCTTTTCTTCCTCCCACACACCAGATCACATGCTGCACATATTTCTTCTGTAATATCCTTCATACACCTTGCATGTCCCCCATCTGCTCCAATTCATATATGCCCAATCGTTCCTCGACTTCTCTCTTATACTCTGCCTTTCTCTCATCCTCTTGTAACCTTTCCACTCTCCTTGCAACTACTCCTTCCTCTCGTCTTTCCCTTCTTCTATTCCTCCATCTTACTCGGATCCTAATTCTGGCTACCACCAAGTAGTGGTCAGAAAGTCAACTCCTCCAACCTCTATAAGCTCTTGCATCCATTACACACCTTCGCATCCTTTCATCCACACACACATAATCAATCATTCCCTTCCTTTCATTCAGTTCACCACCCACCCTTCTCATCACTCGCCATGTATACCTGTGGATCATTTTATGCCTGAAGAGGGTATTGGCTATCACCAGCCCTCTCCCAGCACAAATGTCCACCCACTAACGCATTGCCATTCTCATCTATCTCAGCAGGCACACCCCACTCACCAACTATTCCATCCACCTTCACATTCCCTACTTTACCATTCATATCACCGATCAAAAACACTCTCTCATTCCTTCCAAACTTTTCCATGCACACTTCCACATTTGTCCAGAACTCCTCTCTCACTCTGCTTGCACGATCTTGCGTTGGCGCATACACACACACAATCGCCCACATTTGTATTCCAACTTTCAACTTTGCCCACACAATTCTTGACCTAACTGATCCATACTGTCTTATGCTCTTCTTCCATCTTTTACTCACAACTATACATACTCCTTCCTTTGCCCTCTCATTCTCACCTACTCCTGCACACATACCCCATCCATACTCCCATTCTCTCACACTTTCTCCTTTCCATTTTGTTTCAGTTATTCCACATACATCCAGTTTCGCACCCTCAAGCACCTGGACAATCTCTCTCTCTTTCTCCTCATCATTCGCTCCTCTTACATTCCATGTAGCCATTACCAAGTCCTTTGTCCGGTCCTGGGTCGTCATCGTTAGGTCAGTCCTTGTCCGAGGCTTCTTGTTTGATTATTAAGTTAGTTGTTTTCCGGGGAGGGGCACTGACCCTCCGCCAACCCTTTTAGTCGCCTTTTACGACAAGCAGGGGTACTGGGGGAGTATTCTTAAAAAAAACCCTACCCCTAGATATATATATATATATATATATATATATATATATATATATATATATATATATATATATATATATATATATATATATATATATATATATATATATATATATATAAATATATATATATATATATATATATATATATATATATATATATATATATATATATATATATATATATATATATATATATATATATATATATGTGTGTGTGTGTGTGTGTGTGTGTGAATGTACAGCGAGGTTGGAAGGTGAGGAATTGGAAAATGTGAGTACGTTTAAGTACTTGGGTAGTGTGATGAGTAAGGATGGAGGTTTGGAGGGTGAAGTGCTTGAGAGGGTACAGCAGGGTAGAAAGGTTGCTGGTTCTTTGAAAGCAGTGATAAGAAACAGGGAAGTGAGCATGGAAGTTTAAAAGTTACTACGTGACAGTATTGTGATACCAACTCTAACGTACGGAAGTGAAGCTTGGACGTTGTTGGGAGGACACAAGTCAAGAGTTAGAGCAATGGAAATGAGTTATTTAAGAGGAGCCTGTGGAGTCACATGGAGAGACAGGCTGACGAATGAGGATATAAAGGAGCGTTGTGGTGTTGATGTGGATGTGATAGGAAGTGTTATGAGGAACACACTGAGGTGGTTTGGCCATGTGGAGAGGATGGAGGGTGAAAGACTGACGAAGAGAGTGTATGTGAGTGAGGTGGAGGGGGGAAGAGGGAGGGGGAGGCCGAGGTAGATAAAACTTTGAATCTGATATTTATTTATATCTACAAAGTTTTTTTTTATACACTTTTCTGCATGGGATACATTAGTAATCAGAAAAAATTTGTCAGATGAGACAGCAATGAAAACATTTTTAGGACAAAGATTTAAAGAAACTTAGAATACATTAGTAGAATATTATGTACTGAGATAGTATTACTGTAATAAAATTCGGAAGATTACCCCAGGAAATACGAGCAGAGAGAAGTAACATCATCATCATCCAGTCCTACGTTGCCCCATGAGGAGCGTAGGAGCCCGGGGCTAGGCAAGTTGGTTTTGGCATTTAAGATGAGAGTGACCAGCCTCACTCATCCCTGAGTGGCATTACGTGAGCAATAAACCCCAAGCACCTTTTGGATATAAACCTTCACCGGCTCAATCCGATTGGAGCACCGTAATTGCCCAATAAACCACCAGGGGCTATAATATGGTTATATGGTTACCACTCAGCGTTGCAAATGGTTTCCTTGCTTATGGGAAATCATTTGGCTTGTCACTCAGTGTAATGTCACTTACAGGCAGAAGGAAGAGGAAAGAATGAAGGAAAGTAAAACAGAAGAGGGAGTGTAAAGTCATCCGTAGGCAGAACGAGGAAAGAATGACACAATTATATATAGATATATATTTATATACTATATATATAGATAGATAGATAAATAGATATATATATATATATATATATTGTTACATAGCCTATGATTTCATCATCCTTTGTATAATTCTAACGTACAGTATGCTGCCTGTTTGATCACGATTCGCCTCGTGGCTTCCATAGTGACCAGGCTTGCGTGTTCTACCTCACTCCTCCCTTCTCCCCCTTATAGTAGAGTAAGTCGTTCTTTCTGTTGTTCAGAGCAGGATTGTCAACTCTTTGTCCCCTATGGCTTCATTTGCGCGTCCTTCTTACAAGTTGTATCAAGCTCTGCCGGCCCCTATATAATGAGCTCAGTCTCTGCATTAATTGCCACTTAGATCTACTCCTCATTTTGTTCACATCTCTATCCTCCTGTGTATAGTGTATTATCTTTGTGAGTGCTCAGGAAGTCTCCAACCATGTAGCTGCCGTATAATTTGAGTATAAGTGTTGTTACCATTTTTTCTTGTACTCTATGGCCTAAGGTGTTAATTCGTAAGCCTGGTAAGGTTTTTGTGATTCATGTGGAGTTTTTGATGTCAGCCATTATTAATAATATTTTGTATCTGTAATAATATATCTTGCATTAAATAAACATTATCCGTTTTTCTCATTTTATCAGGGCTGACTTAGATAAATTTACTCTTGCTAATTTCGTGTTAATAGAGGCTATTGCAGGTAACCATACATTTAACCTGTTTTTGCCATTACATTATCCTTATGAGTCCTGAATGTTTAGTTGTTAGTTTGAGAATTAAACTTTAACTTGTATTTTTACCTAACTCTTTTGTTTTGAACCTGGAACTTTGCAGGACAGTAGTAATTTTAGTATTCTCACTTGAAGTGTTCATTATCTCTCTCTGTTCCGTAACATAAATTTGGCGACCTCTTATCAGGATATTCAGGATATTATCAAAAGGATATTGCTTGATATTTTGTGACTGTGATTTATTCATGATGTCTACTATTACTACTCTTGATGAAGCCAAAGATTTTTTGTCAAATGTGCAAACAGTGTGTGATGTAGAAAACAGAACAAAGAATGAACTTAAACTTGTTGCTCAACAACTGGGAATTGCTGTTCACTCTCATCATTCTAAATATCAAATTGTTGGCATGATTAATAAAAGCTTGTTTGATGTAACTCCTCCAGATGAGCAAACGCAGATTGAAATAGCTAAGTTACAGCTAGCCCTGCAGAAGGCTTGTGCTAAGGAGGCTGAGTTTCAGGCACGTGCTAAGGAGGCTGAGTCTCAGGCTCGTATTCAGGAGGCACAGACACAGGCTAAGTCTCAGGCTCGTATTCAGGAGGCACAAATTGAAATTGCTAGGATTCAGGCAGACCATGAGCATCGCATGAAACAAGGTGGAACTGGATCATCTAGCTCTGATGATTTTGATGTGGCTAAAAATGTTGAAGTTGTCCCTCATTTTAATGAATCTGATTTAACAAAGTATTTTCAGTTGTTTGAGAGGGTAGCTACAGGTTTTAATTGGCCCAAAAAGTATTGGCCAGTACTCCTTCAGACTGTTCTCACCGGTAAAGCTCAAGTAACTTATGCATCTTTGCCTCAGGATCAATCTGATAATTATGATGTAGTTAAGAGTTTGATTCTTAAGGCCTATGAGCTTGTTCCTGAAGCCTATAGAGTAAAATTTAGGACAACTTATAAGCAAGATAAGCAATCCCATTCTGAGTATGCAAAAATCAAAGAAGATCTGTTAGAGCAGTGGTTAAATTCTAAGAATGTAAATTCTGATTTTGATAAATTTAAGCAGATGATTTTGCTGGAGGACTTCAAAAGGTGTATTAATAAAGATGTAAGCCTATATCTTGATGAGAAAAGAATAGATAATTTGTCTGATGCTGCAGTTTTAGCTGTTGAATATGTTTTCACTCACAAGAGATATTCTAAAGAAAAAAGGAAAGCTGAGAGTAAGTACGTTGCCTCTACTCAGAGTACAGGTAACAGTAAAGAGAATAAAGATGATGTTTCTCAGGAAGTAAATACCAGCTCCACCTCTAGATGTAACAAAGACTGAGTCTACCAATTTGGGCTCTCCTCTGGCTTGCATCTGAAAAGGCAGTTGACCCATAATAAGATACTTTCTGGACTTTTGAACAACTTATTCATCTTGAAAATCCCACGTAAGAATCTTCCACAGTAACATGACCCAGCGATCATTTTTATGGGACGGGACCCTCAATATATAATTTCACATTATGTTTAGCCAGTTTTATCCCAAGGCTCTGCAGATGATCAGAGGTTTCCTTCAGTCCTTTGATAAGTATACATGTTTCCGTCTTATCCAATACAGCTGCTGATATACGGCATTAATATCAGCCATGTTGTATTATGGGTCTAATTAAGTCAACGGATTGTGCTTCCTTAGTGGTAATTAAAAACCCTGTTACGGCATAATTTACTTTGCCTATAATGGGTAACTTTAATTTTTCTACATCAGCAGAAATGAAGGTGTTCTGTGCACTAGTATCAAAAAGAGTACATGCTGAACACTGCTATTTTCTATCTTTAACTTCATATCTGCAATTGGAACGGCAGCTGACATTGTTACTGGACTTTTTTATTTTGCAACAGTCATACTGACACTTGCTGGTTTTGGAACCTCAGCCTTGGCCATCCTTGGATGCAAAGCACTGTGACGATTTCCATTTTTACAGTTGAAACAAAGATATAATCTACTTTTACAGTCTGTGGATGTGTGTCCTAAATTCAGACAAATCATACATTACCCCCATTGATTCAGCCTCACTATTCTAAATGTATGAATAGCATAGCTCTGACAACATACAGTGGACTGTTGTTCACTAAAAATTCACAGCCTTTCCTGTCCTTTACCATGGAAGTTCTTACTTCATTATTATTATCTACTTGTCCATTCTTTGTCCTTGATAGTTTCTCTAAAGATTTTAAGGAGCTAATAAATGTGCCAACATCCTCTTTATTTACAGGCTTAATAGATTTTCACAGCCAGTTAGTTAGTGGTCCTTTTCTTTACCTCAACTTTCGGTTCGTTTTCAGCACGCTTCACTGTTCCTTGCAAATGCCTGCAAAGTTACCCTAAGCCATCCTCAGTCTCCTAAGAAGAGAAATCTTTCTGGCACCTACTATATACAATGCATCCTTGGTTCCAGATATTATCTTTAAGGATACAATCCTAGAAAGCACCCAATTTGTAGCTTTTACATCTTCTTAAGTACCTATAGCTTTTAAAATACGACTTACTGCAATCAGAAAGTTTTGCAAAGACTCACAGACATATTTAGGCATGGGTAATTCAATTAGTCTTTAGTAATTGGATAATGACCTGCTCCCTGTTATCATAATTCTGTCTATAGATAGTCAAAGCTGCCTCATAATTATCCTCTTCAACAAGTAATTCACCTTTCAACTTATAAGTCGTGCCCTTGACCTGTCCTAACAGGAGAGGTCTGTTCTTTCATAGAATAAGTATGTGAATTCATTCCTAAAGGAATACCAACTTTGCTTCCCGTCAATCTCTGGGAGCGTAATATTTGGTAGCGTAGTTTTACAACACAGGTCTACACCTCATGTTTCTGCACAAGCGTCAGATAATTTTATTTCAAGTAACTTTATATTGTTTAAATATTCCTCTACGTTATTTTCAGACCTCGCATTTTCTGATTCACACAAAACTTTATCATCTCCCTTCACAACAGCTGCTTCTAAACTACATTAACTTTCATCATACTGAGTCCATCTTTCCTTTAAGATGTTTAGAATATTTCCTAATTTCTCTTTTGACTGTGGTATTTCCACAATTGAATCCTTTCAGTCGTTTTTAGCTCTTGTTACCCATCCTGCCGTACCACTCATTAACAGTACTTCTTTAACAGTGAACTGGACATTTTGTCTGATTACCTTGAGCGAATATTGCAACCTTCAAAAGACATCAGTTTCACCTTAAAGTTAGATGATTGTGGGTAAAGCTTACATTTTTCCCCTGGGTTGTGAAACCACTTGGGTTATACCGTTCTTCCCACAATGATAACCCAACAAATAACCTAAATCGCCCTGAGCCCAGATGCACCTGGTTCTTCAGTATTCCTCTATACCACCCAAGGCTTCCATTGCATAGAAAATTTCCCTTTGACTTTCTATGTACAGTAGTTTATGAATTTCATCAGGACAGTCTCTCTACCTTGACGGTTCCAGTGACTACCGTCAGCTTGAAGGGTTACCTGGAATAGTTTGGTAATAAAATGAATAAAGTCTCTTTGCTGCATATTTTCCGCAACTTCCTATTTACGTCCCTGCTGACTAATTTATATTTGCCATAGCTAACTGATGCACCATATGGCAGATTTCTAGGTTCGAGGAGAGTTATGGCTACGGAGGAGTTACACTTCAGTAGCCCCAATCACAGCCATAATATTTTCCACAATTATATTTCCATATTCTCATCAATATCGTTTCCTTTCAGAAAAAGGATGGTACAGTGGTGTTCCCAATCCAACATGGCATTTAGCCGTTCATCAATTGAAAAGGGACTAGCTGTTCCACCCGGAGCTCGGTATATACGTATTTCTCTGTCTGGTACGCGTACCACGCGTGGAGTTAAATTATGTCCCATAAATGCAACCTTGAACCCCTCACTCAGGCACCAAAATGTCAGAACTTTTGAGGTAATTCTTCTATCAGTACACAAAATGTTAGAATTAAGTAATAAGAGCCTGTTTGAATGAGTGGGGTGTAAACTGACACCCTAACTCACCTAATATTATATCCTTGATCCTAGCTAGCTCCACTTGATTTGACCAAATCTTAAAGGATACATAGCTAGATAAGTCAAATTGACATATAATGACGGGCTTGCAATCTTGGTTGATTGCATGGGTGGAAACCAAGCGTCCTGGCGCCGTCAATACAGACAATGCTTTCTCGCCAGCTAGCGTACTTTAACTGCCTGAAAATGGCATACCTCGTCCTTCATTGGATTCAGAGATGGCAAATAATATTTTATTACAGATATTTAAGTACAACTAATTAATTCATAAAATTTACAAGGAATGTATAACTTTAACCAGATAATCTTAGTTTTAAATAAAAAACTAAAGCCAGATATTCATTTTATCCGCGTTAAGATATATAAGACCTTCTTCCATTTTCCACGTCACCATACCAAGCATGTGCAGTCATGTACATGAATTATTCATACAATTGTTGGAAATTTACACACGAATTTTTTTTTTTTTTATGTGTTCGACTCTGGGCATAGGCTTCACAGCCTGCTATCAAGGCCCAGCAGTCCTCCTTACATACCATACACCTCTACATGTCACCACTTCGGCGCTAACACCCACCGTCCATATTGAATACATGCCAGGACTGTCTCATACAGGACTGGTGTATTGGTATTAGCGGGGGTGTTTTTACGACATGTCGGCGGGTCTCCTGGTAGATCAGTAAAGCCTGATTTAATGAAATTCAAATCCTTAATTTACACTATAACTATCAATAAATTGCGGTAGCATTTAATATATATATATATATATATATATATATATATATATATATATATATATATATATATATATATATATATATATATATATATATATATATATATATATATTAAAGACTTTTACCCAGAAGGCTAGAGCAAATCCCTTGGTTATTAAGCCACATTTAACGAGCACTATACGTTCTCAGGTAAATTCCTCTGCTTTTAACAGGGACAGCTATATTAAATTGTGTGCATCTAACGCAACACACTGGATGTCTCCTTTGGGGGAAATACTTTCCACAAACTTATAATAAAACTTAATTGCTCTTTCACTTAAAATCGATGCCTGATAGAAAAATTTTAAAAATAGATTCGAATTCAGCATAAAAAAGTACGGTAAGGTTCACCTATTTTAGTTCGTGGGACAAAAAAGAGTAGAAATTTTGTTGACCAGAGTTTTTTAACATAAATGTGCATCTATATTTATCGATACTTATTCCTTTTTTTTCCATAATAACTCCATTTAATACAGCAGCCAATCAAGATCACCATTACAAGTGACGAAGTTCGTTCCTGGAATTCTACGTCTTAATATGACAGGTTACAAGGTATCGCCAACCAGCAACTTGACATGTAGCTGGTTCATGTGTCCACTGGGGAACATTTGCCTCCACTTCCATACGAACCATACGTGTGCAATTCAAAGACACATTTGCAAACAGTTATTCTGCAAAAAATCCAGTCCCTTCGATGTGACGTCAGATGCTAACCCATAGACGTGTCAGCTATACAGTACTAAGATTTATGTCTAATAAAGGACTTATACACCATTAACAAATATTTTTTGTTGGCATCACAAATAGCACTGGCTAGGTACTGTACAGTCATGAACACTAATAAAGGGACAAGGTAGTGTGCCAAAAGAAGGCAGGTTTATCTCACACGTCCAACCCCAGCTCCCCCGTCCATATCCCACCAAACACCGATTTGTTACGAGAATGGATGGGAGATCTGAAGCAGCACTTACTGTTACTTTCACTTTTCCTAATTTGATGTATTATAAGGTGCATGGATCCACTTTCAGTTCCATGAGAAGTAATTATCCTGAAATTTTAGCAGATTTCAATGAAATGTCCCCACTGCATTGAGTTTGGTTTCCAAACATTTATCCAACGTCTTTTAAACGATATACTAAAATCCAGGCAACAGGAACAAGTTATATGATTACTAACCATATCTTCTGCTTGGTCATATGGGGAGCCACATATCCGTTAATCCACCTATTCGCTCAGCCTACCCAACGCAGTCCACTGACCCCACCCCGGTCACTTACCCTGAAAGGCCATCAGGGCAACCCACCCAGCCCACCGATCCCGGCCATCCTCCCTTCCCACCCACGAATGCAAACTGTGAATTTCATCCAACAGCGTCATCCAACACATCCACTCATTCAGCTAGCCACCCTGAACCCATCCAGCCACCCGACCCACCAACCCAACCACCGATCTAGAGCACCCCGGCCACGCTGTCTTTTCAGCCAGTCTGGCGACCCATCGTGCTCACTCACCTTGGCGACACACCTGCCCACACATTCCGATGACTCGTCTTTCTCACGGACACCGGCCACCCAAAGCCGCTACCGACGAATGCCACCTACCCTGCTAAATCTAACAGTGTCGTCCATCACCTCCACCCACCCAATTCTCCTACCGTTCCCAACTACCTCTCCCACCCTGGGAATCCACCCATCTTATCCACCCACTTCCCCCACCGACCCACCTGCCCATCCATATGTTCAACCACCCACCTAACCTAACCCCATTCACCCATCTCATTCATCCATTCGAACCCCACTATTCCACCAAACCCATTTAATCAAAACCCAACTTACTGACTCCTCCCAGACCACCCACCGATCCGGCCACTCACCCGCCTAGCCCACCCCATGCATCAGCTCACCAACCCATCTACCCCTGTAACCCACCTCAAACCATTCCACACATCCCACACAACCAACCCATCCCATTCTGACCAACCATCCTGCCCACTCACCCTGGCCATGCACTGAACCACCACATCCACCAATTCAACCTCATCCACCCCACTCACCCAACCAACTGATTCCAGTACATACACACACACACACACACACACACACACACACACACACACACACACACACACACACACACACAAAGAGAGAGAGAGAGAGAGAGAGAGAGAGAGAGAAACACTAAGAAGTATGAAACAGGTACACACACACACACACACACACACACACACACACACACACGCACGCACGCACACAAACAGACATACACTCGGGTCAAGCAAAGTAATTTTTCGTTCGTGCCTTCGTGTGTGTACGGGAATATACCTTAAAGGGATATCAAGAGCGTTTGATACTAGGATGGAAGTTATGTTCAGCAACTTAGTTTTAGAAAAGGGGAAAACAGTTTATATCGTCAATGCTACAGAATGTAGTCACGTGTGTGCTCGACTGCCACCTTACTGAAAAATAATTTGGAAGAATTAGCCTCAGAGATTCTTTTAAATTTTGCTCACATGCCATCTCATATACAATGCAGGGATAGTTTCAAACGCAGATGTGTCGACAGTATACAAACTTACCAAAACTATTCCAATCGATGTTTTAATTTATGAAAGGTGTCCACACTAGTAACAAAATCCTACTTCATAATGGGCGATTGGTGTGTGATATGTAAGACTGCTGGGCCCCATGGACACACGCAAAACAAATCCACTTTAAATTAAGTATTATGTAAAAGCATCAAGGAGAGGGTGTAAATCAACATAACTGTCAGTTAGTGATTGTGTACAACACTGTTCCTTCCTCAGTAAGGCAGGAATGGAATCATGAGAGTATTTAAAGCTTGTGAAGACTTTGTTGGAAGAGCTGTGACTGAAGCCGACAAATCCAGACTGAGTGAAGAGAAAGGAGGGAGGGAAGGAGGGAGGGAAAAGGGGAAGGATTTTGGTACGATGAAGTGGAAGTGTCGAGTATTGTTTTAATAGCAGCTTAATTACAGTAGTATATTGACTTTCGGATCGTCGACATACACCATTTATTGTACCTGTGTTATGGATGTATTTCCATTAGGATTCCATGATATGTTATTCCGTAGACACTAATATTAAAAAACGAAAAAATCAGTAAAATATCAAATCATAACTAGACAAGTTTCAGTACTGCTTGCTGTTCATACTGCTGAATGATTATACAGTTAACCACCAGACGATTATTCATAAGACTTGGGACTGATCTTCCTCCGGGAAAACCAGCACAGAGGATGAGGAGTGGGTGAAGTCGTTGTGAACTACGGTACACTCTCTCTCTCTCTCTCTCTCTCTCTCTCTCTCTCTCTCTTTGTAGACAAGTACCTTTGTGATTGCCACACCTTCCCCCCCCCCCCATTTTTTTTACAGGGTATCTCTTATACCTGGCTTTTAATCCTCTTGAACTCTGCCTTCCTTCCAGGCCAATATGAACATCTACATGACCATCTATCCACTATATCTGTCGTGTCTTTTTTTTCTGCCACACAATCAATCTCTTCCTGCTTCTTTCATTTATTTTGACTTTCTTCAGAACCTTTTACTGTCCCATCCTACTGATCTCTTCCTTCCACATCTTCAGACGTTCTTCTAGCAGCTGTTCCCAGCCAGTTATACCCTTCGTTCTCTATATTTAACAGCACCTTAAAATGCTCTCTCCACCTCCTCACTTTCTTATACATCAGCTTTGTACCACATTTATCTATCACCCCACTACTACTTCCATTATCACACTTTATTTTCTTGGCCTCTCTCCAAAATATTATCTTACACTCTCCCCATACCCTCCTTTTACAGTCAGGTTTCTTCCAAACGCCATATGCATTTTTTCTTACTCTCTCTTCACCCCCCCTTCTTAACAAACAGCTGTATCTTCAGGCTCTTCACATTCTCTATTTCCCATGCTTCCATTCCAGTCACTATATGCTCTCTTCAGCTTTTCCTTTCACCTCTTACATCTTCTCCTCACCCCACACACTCCTTCACACGCTACACAGATTTCTTCGGTGAACACTTTAAACCAGTTGTTCCCAACCTTTTTGGTCCTGTGGCCCCCCGAGAAAATTATGAGAAGCTCCATGGCCCCTATATAACTCAGATCGTATATTTATATATTTTTATTATTTGATATTGTGCAGAAAACGGTAATTACCCCAATATACTTAAGGCTAAACTAGCACAGTAAGGTATATTTCATACTTGATATCTGTCAGGTTTTACCCAGACCAAATACCTTATAATATCTTATATTACCAATAAGGCCCATGGCCCCCCAGTCAATGTCCCATGGCCCCCTTGGGGGCCATGTCTCCCAGGTTGGGAACCGCTGCTTTAAACGTACCATTCACCTCCTCTGTCTGCTGTGAACCATATCTGAGTCGCCCCTCTACTTCTGTTTTTGTACCCCACCCTTTTTTCCCTCTGCCCACAGTCTACGTAACTGCTTTGCAGCAATTGCTTCCTTCTGAAAACATCTGCCTCTGACATCCTATCGCTATTGCACTTTTAACTTTAACGCCATATATACAGTTATCTGACAGTCCACTCTCCACAGTTCTCTGCAGTCTTACCAAGTACAATTTTTTCTCATTTGATAACACATACATAGACAGTCACTGTTTTTCATTCATTAAACTCGCCTCCTTGTCAAATCGTGTATGCTCATGAATCATTTTGTACCTAAAAAACTATTGCCTAGTGACAAGCAGTTCCAGCACAAATGTTCAGTAGGTACTTCAATGAGTTTAGCACGCTGTCAGACCACCCATTCTCTCCCAGCTCTCCCCACTTTCCCAGTCATATCACCAATCTGAAAGTCTCTCGCTCCTCCCGGTCCTCTCCAGGTATGTCTTACATTCATCCAGAACTTTCCTCTCACTCTAGCAGTGACAAGCAGTTCCAGCACAAATGTTCAGTAGGTACTTCAATGAGTTTAGCACGCTGTCAGACCACCCATTCTCTCCCAGCTCTCCCCACTTGCACAGTCATATCACCAATCTGAAAGTCTCTCGCTCCTCCCAGTCCTCTCCAGGTATGCCTTACATTCATCCAGAACTTTCCTCTCACTCTAGCAGCTAGATCTTCTTTAGGAGGATACACACAAAAGGTTGTCCACGCCTGTACTCTCACTTTTATTCTTAACCACACAATGATGATCCAACTGGTCCATTCTCCTTATGCTTTCCCTCTGTGTCTTGTAGACCGAAGCACACATTATCCTTCGCTCTTCTTTCCCATCAATTTTGGCACATACTCGTATACCCAAAACCATACTCTTATTCTCACATACTTTCACCTTTCCACCGGTTAAGTCAACCTGCATATATCCACGTTTGCATCACGAACCACCTGCTTAATATGCCTTCCTTTTATTTTCTTAATTTTCATCCCTTGTATTCAGTCTCGCCCTCCTCAGAGTGTCCTTTGTTCGGTTCTTGGTCATCACCTGTTAGACTACATTTGTCCATTTTTTATTTTATTTTTTTTAATTTGATGCTTTACGAGACGAAAGGCTGCCCCATTTTTTTCGCTTTCGCAACATGTAAGGAACACATTGATTTGAAAATATGTTTACCACCCGAGGTAGTTTATATTTTGTTTGTTCACAGGAAATACTACTGAATGGAACTGCACCAACATTCATATAATTACTTATGATCAGTAGAGGGACAAGTGACTAAATTTTGTCTTAAATAATGTCATAGATCAGAGGACAAGCAAAAGATCTATTCAGTATTAATCAGATTCTAGCCAAACTTAGTGAGATGGTTAGTGGTCAGGAACGAATTAAGTGATTCAATTTTAAGAACGCTTTGTCAAAAGTGAAGGTGACAGAAGAATGTTAAATTATTGACCTTCTTAAATAAAACAATGCTTATTTGATTTGTACCAAAACTGGTAAGAGGATTTAAGTATAGGTAAGGATGAATTGATACAATTTTGAGAACACCAATTCAATCGGCAAGGCCAAAGGGCATGGTCGGCCAACACTCTTGTTTCAGTTTGGGCAGATCCTGGTAGCATGGTTCGGAATTAGGGAGGGAAGAAGTAATACGTGTTGGATAACAGGACTGGCTCAAAGTTTCGGTGTCAAACCACTGTTGGGAGCGGATGCTGCATTTTATCAGTGTATGTGAGTGTAGATTATTTTTGCAGGTAATGAATGTAGTACCTGGTTCCCTTGGCTCCTACTATTCTTCCTCTTTTCATCAGATATCTGTCCCTTTTCTCAATAATTTCCTTTCTCTTACAGTGTTCCCTACTTTTGTCTCAGTCTTTGCCATATTATTTATCTTGTTCCTAATATTCATCTTTTGTCTATTCCTTACATTTAATCTTTGGACTAGGATTCTTCCAGCTGCAATTTCTATTCACTGAACCTGCTTGTTTATCGTATGGTATCTAAGAACCAAGGCATTTTCAATCCACTTCGACACCACAGCCGTTTTATTGTTTCGTTACTGTCTTGTCCTCATCTCATATACACCAGTAAAGTGAGCTTTGTGAAAGTGTGACGAGCGAGGGAGCTCCATAATATGTTTCCCTCGGATATAAAATTATGGGCGGAATCTCCGATAATTCATTGCTAGATTTGGTACCCCCCTCCCCCCAAAAAAAGTGTTACAACTGAAATTCATTTAATTTGATTTTATAATTGCACCGTTCGCTGATTAGAGCCGAAAACTCGCTTGGAAAATTCGAGATTCCAAGGGGTTCCTACACCTTTATGGGCGAGTTTGTAATTGATGACAATATCTACTGAATGCATGTAGCTCATGCAGGAAGAATATCAACTCTAGTTCCCATAGGAATAAAGTTATTAGCTTCTGCTTAGCATGACGGTAGAGCTGGGCCTGGTCAGGCCGGACCGCTGGTTTCCAAACGTAACTTACTGTACTCACTCGTAATTGTTCTAATCTATCTGCCTCATATCATTCTTCTTGTCTAGCCGTCTTTTTGTTACTTTTCTCCTTCATGTTCATTCTCCTCCTGTATTCTCTCTCTCTCTCTCTCTCTCTCTCTCTCTCTCTCTCTCTGCGGAAGTGTGACATCCTTGACAAGAAGTCAGGAGACGGGCTTTCTACACTGAGTAGGAAGGTACATGGGTAGTTTGGTAGGTATGTACGTCTGTGGCTAGACAAGGGAAAATTGTTCCAGTAGGAAATATATCTAGCCTGTAAACAGGTTCATGTTTGGAAGTGACTCATGTGAGATGTTAGTTCCGAAGAGGATACGTCCTTGGGGGAAATGAGTCAAAGTATAATTACACAGTACGTACTCTGGGCAAAAAAAGATCCATGAAGGATTTTGGTTCATATCAGAAAACAGGTACATGTAAGAATTAGGTGTGCCCTAGTGGGTAGAAAATAAGTTATTAGGGAAAAATAGGGCCCTGGAGAAAACAGACCATGGAAGCAATATAGGGCTATGATGAAAATAGGAGTATTGAGAGGAGTCAGCATTAACCCGTCACGTCCTGAGGTTTTCCGCACCTCTGACATCCCCCAGTCCCGAGGTATTTTCGAATTTTTTTTTTTTGGCTAAAACCTTCGCTTTTGGTGAGAAACATCGAAAATTCATAGAGAAATCGCTCACCTGAGGTTTAAAGTGCCCAATCCAGGTAGGAGTTCCTCCTTACCTGAGTGGGTTTTCTAACATGCTGGCACCAAAGAAAACGAGTTCTATGGGAGGGTAACTATTTTATCCACTCATAAACGGTATTTATTCATTTACTTGGTACGAATGTATATGTAGTATGACAGTATATTGGTTTTCAAGCAGTAATAAAGGCATTATAAGCATTGTTTCACTCACTAACTAATCACCATACCTGACCTATTTTTGCCACACTACCTGATCGTTATTTCTGGCTGTTTCTTCTTCTAATGCTATGTAAACATTGTCCTCCACATTGTCATCGATTGGGGAATCACTCTGGCCCTGAATAACTTTACTAGCCAGGTCACTGGTAACAGGTCCTTTGCCAAGACAATGGCGTGAGGGGGGGAGGGGGGGAGGTTATGCAGTGTAAGGCATTGTCCCTGCTTGGTATCTTGTACAGGAATAGAGGAAGGTGTCCCGTGTATACATACGAAAAATCACGTGCGAAAATTGAAAATTGTGCAAATTAGGTACCTTGCAATTGCACGACGTACTGGTATGTCGCCGGGACTGGCAAATGCAAATCGTGGTGACGTACCCATACGTCGTCGGGACGGGGCGGGTTAACCCGCCACATGCTGGCCACTTCTAGCCCTATGTGTCACCCTCGTGCCGGCCAATTTTCGATGTTTTTTCTTTTTGGCGGGGGGGCTAAAATTATAGATTTCGATGTGAAAAAAAAAAAAAACTAATATGACCATTTAAAAACTCACCGGAGGACAGAAGTGCGTTTTTCTTAGTCCCTCCGCTTGGCCGCAGGTGTGAGCGTGCAGGGAATCCAGGCGGTGAGAGAAAACCCTTTTTCTATGCAAGGTAAACTCAGGTATTCTCGTCAACGTGACTCAGGGAAGGTATAGGAATGGTCTTTACACTTTTCTGTCAACTTCATAATCACTATTTTTTTTTTTATTATTATTTCATAAAGAATGCGTCTTTTCTTTTCGCAAAAAAATCACTTACTACTGCAACACTATACGTATCACTGTGAATGCATTGTCTTACAGGTACAAGAAAATATGCACAACTTGACCTCACAATGTACAGCCTTTTCACTGATGATAAATTATTTACAACATGCCTTCAATATACACAGACATTATAAGAGTATTTTGAGCATCTCACTGTGAATACATCGTCTAACATTTACGAGAACATACGTAAAACTTTACTCCACTACGTTCAGTCTTTACACATACGAGAAAATATTTGCAACATGCCTTCACTGTGTGCAGTACTTATAACACTTTCTGAGCGTCTTTTTCCGTACTTACAACACTTTCTGAGCGTCTTTTTATCGCTCGTGATTATCACACTATTGTTACTCAATAGTTAGCGAGAGTGTGGTACTCCTCAAAGCATGGATATATGCACAGTCCTAAATCACACTCTGGACACATATACCTTGAGTCCTTCCACTGAGTACGTGACCTTACAGTGCTGTTTGCACACACGTGACACCCCCGCTGGGGATTTTGACATGTTGCACTTGGAGGGACGATTGTGGGGAAGTGTCTAGCGGTGAGGCGGATAGGTGTGGCAACGATGTGGCAGTGGCAAGCAGCACTCCTATATTCCCCATATTCCCCCATTATCCCCCGAACCAGCTCACGAATATAGCCCTCGAAGGTCTCCTGGATGCCAGTGGTATGTGCGTGGAGCTACTGAGCATTGAGGACTGTGATATCGAGGAGATGAAGGAATAATTTCTCATACCACTTCATCATGGGCCTGGCACAGTCAACGCTGGAAATCATGGCATCCGATTGATCCACCTGTCGCATATTTATACTGTTGGCTAAGACAGGTTCTGGTTTCCAGACGTAGCGCCACCCTTCTGGCTTGTAATCTATATTGTCTGTGCGATGTACAAGGGGCCGATGAACAGACAAGAGGAGGAATACTTCACAGTTGTGGTGCCATGCTGTTGCGAGGATATTGTTCGCCTTGAAAAAACCACAACCTCATTTTTCTGAAGCTTCCTCCCCACCTTCACCATGTGCCGACGGTTCTTCTTTACAGTGCCGCACAGACCAGTTTCCTGCAGGTGAAGGTACCTGGCAAGAAGGGGACTTATGTACCAATTATCGAGGTACAGCACGTGCCCACGATGAAGGTATCCCTCGATCATCGTTTTTACCACAACCCCTGAGAGTCCCAAGCGTCTATCTTCTGTGATGTCCATCTGAACACCTGTGTACAGGACTATGACCTGCACATACCCAGTCTTACAGTAGCACATCAAAAAAGATTTTGAAGCCAAACCTGTGTTTTTTGCTGGGGATATACTGAAGGAAAACGATATTACCCCTCCATAGCACGAGACTCTCGTCTATGATGAGGTCTCGGTATGAAGAGAAGGAAGTACGGAATTTCTCTCGAAGATGATAAAAAACAAGATGTATGCTCCTCATCCTGTCCGTGTTGGTAGCATTAGCAGGGTAAAGGGTGTCAAAAAAATATAGGCGGCTCAGGATGTACTGAAATCGATTCCTTCCCATCACCTTGCCAAAAAATGGTGTCACCAGTACTGGATCCACAGTCCAATATGAGGGAAGCTGTTTTTTTTTTTCAATATCTCCATCAAAAGCACAAGTGCTAGGAACACGTACATTTCACTCAGGGTTACGTCAGGTTCAAATAATTGGCTGTGCGGTGTCTGTGTTGTTCCCCCACGCTCAAATGCAGCAAAGGCGTTTGTCAGGGCCACAATCTTCAAAACAAAGTCAACTGGGAAGTAGTTCCTGTAAAAGTCCAGCCTGCTTGAGCTATAATGGAGTTCTGGGACAGTACACCCGGCCTCATTCTCGTGGGTGAACGGGTAAAAGTGGGGGACAAAGTCACTACCGTCCTCCCACTCCTACGTCGTTTCCTCCTCCTCATCATCATCATCATCGCCTCCGTGTTCCTCAGGCAGTGGGGAAGCATGGGGAAGTATGGGGAATGGAAGAAGAGTTTCATGTGAGATGTTGGGTCTGGGGAAGGTGAGAAGATTTTGTCCTGAGGTGCTGGGCTGAGCTGGGTCACGTGGGGGCGAGGGAGAGCACGGGCGAGACGAGTCATTTTCCCCCAACAATGGAACTTTCCCAGATCTGCCCTGCTTCCTCCTCACACTTTCCTCCCCACGTGGTGAAATCCTTTGCTTCCCTAACCACCCCTGAACTGCTGGACTACCTACCTCCTCCCTTTCCTCCTCATCGTCATGACGTGCAAGACGATGACGTGCAGGTGGCCTCCTACCACATGTTGCCCTAGTGTAGCCCACATACCTGGATTTTCTTGGTAAGGGAATTTCGTCATCATTACTACTTTCCTCCTCAGGCTGGATATAGTCCTTATCCTGCACATCATCATCCTCCACATCACTTTCCCCAGTGTATGTGACCCTCAGGAGGTCCTGAATCTCCTCATCAGAGAGTCTGTGGAAAGACATCACTGCACTGTATGACACACACTATGAAATGAAATGAAATGAAAAGGTAGCACCAGGTAACAAAGACCAAATGGCACTAAGTCGCATCACAGAGTGAAAATATGGTAAAGGAGGAAAATAAGGGAAAAACGGAAGATAAAATTAACCCATTCACTGCGTCAGTGTTTGTTTACATGTACACCCCTTGTGCGGCAGTTTTCAAATATTTAGAAAAAAAAATAGAAAAAAATAATATTGTCAAAAGATAGAGGGAAAAAAATCCCGAGTTCAATGGTATATAACACAATATAGCAAACAAAAAAATATCCTCTGATACTGATCCGTGAAGTAATAAATATTCCGTGTGCGGTGGTGCCAGGCAAATGATGTGTTATGGTTGCACTGTGTCGTCAGTGTCAATCTTGCGATCAGATAAGGTGTAAAACAGCATCTGAACCATCCTTGTCATCATCTAACAACAAATCACTATCATACTACACTCATCCAGAGATTTCATCCAATATTTGCTTGGGCTACTGCTAGCAGTGGCATGGAGATTTCGTACCTTTACCTTTGGCATTTTGTAGGTAACTGAGCTGAGCTCTCCACCTCGTAAAAATGCATACTCTATGTATGGCAATATTCTATAGTGTGCCATGAATTACTAGCTGATTTATTTCATGCCATTTCTGATGGCAGAATTTTTGAAAGCAGGAAATCATATATAGTACAGCTGCAGTGAAGGCCATTTAGACTCAGAGATCATATATGATACAGCTGTAGTCAATGGGTTAAATATCATAAAAAATCCCTAAATGAGTTAAAAAGGACATTAAATGGGTAATAGAAAAATACCGAGACTCACTTAAAACATCGCTTAAATCTGGAGGTCAGCAAAGTGAGGATAAAAACGGGAATAGTCGAAGGCGAACTCCTGT
This sequence comes from Coenobita brevimanus, assembly GCF_032717465.1. Taxonomy (NCBI): domain Eukaryota; kingdom Metazoa; phylum Arthropoda; class Malacostraca; order Decapoda; family Coenobitidae; genus Coenobita; species Coenobita brevimanus. The sequence goes on from NC_137041.1 coordinate 26,193,945, forward strand.
ATGTCGAGGGCAGGCAATGAGAATGTGGTGTACTGACAGGGGAACATTGCAAGCAGGGCAGAAAGGTGGCGAATCGCCAGATATCAAATACCCATGAGTAACACGAGTATGGCCATTCCGTAAGCAACTGAGGGCAGTCTCCCAATGGCGGTTACAATGACAAGGACTGGACCACGGAGAAACAGAAGATTTAACAGTCCGGAGTTTATTACCAGACAACAAGGATCAGCAAGACTGCCACCGCTGTCGGAAGAACGCTCAGAGGACAGGAAAAAAATCAGAAACTGGAACAGATCAAAAGGGCACACGAGGGGACTGGAGGGCTTCGCGAGCCAAGGCATCCACAGTTTCGTTACCAGGAATGTCAACATGACCTGGCACCCAGCAGAAAGTTGCTGATTTTTTCTTGACAGACAAACGAAACACCCACTCTTGAATCTCTAAGATGAGAGGATGGATGCACAAAGTTGACTGCAACAGAAGGAGTGCACTAAGGGAGTCAGAGATAGAACGAAGGACGATGAAGGATGGCTATAACATTTACCAGCCACAAGTAATAAAGCATGAAATTCAGCACAATCAGAGTGAGGCAGAGCGAGCGTGAGGCGGGAGTGCGTGGGTGTATGGACCAGGCTGCCTGAGGGCAGATAGAGGATGGGTTGCCCTACAAGCACACCAGTTTTTGTGCACGTAGCTTGAAAATTGTGATCACAATGAATTTTTTAAATTGAGACCGTTTTAAAACTGCACTGGCACTGACCGCAGAATTTCGTGAGACCATTTTAAAACGGTAGTGGGACGGGGCTGGTTAAGTCGATAGTGTTGCATGGAGAGTTAATTAGCGATATGAGGTGTAGAGTGATATGTGCTCCTTATGAAATTGGTGGAAGTTAGTGAGGCGTGGGAGTTGTATTTTAAGTGCAGCTTAAGTATTTTGAAATATTAAACTTAGCTTGTTGTTTGCTGTGATATTGTAAGTGATTAAAATAAGAATTGCAATGGATTATATAAAAAGATAGTTATAGTACAGGACAGTTAACATCAGTTATGGTTTTGTCAGACTGAGACATGGTGAGCTGTTACTGAGACAGGAATGAGCTGTAATGGGTAGTAATGTGCCAGGTGGATATTACTGTTTCAGACTCTCATGGGTTTCAGTGTTAGGTTGTGGCAGTGGGTTGTAATAATCAGGTGTAGGTAGAAGCTTTGAAATATCAGTTTACCGGTCTATAATCAGACGTCTGATTTCCAGTTTAGGTTGCTGTATTTCCAGATTATTACTACAGCTGTGGTGGGTGAAGAGCTAAGTTTAGCATTAGTTTGAGTAATGCTAGAGTATACAGTGGGTGAATCATAGTGCAGATGTAATGGTAATCCATGACTTCACGACTCTTTCTCTTACTTCACAGCTGACCTATGAAAATTGAGAGAGGCACAGGACTGGGAGAGGTACAGTACAGGGAAGTTGGAATATTATGAACAAGATGAAAAGGGAAGAAACGAAAAAGAAAAGGAAAAATAATTTAATGGGAGACGATTGTGTTTAGAAACGACTGATAAAATGAGAAACAAGAGTAGAGCAGAGAAACGCATGGGAATCAGGGGAGGAAAGAAACTTACAATATATGCAGATACATTAGGAAAATGTGAACAAAGGTAAACGAACACGAAAGTATACTATCTGGAAAGATAATCGGGATAAAAATTTTTTTTGAAGATCATAGTCTTTCTACAAAGGAAAAGCAGAATAAGATAATTTCATAACAAATAAAGCAAAACTGTGCAACCTCACTTCACAACAAGAAACTGTGAAACCTTAAAAAAAAAAAAAAAAAAAAAAAAAAAAATCATTGATACAGCCAGTCACAAAGTTTCCTGTAATACACCCGGCTGCTGTGGAAAACATTAAACATTACTCTTAGAATCTCTGCTTGAGGAAACACCGCCTTTTCTTTAGTGAATAATTTCCAAGAATGAGCAGAGAATATATATATATATATATATATATATATATATATATATATATATATATATATATGTGTGTGTGTATATATATATATATATATATATATATATATATATATATATGGGAAAGGAGGTCCGGATAATGATGATGATGATGATATGTGTGTGTGTGTGTGTGTGTGTCTGTGTGTGAAAACAAAGGGTATGTGTGAGAGGAACGAGTATGAATTACGGCTGGTAAACACAAATCTGGAGTTGTGTTGCAGTCAAGCCTTGGCAACGACAGGATTTTTGACAGCAGGAGGAACATGCCTATGAAAGAAAAGTAACTTAATCATATCCAGGGGATTTTTAATATTCTCATGAGGTAGGATGATAATGGTGATATAATTGCTCCTGACATGCCAGTGTAATTGCTTCCTTTTTAATACTGCTATTATCATCGGAAAAAATGTCGTCTTGTTATTGGATAAAATATCTAAGTACCTTCATGGCAGCGAAGGGTTGCACTGTTAAGCCCTCTGTCAGACTAAGAGTATATCGCATATATATACAGTATTTGGGCAAAAAACATCACGAACCATCCGTCAATCATAAAATCCTTTTTTTACCCCACCAGGAGCGTCGGGGCCCAGAACAAAGCTATTTTCTCCCGGCAAATGAGGAAAGAGTGGCCAGCCTCACTCGCTCGTGGGTGATATTACATTAGGAATGAACCCCAAACCAACCCTAAGATCTTAAAGGACCCCATTAGGTTGAAGCGCCTTAACCCAGGCCAACAGGCGTCATTTGGTTAAACGTTTACCGATCACCAAAATAAATGGTTTCTTGAATTACAATACATCATTTGGCTTCTCACAAAGTCGTACAACCAGATAACGTTACAGATATGAATGGGCTAGATACAAGAACACACGAAGAAAGGATTGGAATCAAAGCACAGGAAATTAAAACACACACACACACACACACACACACACACACACACACACACACACACACACACACACACACACATGCATCCTTAAAAAACCATTACACGTCAACTACATATATAAAAACCTACGGAGTTTAATGATGCATATATGAATCCAAAGAATGTATGTGACTGTGTGATATGGAATCTGAGGAGAAAGAAGATATATATATATAGAGAGAGAAAGAGGGAGGGAGAGAAAGAGAGAGAGAGAGAGAGAGAGAGAGAGAGAGAGAGAGAGAGAGAGAGAGAGAGAATATATATATATATATATATATATATATATATATATATATATATATATATATATATATATATATTACTTCTGACTCTTATTTTTCCTCCAAGTCTTTTGCCTCTCATTTTGTTTTGTCATTATGCCTGGATTTCTTTTTTCCAGTAACCATTCATTTTTTTTTTTATTAACCGAGCCTCTTTGTACCATTTTTCTGTGTTGTTCCTAGTTCCACGATTTATTTTCCATGGATCTATCGTCCCATATTTTTCCTGAGGCAGTCTGTTCATTTTCTTGTTTTACGATCATCTATTTAAGTTTGTTTTACTTTCTCTTTTCGTAGTTGGTTCTTTCTTAACACTTCCTCTAAATATGGATATTATACTGTTTTAATCGCCTGTTATGTTTCAGACAGCCCTTTTCTCCACCACCTCGTTCCTTCAACACTGTCGTGTCCTTCCTTTTCAATGTTTTTGGTCTCTTCTGGTTCCCGTTCCCATTTCATCCCGTTGCTTCAGGTCCGCAAGAAATAATCGTCGATCATCAGTTTTTCTCTGCACACCCTTTCCTCTTAATTTTCACATTCCTTGCATTTTTCTCCAGTCGTTACTACACTGAACAGGATTCTCCTTTTTGTTTTCCAAATCAGTAAGCATATTTCTCATTCCTTCTCTTCTTCTTCGACGTGCATTCACCTTTCGTTTCCGTTGACATCCTATGCCCTTAAAATCTTCGGTTCATATACCCTTTATCTTAAAATTATATGCTGTCGTATTCTGCCAGTCTTTCTTACATAATTATCCTCCACTGCACCTCTCTCTCCTTATGTCCCGATGGATTCACAGTAACAGTACTTTAGTCTTTCAACTTTAGATTTCATCCCCTTGATTAATCTTCACACCCCTCTCCCTCCTACCAAAGAAAATTTCACCCTTATTTCGTTTCTTTTCGTCTGTCCTGAGTTTCCTTTCCATGGCTCGTCATATTTTCAAAAGCATTCATTCATAGCTTAATTTATTCTTCTCTTTCTAATTTTCACACTACCCATTCACCCTTCATTTTTCCTTCCCTTCTCTTCTTCTTAGTCTCCCCTCGAGTACTTTTACTTCCTTTTCTTGCCTCTCTCTTTCATGGTTCCTTACTTCCACAAAAACACTCTCACTACTCCATTAATGTCCTTTCTTCCCCCACTTTCCTCCACAGCACCCCATTCAAATCATTCCCATTTTTTTTTTTCAAATACTCTCAAAAATACTCGTCGTCTCACTCTATCCACTCAACGTTTTCTTCCAACCTTCATACACATTTCTATTCCCTCCCCCCGCCTCAAACATCGTCCCCTCGCTGCGAACCAATAACCCATCTGTGTTTACCAAGAGAAAAATGATTCTTGGAAGGAACGTGATGGGAGGGCATGAGGAGGGAGATGCTGGATCGTAGGAGTGGATCATAAGGGGGGTATAGTCGATGTGAGAGAGAGAGAGAGAGAGAGAGAGAGAGAGAGAGAGAGAGAGAGAGAGAGAGAGAGAGACGTAATCCATTATCTGTTAGCGATGTCTCAATCGTTCGGCCTGTCAGACAAGAGGTCTGAGTGGGCAATGACTTTATTGTCAATCTCAGGTATACAAGAATTTCAATTTCCAGAGTTCGATAGAGATGCAGATGGACTGAGGGTGTGATTATTAGATGGTTACACGGTAAATGACTAGCTAGACATAGAGATTGTTTAATGATGATATAGAGTATTGTTTTTTTTTTTTTTAGCCAATGTCAAAGGCTATCAAAAAACAGAGTTCTGGGACGGAGAAGCGATGGCATGAGTGGTACTGGACGTCCTGAAGTAGTGGTCACAAGTAGAAGGATGGGTGGCCAGCCTCTGCTTTGATACCACCACAAGCAATACGGGTGTCCTCAGTGGGGCTTGTATCGTCATCCAGAACGGCACTGGGAAACAGCACCTTTTCATTGGATGCCGCCAACACATCCACGAGCTTTTTGCCAAGGGCTTTGACGCGTTCTTCTCCTCTGGCCGGGGAATCCCCCAATTTGGCTTGTTCAAGGATCGGTGGGATATCATCGATCAGCCAGCTTTTCAATCTGTATGAAGCTCAGACACAACACATCTCGAAGAACCGAGACAAACTGGCTTCCTTCATCGCGACCGTGAAGAATACAGGAAAACGAACTCGCACTCAGCTTCCCGGGTTATCCACACCCCAAAATGAAGAAACACACTGACAGTGGATTCCGCCATCCAGGAGCGTACAACAGGAACAGATGTATGGGGTGGGGGATCTACTCACTGAAGATTTACTTGTTCAGGGACCAGTTCCCTCTCACTCCTCATGAAGAACAAGCCCTGCAGAATATAAACGTCTTTTCAGTCATCGTACGGTGTACCTTTGAGCTTGGTACTCTTTGCCGGTTGGAATCGATTCACCTACAAATGATCTGGCTCATCTTAAGACTACACAGATCTACAAGAACCAGATCGACGAGGAAGTGGACTGCCCAGCACTCTAAAAGCTTCAGAACCATGGCTGTCACCTGAGGGACAATCCCGCAGGCTTTGCCTTATTCTTGAACCTTGTGCCTGAAGACGACAAAGCTCAGAAAGCTCCTCCACCTTCACCAGAAGTCTCCTCAAAAGAGGACGAGAAAGGTGGATCCCCGAGTGTTGCGAGACTGCACAAACTCGCAGATCACTGATTTCATGACGATCCAAACACAAAACTTCTTCAAGTGTTTGAAGTTGGAAGTTCCTTGGAAGCTTGAGGACACTGAGGAGCACCACAGCCAGGTCACGGCAGTCAGTATAGTCAATGACTGCGCTGAATATAGAGTTAAGCTGATATTTGTCTTTAATAAGAAACTAACTAGGAGGGAGGAGGAGAGACTGCTGTCCCTCCAAATAATCAGCAACCACAGGAAGGATGTTCTTCAACCACGGAAGTCTGTATATGTCTAATCATCATGTATCCGGCTGTGAGTCGTGGGGTGTCAGGACAACATCCTCCAGGGAACAATATTCCCTCATGCACAATATCCTTCAAAGACAAAATCCCCCTGGACAATATCCCCCCCCCCCCAGTTTATAATATCCCCTGAGGAAAAATTTCACCACATTTTCTTGTACTCTAGCTCCGTTGCCTTCCTGGTTACATATCGCGGCTCATACAGATAGGTTAGGTTAGGTTAAGTATATAAAAATGTAAGTGTATACTGTACAAATATCTATAGAAAGTTGTAAAATTATACTGTACACACACACACACACACACACACAAACATATATATATATATATATATATATATATGATGAGGTGAAAGAGAGAGAGATTGTCCAGGTGCTTGAGGGTGCGAAAGTGGATGTATGTGGAATAACTGAAACAAAATGGAATGGAGAAAGTGTGAGAGAACGGGAGTATGGATGGGGTATATGTGCAGGAGTAGGTGAGAATGAAAGGGTAAAGGAAGGAGTATGTATAGCTGTGAGTAAAAGATGGAAATAGAGCATAAAACAGTATAGATCAGTTGGGTCAGGGATTTAGTGGGTAAAGTTGAAAGTTGGAATACAAATGTGGGCGATTGTGTGTGCATATGCGCCAACGCAAGATCGTGCTAGAAGAGTGAGAGAAGAGTTCTGGACAAATGTGGAAGTGTGCATGGAAAAGTTTGGAAGGAATGAGAGAGTGTCTTTGATCGGTGATATGAATGGTAAACTGGGGAATGTGAAGGTGGATGGAATAGTTGGTGAGTGGGGTGTACCTGCTGCGATAGATGAGAATGGGAGTGCGTTAGTGGACATTTGTGCTTGGAGGGGGTTGGTGATAGCCAATATCCTCTTCAAGCATAAAATGATCCACAGGTATACATGGTGAGTGATGAGAAGGGTGAGTTGTAAACTGAATGAAAGAAAGGCAATGATTGATTATGTGTGTGTGGATGAAAGGATGCGAAGATGTGTAATGGATGCAAGAGCTTATACAGGCTGGGAGAGTGGACTTTCTGACCACTACTTGGTGGTGGCCAGAATTAGGATTCAAGTAAGATGGAGGAATAGAAGAAGGGAAAGACGAGAGGAAGGAGTAGTTGCAAGGAGAGTGGAAAGGTTACAAGAGGATGAGAAAAAGGCAGAGTATAAGAGAGAAGTGGAGGAACGATTGGGCAAATATGAATTGGAGCAGATGGGAGACCTGGAAGGTGTGTGTAGGATGTTTACAGAAGAAATATGTGCAGCATGTGATGTGGTGTGTGGAAGGAAGAGAAGACGGAGGGGAGTGCAAGGAACAGCATGGTGGACTAAAGGGGTGAGACAGGCTGTGGCACAAAAGAGGAAAGCATACAATGAATGGATGAGAAATAGGGACGTGGAAGAAGTTGAGAGGCGGAAGAGAGAGTTATATGTAGAAAGAAAGAGAGAGGTGAAAAGATTAGTAAGAGAGAGTAAGAAGAGAGTGGATGAGGAATTTGGAAGGAATTTGAGTGTAAAGTGGAGGGACTGTAAGAAAATGTTCTGGAAAGAGGTGAAAAGAGTAAGACAGGGTGGAAGTGAAGTTAGCAGGGGAATGAAAGATAAAAATGGTAGATTACTAGTGGAGAAGGGAGAAAAAGTGAGCAGATGGAGAGAACACTTTAAGGTATTGTTGAACATAGAGGATGAAAGTAATGCGAGTATAAGTGGCTGGGGAATGGCTGGGAGAAGGAGGGAGGTGAGAAGACAGGAAGAAATCAGTAGGATAGAAGTTGTGGAAGCAATGAAGAAAGTTAAACTGGGGAAAGCCCCAGGAATTGATGGAGTGTGTGGTGAAATGCTGAAGCATGGGGGAGAGATAGTAGTAGAATGGATGTGGAAGATGTGCAGATTGGCCTGGGAGGAAGGTAGAGTCCCGGAGGATTGGAAGTCAGGTATAATTATTCCCCTTGTACAAAGGAAAAGGGGAAAAAGAAGTGTGTGGTAATCATAGGGGCATTTGTCTTCTTTGTATAATAGGAAAAGTGTATGGTAGGATACTTATTGACAGAGTTAGAGAAAGAACAGAGAAATTAGTTGGAGAAGAACAGGGAAGCTTTAGGAAGGGAAGAGGTTGTGTAGATCAGATATTCATTCTTAGATCTTTAGTGGAAAAGTTTCTAGAGATTGGAAAGAAGTTGTATGCGGCTTTCATGAATTTGGAGAAAGCATATGACAGGGTGGATAGACAAGGATTGTGGAATGTATTAAGAATATATGGAGTAGATGGGAAGTTGTTCAATGCTGTGAAGAGTATGTATGATGGTGCAAAGGCTGCATTGCGTGTGGATGGTGAACTAAGTGAATTTTTCTCTTTGAAAGTTGGGTAGAAACAGGGATGTGTCATGTCTCCATGGCTGTTCAATCTGTACATCGATGGGGTAATAAAAGAGGTACAAGGTAGGGTAGTGGATGTTGCAGTGGCCCTGGTGAAAGAGGATAGTGTTTGGAAACTCCCCGTACTGTTGTTTGCAGATGATACTGTGTTGTTGAGTGAAGATGAAGGGGAGCTGCAGGGCTTGGTGGATGAGTTTGGCAGAGTGTGTTAGAAACGGAATCTAAACGTGAATGTAGGGAAGAGTAAAGTGATGGTCTTTGAGAGAGGTGAAGTCAGTGAATGTACAGCGAGGTTGGATGGTGAGGAATTGGAAAATGTGAGTACGTTTAAGTACTTGGGTAGTGTGATGAGTAAGGATGGAGGTTTGGAGGGTGAAGTGCTTGAAAGGGTACAGCACGGAAGAAAGGTTGTTGGGTCTTTGAAAGTAGTGATAAGAAACAGGGAAATGAGCATGGAAGTGAAAAAGTTACTACATGACAGTATTGTGATACCAACTCTAACGTATGGAAGTGAAGCTTGGACGTTGTTGGAAGGACACAAGTCAAGAGTGAGAGCAGTGGAAATGAGTTATTTAAGAGGAGCCTGTGGAGTCACATGGAGAGACAGGCTGACGAATGAGGATATAAAGGAGCGTTGTGGTGTGGATGTGGATGTGATAGGAAGCGTTATGAGGAACACACTGAGGTGGTTTGGCCATGTGGAGAGGATGGAGGGTGAAAGACTGACGAAGAGAGTGTATGTGAGTGAGGTGGAGGGGGGAAGAGGGAGGGGGAGGCCGAGGATGAGATAGAGGGATGGGGTGGAGAGGTATATGAGAGAGGGGGTGTGAGTTGGGAGCAGGGCAGTGAAATGGCGGGGGACAGGGCGACGTGGAGGCGATTTGTTTGTGGCCAGCCCAAACGGGATTGAGCCGTCTGGCAATATATATATATATATAGATATATATATATATATATATATATATATATATATATATATATATATATATATATATATATATATATATATATATATATATATATATTTATATATCTGTCTATCTATAGTCATTAGCATATAACTCTTACTTAAAATGAAAAACATCTGAATCACTCTGTCAATTTAAAATTGCGAGAAACCATGCAAAAGCTTGAATACTTCTTGGTAAATCAAACTTTCTTCGAGATCAAGTATCAAATCTACTTAAGAACCCTAATGACTTCTACTTAAGAACCCCAATGACAATATAATGTTCTGGTCAACTCTCAGTTCTTTCAATAATAACTTTAAGTCACCATCCATTCCCCCTCTAAAATCTTCAGATGGCAACATTACTAATGGCCCGCGTGGGAAAGCTAATATTTTTGCCAGTACATCTGCCAAAATTTTTACTGTAAAGGAAGTCAGGCAGAACGTCCCAGTACTAGAACTTCACCCTCCCGAAGTTGTTCCACTTATACAGACTAGATACGTAAAATCTATCCTAGACAATTTACCAACCAAGCTACAGGCCCGGATGGAATTCCTCCAACTGTTTTGAGAAAGTGTTTCCCTGAACTTGCCTCTGTTCTAGCTAAATTATTCAGTAACGCATACGTACTTCTTCATTCCCAAATTCATGGAAAGAAGCCAATATCCACCCAATTCCAAAGAAAGGAAGTTCATTTGAGCCCTCTGATTTCAGACCAGTAGCTCTCACATCTCTTGATAATTTATTTGAAATTGTAATTCATAAGCATATAACTGAACACCTAGAATCCAACAACTTAACTAGTGACGGACAATATGGTTTTCGCCCCGAAAGATCCACCACTGACATAGTCAGTCCCCTGATTCATTCCATTCATCAATCAACTGACCAACATGGAGAAACTCATGCAGTAGCCCATGATATTTCTAAAGCTTTCAACAAAGTGTGGCACCATTCCCTGCTATCCAAACTCCCTTGCTATGGACTAACGTCTTTTGTTCCTCTGCTTTCCTCATATCTCAGCGACAGAAAAATAACAGTAAAAATAGATTATGTATATTCCAATTTCCACTCAATTAACGCTGGCGTGACACAAGGATCAGTTCCGGCGCCAATCCTATTCCTAGTTCATATTAACGATCTCATATCTGTCACCCTCAATCCCATCCATTCATATGCAGATGACTCAACACTTCACATTTCATTGACACTCAAACAATCATTTACAAAGTTTAATATTTCTAACTCTCAACTCAATACAGCTATCTCCATAAATCAAGACTTATCTAGGATCACTGAATGGGGACAAAATAACCTTGTCTCAATTTATGCTAGTAAAACCAAATGCATACAATTTACTAATCGAAAGATATTGCCAGGTTCGTATATTACCTTCAATGCTACTAATATTCCTATCTCCAAAAGTATTGAAATTGTATGTGTTTCATTTAACAGTGCCCTCAGTTGGACCTCTCATGTCAGATCAATTGCAAGAATCGCCTCAAAGAAACTTGGATTATTGTACAGAGTCAGTGACTTTTTAACTGACGAGCAGTTAGCTATAATTTACAAGTCATGTGTGCTCTCAGCTTGAATATTGCTCACCCTTGAGGAATGGATGTGGTGAGATTGCACTAAAACTACTAGTCAAAGAACAAAGCTGTTGGAATTATTAATAGCCCTGCTATTACTAATAAACTACCTCCCGTACAAGGAATGAATGTTGCCTCCCTTGCATTATTATACAAATATTTTTATGGCAAATCCTCAGACGAAGTTGTGTCTATCGTGCCACCTCTCCATGCCTTCCCTCGTGCTACACGGGGATCTGGTAGCGCTCATGACTGGAATGTCACACAACCATATTGCAGAACTTCTGGCTATCAGAATTCTTTCATTCCCCGAAATGCATCTCCTTGGAACTCGCTTCTCCGGACTTGTTTCCCCTTAAACTTCGACCTGCAGCTGTTCAAGTCCAACTGTTACACATATTTCATGAACGGAGGACGCCAGTAATCTGGTGTATGGATTACTTTTTCATTCATTTGTTTTTACTTTCCCTGTTGTGTTAAATATATATATATATATATATATATATATATATATATATATATATATATATATATATATATATATATATATACTCACTCTCATCTTAAATGCCGGGACCAACTGCTTAGCCCCGGGCTCCTACTCTCCTCAGGGGGTAATGTAGGATTGGATGATGGATAGTTGTATATATATATATATATATATATATATATATATATATATATATATATATATATATATATATATATATATATATATACATATATACATATACCTCACACACACACACACACACACACACACACACACACACACACACACACTATCTATCTATTGCCAGACGCTATAATCCCGTAAGGGGTTGCCATTTGACTCTGAGTTATTTGTTTTGCAGGAAGGGGCCAATCCATTTGTTGACACGTAGGGAACACATATGGTTTGGTTATATGGTTACCACCCAGCGTTGTAAATGGTTTCTTGGCTTACAGGAAACCATCTGGCTTGTCACTCAGTGTAAAGCCACCTGTAAAGGAAAGAAAAACAATAAGTGACAGGAAAGGTGGGAGAAATAGGACGGGAGGAGGGCAGGCACAGAAAAAGAATGATAAAGGCTAAGAAAGAAGTAGGCAGCACTACATCAAGTGAGTGGATGATGGTCGCCACCACCTACACACACACACACACACACACACACACACACACACACACACACACACACACACAAATATATACATTAGTCTTTGAGATAAATAGAAAGTTTCGGTAGTATAAGCGCAAACTGATATTTTATTTAAACACAAGACAACTTTGTGTTAGAGAGAGGAAAGTATTCTATGTTGGGGAGAGTGCTGAGAAATGACAGAGGACGGGGCTTTAAGTAGGCGATTTGTTTGTGGCCACCCTTTACGGGATTAAAGCGTCTGGGTATAGATAGACTGACAGATAGACAACTCTGAGAATGACAGCAATTGACTAGAAGGACACTCAGTGGTGCGCATCTCTCCAACAGGGGCCTCGTAATTTCCAAACCACTCTTCATAATGGGTAACGTTTTTTCATTACTGGTTAGGGCTTCGCAGAAAGTGTTTTCGGGATCCAGATTCTGTAATACAATCCGAATCAGTCACAAAAGTTAATCGTTGTTCCCCGGGATATTTGATTATCTACCCACGAAATTTGGTCCAAAGCTCTTTGTGTGTGTGTGTGTGTGTGTGTGTGTGTGTGTGTGTGTGTGTGTGTGTGTGTGTGTGTGTGTGTTTTGAGTAATCTTGCTAACAAACAAACAGGGGTGAACCCATACTTTCCTTGTCGGGGAGAATAACTAGCCACTATAAGGTCAAGTCTGCAGTAATCATCTTTTCTTTATTGAGAGTATTATTTGAGATTACTAAAAACCAAAAATTTTCCAAATGGAGTTAAACCTCATTCTAGACTGTAATGTACTACTCTGGATATTCATAAGGGAATCCCGTTGTTGACAAGGCATCAGTGGAAGACCACCAACTTTGGATGCTTTCTCTATTCGTAATTCATTTTCATTCTTCTTTCATTCTATCCTTTGCCTCCTGGATAAAGAAAATGCAGTGATAAGGAACAGGGAAGTAAGCATGGAAGTAAAAAAGTCGCTGCATGACAGTACTGTGATTCCAACTCTAACGTATCGAAATGAGAACCTTGTTGGAGAGACACAAGTCAAGAGTGAAAGCAGTGGAAATGAGTTATTTCAGAGGAGCATGTGGAGTCACATGGAGAGACACTCTGACAAATGAGGAAGTGAAGTACTGATGTGGATGTGGCTGTGATACAAAGCGTTAGGAGAAATACACTGAGGTGGTTTAGCCATATGGAGAGGATGGAGAGCGAGAGACTGACGAGAAGAGTATATGCGAGTGAGGTGCAGGGGGGTAGAGGGGGAGGCCAAGAATGAGATGGAGGATTGGAGAGGTATATGAGAGAGGGGTGTGTGAGCTGGGAGCAGGGCAGTGACATGGCGCGGGACAGGGCGACGTGGAAGCGATTTGTTTTGGTCACCCCTTACGGGATTAAGGCTTCTGGCAATAGGCAGATAGACATAGAATTATTCCACCAAATTACATATTTTCGTTTCCTTTGGATTCGATTTTATTTTCTAATTACCACTATATTTTTCACACCGCATCTCACTGTGAGTTACAGGAAACTTTATAGACCCTACCATGGTCTTTAAAATTTTTCCATTTATGTTTCAAATATTCTCCTTTTGCTGAGTGGGACTGCACAGTTTCACTATTCTTTTTCAACATCTGCTTGTTTCTGTCACTGGTTTCTTCAAAGGCTATGATCTTTATCATTCATCTCCTCATCCCGAATATATTTGCAGGCCTTACATTTTTATTTCCATTTCTTTTTGTTCACTTCCTCACATAAATTATCTGTATATGCATTACAATCCGTTTCTACTAACCACTCCTCTGTGATCCTTCACCTTAGTCTTCCCTCTTATCTGTATCCATCTCCACTCAGCATTATCTCTGTAGCATTTCCAGGGAGTAATACCTATTTTCCATGTATTATTAGTATTATTTCATTTCTTCTTTTGTCACCCTGTTCTTACATGGTGTACATCTTCCCCTTGCACTCTACCACCCATCTGTCTCTCCATCTTCATAGATCAACTGTGAAACATGGTAAACAGTCGGGAGGAGAGGTGGACAAAACAATCGAGGCCTTCAAAGCCACACCATCAACACCTCAACATAGTAACAGTTCATTACTGCACGTTAACTTCGATACACAATTATACGCTACGCCACTACCACAATTAATATCGGACTAAACCTGTCACCCACCAAAACGGCCATTACAGTCTGCAAGTACAGCCCAAAGTTTCTAGTCAACCCAACATGATTAATTATTACAAACCACAATCACGACCCACCAACCCCACATGAACCTGTAGCAAGAGCCTCCACATACCCCACTACCGTGCTACACCATCCGCTGACTATCACAGTAAAATCCCATCCAGTCCCAATATGACAGTTCCGTAACTCATCCCATCATCCATTTCATCATTTTTAGTATCGGTGCCAACAACTATCAAAGCGTAAACTAACATACAATTGCCTAAAGTACAAGTACTAGTCATTCCTTTCGTTGCCTTCCACCACTTTCACTACCGTCATTATCACTCAAGTCCTTACTTCTCTCTTAGCTTCTCAGTGGAAAGCCGTCGATACATCACAAGACTCAGTCACCACTCTCGATTCTCTTCTCGTCCCCACCAGTATATAACTGGCCTGTCAACCTGTCAGCAACTAAATATCCAACACATCACTAAGAATCTCGATACTGTAGGTCTTAGGTTCTTGTAGGGAGATAGGGAAATAGATTATGGATCGCTAAGCTCAGCCGGAATAAGGTAGTGAGACAGTGTCAACGAGGTGAGTTACAGCGCTCTTGGGTTACGAAGTTTATTGCACACAGTTATAATAATGAGTTACAGTGTGGCAGAGCGTGACCCTAGTGTTCGGACATCTCTCTAGCTCTTATTTTCCCTTTCTCTGATCTTCGTGTTATCCGGCCTACTCTCCAACCCCTTCTGATCTGAAGGGAAGCTCTCTAACATTATATACAGCTTGGAGATGATGTGTGTGTCTGGCAGATTTCCTTTCACGTGGACTAACCGCCTAGGGCTGGTTACTCCACGTGTTTGAATACGTCACGAAATTCTTGGTCGTCTGGACCACAAGGAAGTTTGAGATACATCATATGGTCAAGGATTCTTGATGGTCTGGGACAAGGTTGTGGATATAGCCTACATTATGTGAACTGATATTCCTAGTGAGAAACTGTGTGTGTCCCCAGCAGACACTACTTCCTGTACCTTGTGTTTATGAGATCTATACGAATGCCTATATAATGTCTTTATAATGTCTACATATCGGTCGGTCCCGCGAAACTGGCATACGATCGACAGTAAATATTGTCCTAACATATTAATGCATACTATATACACATTACAATAAACTTGTAACTTTTATGTGAAATACATAATACTATAAAAGTAACATATTTGTGTGAATATTACAGTTACATCGTGTAAATGCTATTGTAGTTACAACATTTTAATGCAACTGTTATGCAAGTTTGACTAATATAACACTGTGATATAAAGGAGCGTTGTGGTGTTGATGTGGATGTGATAGGAAGCGTTATGAGGAACACACTGAGGTGGTTTGGCCATGTGGAGAGGATGGAGGGTGAAAGACTGACGAAGAGAGTGTATGTGAGTGAGGTGGAGGGGGAAAGAGGGAGGGGGAGGCCGAGGATGAGATGGAGAGATGGGGTGGAGAGGTATATGAGAGAGGGGGGTGTGAGTTGGGAGCAGGGGAGTGAAATGGCGGGGGACAGGGCGACTTGGAGGCGATTTGTTTGTGGCCACCCCAAACGGGATTGAGGCGTCTGGCAATAGATAGATAGAATAGTTAATGCAACTGTTAAATAATTGTTTTGGCCATAAAATTGTAATTACATATTGTTAATGCAACTGTTACGTAATTCAGTCCAGAGATCCAGTTGGTGTCGAGAGTCATATCAAGGGACGAACAAATCTAATATCTGAATGTTAATGCAGGCCTTCATTACTACTTCAATGGGAGAGAAGAATTAGGAATGTGACTGTGAAGACGAGGCCTTAATGATTAATACTAGAACAGTTAGAAGTATATCTTCTTTGGAAATATAATAGCTGAATGATTAGACAGTATATGTTTATTATGCTTTTAATTTCTATGCATCTAGGCTACATCGTAAATCTGAAATGGCTACTTATTCCATATCATGCTGCATTTAACTATGGTGTATACAACGAACTATAAACAACGCTTCAGTACAGTGGTTAAGCTGTATGGTCGTATGTTGCATGAATGTGTAATGAAATCTTAAAGTACTAATTATTATTCTGGAAATGACAAATCAAGTCTGTTTCTTAAACTGAAACAAAGTAAACTAAGAACACAGAGATCTGGCGATACAAGTATGGAAGGTGAAATGACCTGCATAAGACAGAGATCAACAATGGGAGAGAAGGAAAGTGGGATAATTTATATTAACACGGGGATCACAAGGAAGGAAAGCATTCATCCTAACATTTTAATGATACATCAGAATTCTTTTACCATTACCTCTTGACTAATTTAACCGTCAACCTCAGAATACCGTTATAACGTTAGCCAACTAAATCATATTGGTTCATGCGGTAATCAGTCTAAAACTCATCTAATCATTGTCTTAAAAGGAAACAGAATGTCGCTTCATAACTTCATTTTCATTCAGTCCAGCAAGACGATTCATCCACCTAACCACTCATTTCCAATCCATTTTTCCAATCCTCGAACATCACTTCTCTATTTCATATAAAAATAAAGCCAACTGTTAAGAGATCCACTGGTGTAAACAGCCTCTAGTCACACCACCAGGTCACTGTATTCCCTCAGATCGTTAAAAAATTTGTTATTCAAAGAGCTTTGTCAACATAGGCTGAAAGTCTGAACCATGCCAACTCAGGTCGAATGCTTGAAAGGACTGAAGCCGTCACCCACTGCACGTGGATTCTCTCTCTCTCTCTCTCTCTCTCTCTCTCTCTCTCTCATAAACTTGTGAAAGACGCCTTAACTCTTGACTTAATCACTACTGCTTGCCATACCAACGCCTATAAATTTGAACTCTCGTCAACTCATCTTCAGTGTGAGTGTGGTGAGGTATACTCACATTGCTAAAATTACAGATCGCCCTTGCCCAGCTTCTCCCCAGCTCATAAATGTGAAAGTAACCATGAGATTTTTTTTTTTTTTTTTTTTTCATAATAATCATGGCGGCGCAACTGCCAGGGTCATATGCCGCCGTATAACAAAGAAGTAAAAAGTAAAAACAAAAAACAGAGGATAAACCACACAATCAAAAAAGGAGAAATTCTAAATATCCTTAAAAAGTCCTGCCTCCTTCACAAACGAGAGGGTTGCCCCTCCCAAGGCACAGGCATCCTCCCCAAGCACAGAGGAAAGATGATACACACCACCATCCGTTTGGTGGTCAGAGAGGAATCGACGACGCAAATCCTCAAGACTAGGGCACTCCACCAACAGGTGCCGAACAGTCAAGGGAACCAGACAGTCATCACAGAATGGAGGAGGAGCCCTTTCCATTAAAAAGCCATGAGAGAAACGGGTGTGGCCAATGCGGAGGCGGCACAAAGCAGTCTCCCATTGACGAGGGAAGCATTGGTAACTGAATGAGCCCACCTTCTGGCAAATCGAGCGCAACTTATTGGCACCTACAGCATCCCAATGCTCCTGCCAACAGCACCAAACTCTGGAGGCAATACAGGAGCGCATATCTGCAGCAGGCAGACGATACAGAGGAGACTGTGCAAGAGGGGGACGAGCCGCTGCCGCCTTGGCCAGCTGATCAGCTCGTTCATTCCCTGCCACTCCTACATGAGCTGGAACCCAACAGAAATCCACACGACGTCCACGACGCCCTAAAAGGAAAAGCCACTCCAAAATGGATAAAACCAAAGGATGAGAGGGATTAAAAGACTCCATTGCAGAAAGAGCACTTCGTGAGTCACTAAAAACAGTAAAAGCAGTGTGGGGGAGAGTGAAGAGAATCTGAAGGGCAAATAAAATAGCAGTCAGCTCAGCCGTAAAAACAGAAGCAGTCATAGGGAGGCTCCCACCTCGACAGAAGGTGGGAAACACCACACCAAAGCCCACACCCGCATCAGACTTGGATCCATCAGTATAAACTGGTATGGAGTCCCCATGAGAAGAGGCATGCTCTAAAAACAGAGAAAATAAAACCTGAGACGGAAGGGAGGCCTTACTGGATGAGATGAAACGACAAAATGTCACCCTGGGGAGAAGCCAGTAGCCCACCCTCGGGACACGGTGGGGAGTGATCGGCACAGAAGGAACAGAGAAGCTAGACATAACTGACTGCACCCTGAAACCAAAGGGCTTTGGAAAGGATGGCCGAGTGGCATAAATAGGTGACCAAGAATCTTGAGAGACCTTGACAAAGGACACAGAGTCTGGGAGACGAGATAAGCGATACCAACATCTCATCAAAAGGGAAGAACGGAGGAAGTGTAGAGGAAGGACACCAGCATCAGCCAACAAACTCGAAATCGGGGAAGATCGGAATGCCCCAGTGGCGAGACGAACACCAGCATGATGTATGGAATCTAAACTACGAAGCCGGGCTTCTGAGGCAGAAGAATAAACTTCACATCCATAATGAAGTTTGGATAAAATCAGAGACTGATGCAAGAGGAGGAGGGTCTATGCGATCAGCTCCCCAGTACGTGTGCGCTAAAAACTTTCAAGAGACCCAATGCTCTGAGACACTCAGCTTTTACGTACCTCAGGTGAGGGACCCAAGGCAACCGGCTGTCAAAAATCAGCACTAAAAACCGGGTTTGCTTTAAACTCTATATACGACGCCCGTATAAGTCAAAGGTTTGGGTCAGGGTGGACTCCACGAATGCGGCAAAAATGCATGGCAACGGTCTTCTTGAAGGAAAATCGAAAACCTCGGTCATCAGCCCATCTAGAGACACGGTTGAGAGCCATCTGCATCCTCCTTTCTGCCATTGACATCCGCGAGGCAGTGACAGAGATTGATAAATCGTCAACATAGAGAGAGCCACGAACACCATCAGGGAGCACAGAAATAACGCTGTTAATTGCCACTGTGAAAAGGGTAACACTTAGTATGCTCCCTTGTGGCACACCATCCTCAAGGGGATGTGCAGTAGACAGCTCACTCCCAACTCGGACTCGAATAATCCGATTAGATAAAAACTCCCGGATAAAAGAGGGGAGTCGCCCACGGAGACCAAACTCATAAAGTGATTGTAATATACCATGACGCCAGGAAGTGTCGTACGCCTTCTCCAAATCAAAGAACACTGTGATATGATGCTGGTTAGTTGCAAAAGCCTGGCAGATGGAAGATTCTAAAGAAAGGAGAGCATCTGTGGTCGACCGCATCTTCCAAACCCACACTGGACTGGAGACAAGTAACCACCCTTCTCTAAGTACCACATGAGCCGACTATTCACCATTTTTTCAAGGACCTTACAAAGGCAAGATGTCAGCGAGATTGGGCGGTAATTAGTGGCCTGCAAGTGATCCTTACCCGGCTTAGGGATGGGGAGAACCACAGCAACACCCCATGAGGTCGGAAACCCACCAGTGCACCAAATTCTGTTATACAGTGACAACAGAAAATGAAGGGCTGCATCAGGCAAGTGGTGTAAGAAGGCATATGGGACATCATCCAAGCCTGGAGACGAGTCGCGACACTGTGACAATGCCGTCTGAAGTTCAGAAGCAGAAAAAGCAACATTATACGACTCCTCTGCAGTAGATGGAAAACTAATGCCCAAAGATTCCAGGTGGCTGTCAGGCGGCGTGCCGACGGGGATGAGGTGTCCTTCCTAGAGACATTAGCAAAATGAGCGGCAAATATCTCGGCAACAGACGAAGAATGAGCCACAACCACACCTGCACGAGATAAAACAGGAGGAGAGGTAACGGGAAATTTCCTGAAATCTTCCTCACCCGTTTCCACACTTTCGTGAGAGGAGTCTGTGAAGAAATTGAAGAAACAAATGACGCCCAAGACTTCCTCCTAGCCTCCTTCATAACCCGCCGGGCATGAGCTCGGGCCCTCCTATATGCCACTAAGTAGCCAGGGTCACCTCGGTGACGACGAAGTCGGGAGAAAGCAGCACGTTTAGCCCGAACAGCAGAAGCACACTCATTGGTCCACCAGGGAACTGGACGGCGAGGAAAGTGACCAGCTGTTCTCGGAATACTCTGCAGTGCCGCCGAGTAAAGTAAGTCTGTGAAATAATCAACAGCAGCATCAGTGCTGACAAAATCCTCCACACATCAGCTCGGAGAACACAGCTCCTCAAAAACCGGCCAGACTGCCCTATCCAAGCGCCAACGGGGAAGACGACTCCGAGGCTCGCTTTGTGTCGATCTTAATAAAATAGGGAAGTGGTCACTGCCATGTAAGTCTGGTAACACAGCCCATGTAAAATTCAGGGCTATCCCTGCAGAGCACAGAGACAAATCAATAGCAGTAAAAATACCCGTTTGACTATGGAAGTAAGTAACTTCACCAGAATTTAAAATGTACAGATCCACATCCTCCACAATGGAGGCTAACATAGTACCTCTAGAGTCAGCTGTGGAGCCACCCCACAAGGGATGATGACTGTTCATGTCACCCAGCAAGAAATAGGGTGAGGGAAGTGCACGAATAAGATTTTCAAGATCAACCCTCTGAATAATGGCACTAGGAGGGAGGTACAAAGAGCACACAGTATAATGACGGGGAAGGAAAATCTGGAGAGCAACAGCCTGCAGTGGAGTGTTAAGATTCACAGCAGTGAGGTATGTCACTGCGTACTAGAATAGCCACACCCCCACCATGACCCTGTCCAGGAAGAGGATCTGAATAAAAAACCTGGTAACCAGGTGGACTGGGAGGTGCAGCATCACCAACCATTGTCTCTTGTAGGCAAACACACACAGGTGAATACTCAGCCAGAAGCCAACGGAGTTCCTCCCAGTTGGCTCGTAAACCACGGCAGTTCCATTGAATAATATTAGCCATTAAAACTATTGAAATAAAAAAGGGGCAGGGGAGAAGGACAAACAGAAAACCATAAAAAAAAAAAAAAAAAATACTAAAAATATTAAAATGGAGGAACTATATACCCAAAAGAAAGGGTCACTTAATGGAAACCACTGAGCGACCCTGGGAGACAATCTTCTTGGGAATGCGGATACGCCCACGAAGGGCCTTGTCACGGGCAGCAGCATGGCTAGAACGAGGGCCTGGGGTCTGCGAAGTGTTGGGAGACTTCACAGACACCCGTCGCTGCCCAGCAGGAGAGGAAGAGCTACTCCGAACCCTGCCCGGGGCCCCCAGTGAACCAAGAGGTCGAGCAGGAGGGATTGGGGTCCTGGCCTCCAAACGTGGAGGGGGCAGGACAGGATCCTCAGAGGTAACCGGAGGAGGAACATCCGATACCCCGGAGGAAGAGGTGCCAGACTGACCTGACACCCCAGAAGCCCCCGAAGACCCAGAAGCAGGGTCTGAGGGCTGTTGCACAGATGGAGTGACTACAGAGGGTGTGGACTCCACGACCGACACCTTGCTTGGAGGATCTTCAAGACTCAAAGACTCTGAGGAACCACGATGACGTTTAGCGAATGAAGAATGTGCACCATGACTAACAGGGGATACCATAGATGTAGAGGTCGAATCTTGAACTGTAGCGGCAACCATCTCAAGTGCGGAAGATTGTTGCACTGGCATGGGATCAACAGATGAAGGCATAGGAGCTGACACAACAGGAGGAACTCGAGTCTGCTGCTGGACAGGTCGATGAGGACGGCTATGACCGGACAAAACTGACGTGCATAAGACACTCCGTTACGGAAAAACAGATGACATGGCTCTACTCCTGGCCTCAGAAAAGCTTATTTTGTCACGATTACGGATGAGGAGGATCTCCTTCTCCAAGCAAAACCGAGCACAGTCTTTAGATGAAGCAGGATGTGCCTCGCCACAGTGCAAACAACAAACAGGTCCAGGACAGTCCTGTCCTGCATGAGTGGATTCTCCACAACTGACACACACCACTGGGAGGCCCTGTTGCAAACGACGACAGACTCGCCCAACATGCCCGTACATCTGACAGTGGTAGCAGCGTCGTGGATTTGGTACAAAGGGTTTAACCCTAAGGGACAACCAAGCCACCTTTATGGATGAAGGCAGAACAGTACAGTCGAATGTCAGCAACAAGGATGGAGTTGGGGTAAGTACACCATCAACCTTCTTCCGAAACCTCTCCACTTTGACAACCCTGTGGACCTGAAGTTCTTCAAGTAGCTTCTCTTCACTGTAGCGAAGTAAGTCTTTGGAGAAAACAACACCTCGACACTGATTGAAAAAAGCATGAGGGACACAAGAAAACAGCGCATCCGGGTCCTTACACTGGGCAGCCAGCCGGGAACCCTCTTCAGGGGATGTAACCTCCACTAGTAGGCTACCATCCCCCTGAGGTGAAATCTTCGGCTCCCTCCCACAGATTGACATGATTCGCCGATGAACCGTAAAAATATCCAAATTCGCAATAGGTTGACCATCCAAAGTACGAATGGTGTAGTACCTTCATGAAGTCAACCCTCTCAAAGACACCCGGCAGGACCTCACGGGCATGTCCACTATATGTTGTTGTCTGTGTCCGGCTCTTCTTTGTAGTGGCCGCTGACCGTAAACCACTGGAACCAGGTAGGTATGGATCCAGGGTGGCAATATGGGTCTCACCAGCCAGAGTCACAAGAGGCGCACAGGAGGGAGATTGTAAAGGGTGGTCAGGGACAGAACCAGGGTCGTCAACAGATGAAATTTTAGCAGCCATAATAAGAAAACTACCTTCATTCCCCCACCCCTCCACCCACCATGGAGCCCAACAAGGGGAGGCCATATGCCAGGGAAAACACCACTGGCGACCCCAGAGGAAGTGGGAAAGTATACGCAGGTAACCACCAAGGGACCCTGAAAAGGGTGACTCCAGGACGATAGGAGCCACCAGGTCCCCCAGTGCCCGCTTGACCCTAAAGCCACTAATTGACTAGCCTGGATGGCTAGCCAGTGACCAGCCGATTGACCTGGTCGGGCCCAACCAGGCCACCCGTCTAGCCAGAATAAGGGACCAAAGAGGTGTATTGCTAGCTGCAGGGCGCACCATGCAGCATCACTCAACCTCCAGGACTCCCGTCTCCCAGCATTACGGGACGCCACGCACGGCAAACACGTGGGGAGGCAACAGTCCCGCCCTAGATGGCAAATGGGCAGGGACTGACATCACCAGTAGGCCTCCTCTACCAGTGATGTAGGGGGTGCTTGGTCCACGACACTGACAAATGCCGAACCCTACAAAGGTAGGCATGCCTCCAAAGTAGGTGGCACTGCCAGCCACGCTTCAAGCCCCGCCACCACGTCAAGGTGACCCCCCTCAGCGGGGTAACCATGAGATGAAGCTGTCACAAGTCACTTAACCTCTCGATGACACGGAATGACCCGAGTATGTAGTTAAATTGGTCTTATTTCCTCACTTCAAGACACTCATCAATTGCTCATGTGTTAAAATAATTTTGCGAAACTTTAGAATAATATCCTGATCTTCTTGCAATGACGATGGAACTTAAAGAATTTATGCATGTATTTTTTTCATCACTATCTCTTCCGCACTCCATGTTTTTCTTCTTAATACTCTTTTCCTATAAATTCTTCACATCCTTTCTTTCTTCCTATTGCATTAATTAATTTTTCTTTACTTCCTTGTCTCTCTGGTCGACACCTTTTTTGTAACTGTGTTCGTATGTCTGATTTTTCTTTTAAATTTCTCAGTTATTGGTTGATGTTTACTTCCATTTAGCCTAACCTTGCTTGACCCCTTATCAACTATTAACTATGTCAAGAAAGTCGTGACTTTGTAAACAGTTTGTTTGCTTGCATGTCTGCTGTTTTTCGTGCCTGTCTTTCTTGCTCCTTATTTATATGTCTATCGGTATGTATAAATGTTTGTATGTATGCATGTGAAATTGATAGCAATAATACACACTACTGAATCAGATTCCACCTGCTGTAATGTGGAATAATGGTTGAGGACCGTCAGGAAAGAGTCACTGAAAAAAGGTCAACGTTCATATACTCGTAAAAAGGAAAAAGGAAACTTAGAGAAGGAATGCGCTAGGAGTTTTTGATGTTCACATGTGACTATTATTTTTTTCAAGCCCTCTCTCTCTCTCTCTCTCTCTCTCTCTTTCTCTCTGCCTTGTACCATCATCTTTCCTTCCTATGCTCGTGTCTTCCAATTTTCCACCACAATATTCTTTCCACGCATCAGCTTTATCTCTCATAGCAAACACAGGCAGGTTAATGGCTCTCATCGATAGGCCAATGGCAGAGAGAGGGAGCAAGGGAATGGAAGATGGGGGAAAGAAACTGAACATGACATAAGTAGAGGAAAGTGTGTGTGTGTGTGTGTGTGTGTGTGTGTGTGTGTGTGTGTGTGTGTGTGTGTGTGTGTGTGTCTTTCAAGCATTTTAAGATCAGATTGTTGAAATGGGAATGAAGGAAAATAGGAAAGAAAACAGGGGATGGAAAGAGAGTGAGGATTTTAATGAGGGTCAAGAATTATGAGAGAGAAAGGGAACAAAGGAAAATGATGGAGGACAGCTTAAGGGGAATCGACCAGACTTACAAACGATGGGGAATGAACAAATCGAGATTGAGAGAGAAAGAAAGCGAAGAATAAAGGACGTTCTTTACGGACAATAAGAAACTGAGTATAACGATGAGTCAAGAGATGAGAAAATGAATCCCGGGAGGAGAGACTGAAAGAAATGAACGGAAGACGAATACTGCTGAGATCTGTGGACGCTAATGAGAAAGAATGGAGGAAGGGGGAAATAAGTGTAGAAGAAACACGGGGCTGGACTACTGAAGCTGGAGCAAAGTAATACTGATGTGATGAACATATTTATCTATCTATCTGTCTATACAGACAGATACATAGATAGATAAATAGACTGATAGCCTATATCTATCGAACCATCTGTCTATCTATCTATCTATTTATTCATACATACAGAGAGAGAGAGAGAGAGAGAGAGAGAGAGAGAATGTGGTAAACACAGAGCGAAATTAAAGACTGCCAACTTTCCCAGGATAATGCACATCAGTCTGAACACACCCATGGTACACTGATGTAGGCCTACTACTGTGCACTTTCCCATGATGATTAATGGGCATAATATAACATATGATCTCCAAATTTGTGAGTTTGACCTCTGGTCTCATAAATCTCATTGAAAGGTTAAATTTAAAAAAAGGTCAGTGGGTATTGAACAAAGCAACAGTACTGTGAAGTTTGCAAGTTGGTGACACAATAAAGGAATGTCTCCAAGTTGAGAAGTGTTCGGAAGAAATGAGAATCTGTGGGCATACAGCAAGTCTCCATACTCTGGTGGTGGGACCTAAAGATGATTCGGATATGTGTAGCTAACAGGAGACGTTAACATGGAAAGTACTGACTTGGTTTAATCTGCAATCACTTGCCTCAATACCAAGAAGGCATATGGGTCTGATGGGGTCCTTCCTGTTGTCCTCAAGAACTGTGCATCTGTGTTTACACTCTGCCTAGGTAAACTCTTTCACCTTTTTCTATCAACTTGTACCATTCCTTCTTGCTGGCAGTTTGCTCCCATTCAGCCTGTCTCAAAGAAGTGTGACCATTCTAAACCCTCTAACTATCGCCCAGTTGCTTTAACATCCTGTATTTCAAAAGTTTTTGAGTTTGTTGCCAGACGGGTGCTACGTGCCTGCCGTGGTAGAGGAGGGATGCAACAGACAATTCAAATGAGCAGTGATCATTGAAGTATAAATAGAAAAGAGATAAAGATGCAACAGTATGGTGAATAAATAGAGGTTGAAGGGAGCTAGTAAGAGGAGGAGAGTTGATGAGACGAGAAGCTTTTGACTCCACCTTGTTGACAAGAGCTGTATGTGGGGAGCCTCCCCACACATGAGAGGTGTACGCTACACAGGGGCGAATAATACTCGTGTATAAAGTCAACAACTGTGCGAGGGGTAAAGAAGGCATGGAGTCGGCTTAGCATACATAATCTCTTGGAAGCATATTCTTATGAGAGAGGTAATAGGTTCTTTCCAAGATAAGTCGCGAGAGAATGAAACCCCAAGTATGTTTAAAGATGATGCAGGATTAATCTGGATATTGTGAAACATTACAGAGTACTCCTTTGGAAGATTTTGTCAGGTTGATAGCTGTAAGAACTGAATTTTTGATATATATATATATATATATATATATATATATATATATATATATATATATATATATGCATTTACCCCAACCAGAAATATGAGCCAAGTCAGACATTAGGTGTGACGTAGCCTCATCCCTTGTTTATTGAAGCAACTGCTGAGATGGATGCTGTGGAAGTGAATGAAAAGGTGAAGGGTGGAATCATCAGCATATGAGCTGATGGGGGTATATGTATAGCTTAGAAGGTCATTGATGAACGAAAGAAATAGAGTTGGTGATAGGACATAGCCCTGAGGAACACCACTGTTGACAGCTCTATGGTGGTACAAATCTAAACTGGCGGCTAGGGTGTGGCGCGACCCTCTGTACAGTGTGCTATATTTCCCAAACCCGCGATGTGAAACGCCTGTAATATATGTAAAAGGCATCACAAATACGATAAACACATATGAATAAAATGTTAACGTGTGTATTATAATATATGAAAGAACAGTAAACTTATAATGCATGAAATATTTATACGGCAATACAGAAACGTGGCATAAATATTTTACAGTGTTCCTAAAAAAATTGTAGTCACTTTTATTGGTTTTTACCGTACTTCTGGGGTGGGTAATAATGTCACAATTATGATTATATGACAATGTGCAGGAATATAAGTAAAAATATGCCAATTTCTTAGTAAAAGAAAAAATAATACATTAAACCCTCGTGAGCGGCAACACTCACACAAACCCAGACTAACCCGAGAGCTTCCTTGTGTCGCTTTCCTTTGTGTTCTTACCTCCTAGGTGGTGTGGAAATAAAATCAAATTTACAATCATAAAGTTTTTTTTGTCAAAATTATGGATGTCAAGTTTATTCTTCCGCATTCACTAATAGTTTATGTCAACTCAATTCAGTCAATAACCTTAGTCTTCAATTAGCTCTTGGTGTCTTTAAATCTTCTTCTGTTGAAAGTCTCTACGTCGGGTCAGGAATCCCTTCTTTGTACCGGCGATGGTCTCTTTTATCCCTTTGTTTTTATGCCCGGCTTCATCCGTCCCCTGCTCAATCAGACCTCCCCTTGCCTTCCTGTATTGCAGTTTACTTCTGTTTTCGCCTTCAGTCCTCCATATTCTCTTTGGGTTCAGACACTCCTTGCTCCTTTTCTACTTAACGTAAAAAACAAGCTTTTGTTGCACCCAGCCACCTTTCCTCTGTGTTTCCCTCCATTTAGTCTTGTTTGACATCCTTTACTTCTTCCACTACACTGTCCTTTTATGCTTCCTTTCGTGAACACTTTTCTACTATTCATATTTATATTGACATTTCTAAGACATCTAGGGGTAAGGGAATAGCAGTCTCCTTTCCCAATTGCTCTTATGCATACGGCATACCCTCACTGAATTCTATTATAACAGCTGCACTTCATGCAATGTTGGCTGCTGTGCAACAGAATTATACCTATTCCTCTAAATAATATTATCAGACTCTGTTAGCGCTCTTCTCCTGTTGCGTTCGGCCTTATGATCCACCCTGTTGCCTTCAGATTCAAAGAATGGCTGTTCTGGTTGTCAGTGAAGTGCAAGTGTAATATTCTGTTGGGTGCCTAGTCATGTTGGTATCCCAGGCAATGAGACCGTTGATGCCATTAGCAGCTCGTGCTGCCATCAGATCAACCCGCATACCTTCCTTTTCTATCCCAGTGTCAGACTTCTCTCGTACCTTCTTAAAATTCTTCCCCCAAGTTGGTAGTCCTGCTTCTTTTCAGCGAAAAGTGCTCAACTTTGACGTTAAACCGTTCGTGACGTACAGGTCCGTCCCTTGCTATCGGACCTGTGTTGGGAAACGGCGTTAGCACATCTAAACATCCTTCTTTACCTCGTTCTAATTGTGACACGACCTCGTCAGATCCTCATGTTAGTCTTTATTATCCTCTTTATAATACTGTTTGTCGTCACTCTTTCCCGCGTCCATTTTGTCTTGGCCCTCTTCCCTCCTTTAGCTGACAATTTAAGTGAATCCCAGACATATCCTGTGGACCGTCTAACGTTATTTTAAGCTCATATTGGTTTTTGCGAAACAGTCGTTGAGTGCCCCCTGCAGGATCAGCCTATCCCTACCGAAGCTGGGACGATACAGCCAATATATCTCTACCCAGTGGCTTAGGATGTCTGGTAGAGAGTGTATGTAGGGTGAGAAGTGCTCGTGAGTGTAATTATAATGTTAGGGTGACTTTGGATGTGTGTGTTGTCTGTGAACCAAGTGTAATCAGCCCGCCTTAAGCCGACTGGGTGCAAGCACACTAGTATGCGACACTGGTTCAACCACAGCACCCATTATGTCCGCCAAAGCGATAAATGGCTTGATGAACGCTTCCCTAAGCATTTACAAGTATGGAGGGAGGCGAACCCGCGTCCACTAGCGTCCGATATCCACATTCTACCACTGTACCACAGACGCTTCATATATACAGTATCTATCTATCTATCTATCTATTTATTTATATACATTATATGCAGCATATGGCTATAGATAGATAGATAGATAGATAGATAGATAGATGTCTATCTATTATCTATCTATCTATCTATCTAAACACACACACACACACACACATATATATATATATATATATATATATATATATATATATATATATATATATATATATATATATATATATATAGTGTATATATATATATATATATATATATATATATATATATATATATATATATATATATATATATATATATATATATATATATATATATATATATATATATATATATATATATATATATATAATATGGCTGTAACACTAGTAAAGTGGCTGGAGTATGGCTGAAGGAATGAGGGAGATGAGAAGGTAGGAAGAAATCAGTAGGATTGAAGTAGTGGAAGCAATGAAGAAAGTCAAATTGAGGAAAGCCTTAATAACTGATGAAGTACGTCATTAAATGCTGAAGCATGGGGGAGAGATAGTAGCAGAATGCATACGGAAGACATGCAGTTTGGCTTCGGAAGAAGGTTGAGTCCCAGAGGATTGAAAGTCAGGTATAATTATTCCCATTTACAATGGAAAACGAAAAAATAATGTGTGGTAATTACAGATGTAGTTATAATAGGAAAAGTATGTAATAGGATAGTTGTTGACAGAGTTAGCGAAATAACTTTGGAATCAGTCAGAGAAAAATAAGTGATTCAGGAAGAGAAGAGGTTGTTAGAATAAGTATTAATCCAAATGTGTTAGTGGAAAATTTTCTAGAGAAGGGAAAGAAGTTGGATGCTGCCTTCATGGATTTGGAGAAACCATGTGACAGTGTAAATAGACAAGGAATGTGGAGAATCTGAAAAAAAATATATGGAGTAAATGAAGTAAATATATGGAGTTAATGTTGAATGCCGTGAAAAATATATAAGAGGGCGCTAAGGCTGCAGTGCATCTGAGTGGTGAACTGAGTAAATTTTTCTGTCTGAATGTTGGACTGAAACAAAGATGTGTTATGTCTTTAAGGCTGTTCAATTTGTATATGGATGGAGTTATAAAAGAGATATAAGTTAGGGTAAAGTATGTTGAAGCAGCCCTAATGAAAGAAGAAAACGTTTTGGAAACTGTTGTTTGCAGATGATACTGCATTGTTAGGTGAAGAGAAAGGGATGCTGCAAGGCTTGGTGGAGTCTGGGAGAGAATGTAAGAAATGGAATTTAAAGGTAAATGCAGGAAAGAGTACAGTTGTGGTCTCTGACAGAAATCAAATCACAGAATACACAGTACGGCTGGATAGTGAGGAGCTGGAAAATGTGATTGCATTTAAGTACTTGGGTAGTGTGATGAGTAAGGATGGAAGTTTGGAGGATGAAGTGCTTGAAAGGATACAACAGGGAAAAGTTGGCTGGGTCATTGAAAGCAGTGACTAGAAATAGGGAAATGTGCATAGTGATAAAACAGTCGCTGCATGACAGTATTTTGATCCCCACGTTAACATAAGGAAACGAAGCTTGAACCTCGTTGGAAGACACAAGTCAAGAGTGACAGCAGAGGAAATGAGTTACTTCTGAGAAGGAGATTAAGTTACATGGTGAGACAGACTGGTGTGAGAGTGAAGGGGCGTTGTGTTATGGATGTGGATGTGATAGAGAACATTAGGAGAAATGAAATTAGGTAATTTGACAATGTGGAGCCGATGGAACGTGAGACTCATTAGGAGAGTGTATGTGATTAAAGTGGAGGAGAGGGGATGGGAGGGGGAGACCAATAAGATGGAGGCATGGAGTAGAGAGGTATAGGAGAGAGCAGGTGTAAGCTGGGGGAAGGGCAACGAAGTGGCAAAGGACAGGATGATATGGAGATGGTTTTTGGCCACCCCATACTAGAACAAGGCAGCTCTCGATAGACCATGGGTCCCCCAGATAGTCAGCATCAACCCTCATGGGTCGATGGAACTCTCCAAGGAGTCGATAAATGGCTGGGGGAGTCAAAGAGGGGTCCATTATTTGCTAGTGGTCAAAAGGGGGTAGATAAATAATGAAAGTTCAACTGGGGATCAGTCAATCTACGGAGGTAGAAAGCTGAAGTGCGTATATGAAATTTAAATATAGTTCATACAATATCATGCAATAAGAATTATTGCAATAAGTTTAATGCATAATTAGTTTTTATCATACATTTCAGATTAGAATCACTGAAACAAAATTGTAATTCATATATTATTAGCCAGAATCACATGACTCGTCCACATTATAATGTATCTTTCATGTGGATGAATTATATTTATTTTCTTTAATCATGTGCACTGTCACGAATCAAATTCGCGACATTTCCCTTTTGTGAAAAACACGAACTATTAGTGGAAAATTCACTGTGTATCGCTCAGTTAACCGTTTCTCTCTCCATTTCGGGGTATACTTTCAAAACATTCGTCACTTTCAAAAGTGACCGATTTAATGCACGTCACTAAGTGCTCTACTGAGCGATACAATTGTTTCTTTATTGTTCGCCCCTGCTTGCCTCAACCGTTAGCCACGCCTTCTTCCGGTGGCTTGTGCGTCCTGCCCATACATCATTTGAATTCAGTCCAGTGTTTACTTTGACGGAGAGAGGTCCTGTGCTCCAGAAGTGTGAGAGGAGAGGTCAGCTAGCACCCAAGCTCCACAAGATCACAGTTATCCAAGCTCCCACCCCCTGGGTGATACACAGCATTCATCGACTAGTACTTCCTTCTTGTATTTTTCTAGTCTTAAGAGTTTAATCAAGGTATTTTTTTTCTAGGCATAAGCATTTAGCTTTTGTGTGAGTGAGTGCGATCTCATTAATTTGATTTGAAATGTAACGTTAAATTTATTTTTGTAATCAATAAATCTAACAGTTCTCTTTCTTGAGCTTAATGTAAAGTAAACTCTTGTTTCATTTCTCCAAATTAAGCTTATTTTCCATATAGCTCCTAGCTTGCATAAACGTTTTGCTATTCATAACTGGTACTTAGACCAGTCTTGTATTAAACTTAAAATCCGTTGTGCCTTCTAGGAGTTAAGCATTAGCAAGAACCTGATATTATTATTAGTATTAATTATTTATTGTCAGGGGTGAAGTAACTTTCTCCAGAGGCTGACAGTACTAATTCAGCATTTGTGAGTAATTAGTGTCTGCTGTGTACTGTTGAGAAAGTTTATAAATTCTCGTTCTTAGAGAATCGTAGCAAGTCAGCGTAAAGTAATCGTTGCTTGATGTAGCAAGACAATCATTGTCCTTGCTCTTCAATATTATTGAATATTATTATCAACGAAATAATATTTAAGTTTTTATTTTAAAAACACAGTGATATTATAAAAACCCCGTGATATACTGTATTACAAAAAACTCCGTGACATGCACTCCTTTTACTAATACTGGATAAACATATTAACTGTCTTTACTGTACACATGAGATCTTCATAACTCTGGTCCCATCCACTACTTGTACACCTGTACCCCGCCTCTGCACCCTCCCCTTTGTATCTTTCATCTCCACTGTCCCAGGAAGGATATACGTAAGTGTGGTATTTCTGTTCATTTCCTGTACTGAGCGTACTCCCCCCGCCACATACGAACCCCGACTCAGGACTCTGGAGAGCCAGTGTGTATTTAACGCCCAGAGAGATAGGTGTGGTGTCAATTAGGTGATTGCTATGCATTAACTAATAAGCATAATGGTAGCTACTGATACAACGAGGTAGTGCCGACAATATTCACATTAATACAAGAATATTTGAATTTTGGATTAATCACTTCGTTTACCAATGAAACAATGCCTATGTGACTCTAATGCTAAAAGACTTTCAGTAATGATGCCATGAAACCTGCGAAGATGAAAGACCACCGTGAAGGAGTTCACTTTGATGAAAAAAAGGAAAAAAAGATCTCTGATTAATTTGAGGCATTGAAAGAAAGAAAAAAAGCACATTCAGACATTCTTCAAAGCACCTGCTAACGTTAATAATGAAGGAGGATTGAGGTCATCATACAATATCTCCTTCACCATAGGAAAATCGTATACAATTGGTGAGATCACAATTTCAGGAATTAAAGAGGTGACTGAAACTGTAATGAAGATACTCTCTCAACTTGTCCTAAAATGTCTACCATTGAATGCTAATACAGTGCAACGACGAATTCATGAGATGGCCTATGATGCGGAAAAAAACTTTGACACCTGAGCTTCAAAGCTCGAAATTTTCTCTCCAACTCGATGAGTCAACTTTCGGCAGTTCAAATATTCTTATGGCCATTGTGAGGTAATACTGTCCAGGTCAAAAGTGCATTGTTGGCTTTTTTTTTTTTTTTTTTTTTTTTTTTTTTTTTTTTTTTGGCCCAGTGACTTAAAACCGATACAAAAGATGAGACGATTTTTCGATGTTGTACTTGGAGATGCACAGTATACCCATCAGCAATAAATACTGATGGTGCCAGAGCAATGGTGGGCTGCTGCAGAGGATTTGCTTCTTTCCTGATGTACGTACTGTTTACTGTGTAATGCACAAACACCATCTTGTAGCCAAGAAACTTAATGTGAACTGTCTGATGCCTTGAAAATGTGTATCAGAACAATTAATAAAGTCAATGCACATCCACTCAACTCCCGATTGTCTGGTATGCTATGTGAAAAGAATGATGAAACTGAACCAATTACGTTTGCACACTGAGTATGGAGACTGTCTAGATGTGACGGTTTGCAATGACTTGTAGACTTTATAACTCAACTGTGCAGTTTCTAACAGATGTAAACCAATCAATATGTGATGAGTTGAAAAAGTATAAGAATTGTCTGTTGACTCTGTTCTATTTGGCATATTCAAAATTTAATACAGTAAAGTAACGTCTGCAGAGTAAAGATGTTACGATTGCTCAGACCAAGACAACTCTATTAGGTTTCCAGGCCAAAACAGACCTATTCAAACTTTGAACGGCACATAGAAATTTTCATTATTTTTCAAACTTACAGTAATTGGAAGAAATGGAAAAAAGTTCAGACAGTGACCTGGAGATAATATATGCAACGCACCTTGACAAATTAAGGGACGACTTTAAAGTATGTTTTAAGGACCTGGAGAAAATTCCCAAGCCAGACTGGATTCTTACACCTTTTGATCTACAGTAGAAATGGAGAATGTAGACATTGTCTCACAATTACAATAAGAACTTGTAGAAATGACTATGGACCTCGAAGCAAAAGTATTGTTCAGAAGTAGAAGCCTCAGTAACTACTGCTCTATACCCTCGGCTTTGTGCAGTGGTTGAGTCATTTTCATTTGCATTCCCAAGTTCTTACAAGGGTGAAGCTGTTTTTAGCCATGCAAATGCACTTCTAACAAAGCAGAGGAAAAGACTGAACCTGGAGGAGCGTGGTGACTTACGAGTATAACTAATCAATCTCCAACCAAATATCTCTTGTTATTGCACATCAGACACATCCTTCCCATTAATTACATCAAGTTTCGGTAAAAGAAAAAAAAAGTACGTTAAATCTTTTATTTTGTCGTATTTAAATATCACATATTTCTCTGGTCACTTTTTAAGCATCACCATATAAATGGCGAAGCTTACTGTTTTCGTAAGTTTTGTTAGTATTTTTCTTTACCCTTTTTTCCTTGTACCTTGATATTACACAGGAAGGTACCTTAGGGTAACCCAAGTACTTGTGCCAAATGATCATGACCCAAATTTGAAGGTCACATACTCATTTTTGGTGCACAAATTGCATATTTGAAGTTGAAATATCTCATAATCTAATTGAGATGCAGCTGTTTGGTTGAAAATCCTTTGATAAAAAACTTCGCTGAGAACTTTGGCTGAATATTTTGCTGTTTAGACTAATGCAAAGTACCGAATTCAAATACGTTCAGAGTTTTCTTTGTCACACGTTTTGGAGAAAACCACAAAAGCTGTTAAGCTGTAACTTTACTGAATTATAGCTGTGGTCCCTCTTATTATAGGAAAGAAATATGGTTACAGTTAAGCATACAGTTAGCCAGTTATTGAGACAAATGTAAAATGCACCCATATGTTATTCCACACCCCAGTCTTCAGATCTTGTTGATAAGAAGCTAATTAGGCTACTTTAAGTACATGTTCCAAATACGAATGACTTTGAACTACTCTTAAAGGACACAGATTTGTTTATGATGCCATAACATTCTTTACTGTGGATACAGAATAAGTAAATAGGTAGTTAGTAATAATAATAATAATAATTATTATTATTATGATTATTATTAATCGTACTTTTACTAGTTAATTAAATTAGTATTTATTAAATTACTTTCATATACTTAATTCATTTGGAACTGATGAACAGTCTGAAACTGGAGGAAGGGGTCGATGATTGAGAACCCGTGCTATAGATAGGAAGATAAATTATTTTTTTCTTCTGGTGTATTGGAAACTTTCGATTTGTTTGTAAAATGTCACTGTGCATTAATATTGCTCTCTAGATAGATAGATAGATAGATAGATAGATAGATAGATACATTGATAGATATAGATATGTAGACTGTATACCGAGAGCACGCACATCAAGGCCTTTTCATTTTCTCTACTCATATCTTCCTCGGATTTCCCACTGGTGCCCAATCCCCCTCCTTTATTGGACTTCCTTTTTAATTTTCCCTCGCCGCCATCTCATAACTCACACTTTATGGTCTCCCTTCCCACTTCTTGGCGATCCTGTCAGCAAAACTCTTTTCTTACTTTACTTAGTTGGCTGAGCCTTGTAGTGGGACTTCTTCCTTGCAATCAAGCTACGATACTATTTTATTCTCGACGCTCCTGAATACAATACCTTGATGTCATTAATTACTTAATGAAATTTCTTCAAACACTGTAAGATGTTTTGTACTCGTTTTTTTTTTTTTTTTTTTTTTGCAATTCGACGTATATATGTGCATTAAAGACTACTGTATCGAACCCTAGTTGTTTACATTCCCCATCTGGAATTCGTAATAGGAAGTGACAAATCCCAAATATTTAATAGGCCTTGATATGTTCAGTTGAACTGAGTACAGGATAATCTTCAACGATACAGCCACCACATTTTGTAGTTCTCTACATTTTTCTTTTCCTTTACCAAAGCCCTTGAGTAGATTCTTTAGTATTATATATCTACTTGTGTTTTCAAGTTTGAATATTTTCATTTCTTTTAAAAGTGGTGAAAAGCTTTTAATTCGAAGACAAATGGACGCCATCTTGGAACGACATTTTTGTGCGAAAGCCCTTATTAGTGTTGATTTATCCAATTTAACTAATATTCCTGTAACGTAACCGAACCTATTATATCCTAACCTAACCTAACCATTATTATGCTTACCTAACCAGACTTATGCTACCTAAACCTAACTTATCCCACATATAATCGTTATTCCATGTTTATTGTTTTTGTTTGATACTCAAAAATGCACTTATATACGCATTTACAAAATAACTCATTTAACAGAAACTTAGGTAAAATTTATGTGATAATATTGAAGAGGTGATCGTATGTCTCCATGAAGATTGCCGAATAATTAATTACTAGCGCCAGGTATCAAGGCCCATATGGCACTAATGCAAACAATGACTAGCATTGAAACAAATAAGGGAAAGAAGAAAAAGGGGTTGAAAAGAAAATGTAAAAACACAATGAAACATGGGCAGGGCACGACATTATGTGGATCAGATATACCTGTAGCTTAAAAGTCGGTAAAAGCTACCAGAGCATGTACGACTGTTTCGCAAAAACCAATATGAGTTTAAAATAACGTTAAACGGTCCACAGGATATGTCTGGGATTCACTTAAATTGTCAGCTAAAGGAGGGAAGAGGGCCAAGACAAAATGGACGCGGAAAAGAGTGACGACAAACAGCATTATAAAGAGGGTAATGAAGACTAACATGACGATCTGACGAGGTCGTGTCACAATTAGAACGAGGTAAAGAAGGATGTTTAGATGTGCCAACGCTGTTTCCGAACACGGGTTAGATGGCAAGGGACGGACCAGTATGTCACTAGCGGTTTAACGTCGGAGTTGAACACTGTTAGCTGAAAAGAAGCAGGACTACCAACCTGGGGCAAGAATATTAAGAAAGCAGGAGAGAAGTCTGACACGGGGATAGAAAAGGAAGGTATGCGGGTTGATCTGGTGGCAGCACGAGCTGCTAATAGCATCAACAGTCTCATTGCCTGGGATACCAACATGACTAGGCACCCAACAGAATATTACACTTGCACTTCACTGACAACCAGAACAGCCATTTTTTGAATCTGAAGGGCAACAAGGTGGATTATAAGGCCGAACGCAACAGGAGAAGAGCGCTAACAGAGTCTAATAAAATTATTTAGAGGAATAAATATAATTCTGTTGCACAGCAGCCAACATTGCATGAAGTTCAGCTGTTATAATAGAATTCAGTGAGGGTATGCCGTATGCATAAGAGCAATTGGGAAAGGAGACTGGTATTCCCGTACCCCTAGATGTCTTAGAACTGTCAATATGCACATGAATAGTAGAAGAGTGTTCACGCAAGGAAGCATAAATAGACAGATTGT
The DNA here is from genome assembly GCF_032717465.1 of Coenobita brevimanus. Lineage (NCBI taxonomy): Eukaryota > Metazoa > Arthropoda > Malacostraca > Decapoda > Coenobitidae > Coenobita > Coenobita brevimanus. Next base: position 26,231,438 of record NC_137041.1, read on the forward strand.
AGCAGAAAAAGTAAAGGATGTCAAACAAGACAAAATGGAGGGAAACATGGAAGAAGGGTGGCGGGGTGCAACAAAAGCTTGTTTTTACGTTAAGCAGAAAAGGAGCAAGGAGAGTCTGAACACATAAGAAGGACTGAAGGGGGTACAAGAAGTAAACTGCAATACAGGGAGGCAAGGGGAGGTCTGATTAAGCTGGGGACGGATGAAGCCGGGCATAAAAACAAAGGGATAAAAGAGACCATCGACGGTACAAAGAAGGGATCCCTGCCCCGACTTAGAGGCTTTCAACAGAAGAAGATTTAAAGGCACCAAGAGCTAATTGGAGACCAAGGTTATTGACTGAATTGAGTTGACACAAACTATTAGTGAATGCGGAAGAATAAACTTGACATCCATAATTTTGACAAAAGAACTTTATGAAAATATAGAAGGTTATTACGATCTTCACTCCAATACTCATAGGATAGGGTCTGGAGTAGTCAGATGCACTGGAGGGCGGCAAACACTAAAGAAAATAGATGTGCATTCCACGACAACCGACAGTCAAACACGAGGTCAAGGACAAGAAATGTACCTGATGATTGATAAGAAAGCGATATAATGTTGAGAACGAGAGGTACCTGAGAAGTGGTTGAGGGACATGGCGATGGCGAGTAAAAGTGATTGCACATGACTTGGAGATGGAGTACCGGGAGTCATGAGTCGTCGTCCAACGTGAGGCTTTGGTAATTGCTGATTGCATAAGATGTTGCTGCATAATCATATTAAAACCAACGGAAAAGATTGCAAAGTTGTCAGCGTATCAAGATGAACATACACTTGATAAAAATAAGAGGCACTGCCGTTAAGAGCAATAAAAAATAGGGTGGCACTAAGAACACAGCCTTGTGAAACACCTACAAGCTGTGCAAAAGAAAGTGCAGCAATCTGTTGTTTATCACACATAACTGGTACGGAACATGGCTCGTGATAACGAATTCGCGTTAGGTTAATAAAGTTATAAAAATGTCACAGTCAAAGAGAATTATTAGTAAGTGCATGGACCTGATCGAACCTTTCACCATCCATTCCCCTTGCCCTTAACTGTAGACTCGCTTAAAAAATTTACAGATTAGTTTAAGCAACATTGAAACATTACCAGTTATTTTTTTCATTAATGCAGTTTTCATACTTTTCTGGTTATTTTTATGGTGTTAAGAACTGCCAGAGTAGCAGTAACCGATGTTTACCATCCCCTACGGCGCTGAAGACTGACGGATGACATTTTATACACCATTTTTGGCAGGAAATTACTCATATCATTGCTGATGTAGCCAATCCTAACCTAAATTTTCGTAACTTAACCCAGCCTTTATTATCTCAACCTAACCTAATTCAAGTTCCAACTCCATTTCTGTTTCTTTTATAACAATTTTGACCCACAGAATAAAGTACGTAGGCTAATAGTATGGTAAGTACCAGAAACACACATAAGCATATTTACGTTAGTAGAGTGTGATGGAAGGGAACAAAAAGGGTGAATACACCTTTTTCACCTCAAATCGCCAGTTGTTCAATAGATATCGGCATATTGCACCTCACGTCGTCAGCTGCATTAGCATTTCAACCAACCTCAAAAATTTAGACATTTATTACTAGTTTAGCAATACATACATTCATTATCGAATGGGTGCGATGGGCATCGACGGGGGCAATGACTTTCTACAGTGGGCTTTTAGTCCGCTTCATGGGACAATGAATTTAGTCGTATTGAAATAAATGAAGACAATGGGAAAATTGATTTCGTCAGCGGGAAAGTTGTTTTTGTATGTACAAAATCAGTATCCCACTTGTTGCACTGGTGTAGCGTACGTACTCTGATTTTTCTTGTCAGCAGTGTAATGTAAATGATCTCGGCCGGCTCCGCTGCTCAGTACCGTTATCTGGGCAGCGAATATATCATTTGGCAGCACGAATCTACATTTAATTTTTTTCTTTAAGGTTATACGTCACTGTATCAGACATATATAGGCTGTATTGGGGTAATGATGTATTTGGCCTATTATTAACATACAAATAATTATAACACACACATAATATTGTCGAACGTGGTGTACGTTCAGTTTGCAAGTGTATAAAGATAAATTATTACTGTAATATCATGGGTTCGAACTGCCGATCACTAAAGGTGTATGCCGATTCTGGCTTCACTTTGTCTAGGTCATGTTTCGAAATTACGTAGTTGGTGGGGTTTGTCTTAATCGCATTGTTTCTGAACAATTTCATCATTCTTATTTCACATATAAAATGCACATTGCTTGTTTTTTGTGCAAGTATACAAAATTCAGTGGATTTTTGTCAAATATATATAATAAACAATGAAACTTTATGAGGCAGTGTCGTTTCACTCTGAAAAAAGACTTATTCGAATTGCTAATTGGTAGTTAGTGTTAGTGCAAGTTTTTCGCGCCGAAATCAACATCATTGAGGTCAGCACCAATATTTCATCAGTAAGCATCGAGATGCCATGGAGGATGGATGGTTGCGAAGAGTGAAGACGTGTTTCTGAGCTCTCGTCTAGCTGCAGGGTTGCCTCACCGGCTTTAGCTTTGTTTTTTTCGCCACTAGGGCGTTTTTCAATAAAGTTAGGTTAGCTAGAACTAATTTTCCTCCCTGGCCTTAGTAGATATAGTAGGTGTCTATATCTAATTTCTGAGATTGCCTTTGCTTACTCACCTCTGGAGTGTACCCCCCACTGATCGCTCTGGGGTGTGAGTTACACACGGGCGCGTCCTCCCGAGAGTGGTTTGAGAGGGTAATCTCAGCCTAGGTGTTTTTTCCCCGGGCAATTTATCCCTTGGTTGTTTTTCTCTTTCTTCCCACTTCCCCCTTACGGGGGAAGTGGTAGCTTTGATGGACCCCCCTACTGCCTCCTCCCCCTTCAGGGGGGGAGGTAGTCCTGACGACATTCCTACCGTTACTGACCGGCCCCAGACTGACGGACGCCAGACTCGTTCCCCGCTTGACATCCCTGTAAATAACGCGACCTTTGTAACTCTTCATGCTCTAGGTTCCACTCCCCTGTCCAGACTCAATCCCTTCATTGTCAAGAAGGTGATTGACCACTGTGCGGGAGAGGTGGAACAAGTTTTAAAAACTTGGAAATGGAGACCTCCTAGTAAAGACATTCAACTCAGCTCAGGTTAAAGACTTGCTAAAGCTGCGTAAGTTTCACTGTCATGATATCGAAGCCAAGATCCCAACATCCATGAATTCCTGCAAGGGTGTTATCACTTGCAGGGATCTCATGGTGATGAGTGAGGAAGAGATCATACAGGAACTTGCTCAGCAGGATGTAATTGATGCCAGATTCATCACTCGTTATCAGGAAGGCGTAAGGACGAAGACAGCCACTGTTATCCTCACTTTTGGCAAAGTTTTGCTACCTACAAATGTCAAAGTAGGATATGAAATTGTAAATGTAAGACCGTACATCCCGAATCCCCTTCGTTGTTCAAAATGTCAGCTCTATGGACATCATGAAAAGGCTTGTCGGGCTTCCAACATCGTGTGTGGCAAGTGTGCGGCTGTAGGTCACTCTGCTGACAACTGTACATCCGAGACTGAGTGCTGCTTTCACTGTAAGGATGCTCACTCCACTTCCTCTAGGGCTTGTCCCAAGTGGAAGGAGGAGAAAGAGGTCTGCACGGTGAAAGCGACTGAGGGCATATCCTTTTACGATGCTAGGAAGAAGGTGAAGGAGTTGCATGCAACTCCCAAGCCTAATGTCTCCTATGCATCGGCGGTTGTGTCCCGTCCAGTGATGTGCACCGTAGAGACACAGACTGACCTTACCTTCGCTCCACATGCCACATGCCCTACCTCTAAGTCTAGACCCCCTGTACGTTCCAACTCTCTTACAGACATCCCTGTCGCCACTTCTTACTCTCAGGCTGCCGCTGCTCCTTCGCAGTCGGTGCGGTCAAAATCGAAGCCCGACAAGTCTGATAAGATTAATCTGACCACCCTCACAAAACAATCTCGTCCTCACGTTCTTCCAGTTCCCACTCCAGCGAGGGAGAGGAAGGTTAGCTCTTCCTCGGGGGAGTCTGGGAACCTCGTAATTGATGATAATATGGAGGTTTCCATGAACAAGCACCGGGATAGGTCCCCCGGTAGTCGCTCGCCTTCTGGCGGGCGACAAAAAAAGACGAAGCACACTGGCCCCCAACGAAAATCTTAAACCGCCGCATTCACCCTATTACAGTGGAATTGTAGAGGTATTGGGAATAAGTTACAAAATATAGCAATCTTGCTTTCTATACACAGGCCAGACGTTGTTTGTTTACAGGAGACGCGCCTGGAGGATCGTCCTGATCCTCCACAGTTCAAACACTACCACTCGTATAGAAGATATGAAGGTCACGGAGTTGCCATTTACACACACAAATCACACCCACAAACGGAAGTGATTCTAAATTCTACTCTGGAAGCTGTCACGTGCAGAGTAAAATTTAATAACACGTATCTGTCTATTTGCTCTCTTTACTGTTCTCCACATGGCCCCATTGATAGTGATGCTTTAAATTCACTAGTGGAACATCTGCCTGGAAATAAATTAGTGTTGGGCGATTTTAACGCCCATCACTATCAATGGGGTAGCTTGAGGATTGATGGTCGTGGGGAGCAAGTAGCCGACCTAATACTACAGTCCAACCTCTGTCTTCTGAACGATGGTAGAGCGACTCGTGTAGATGATCGTACTGGTAACTTTTCGGCCATTGACTTATCTTTGGCCTCCCCTGGTATACATCGAGATCTCTCATGGGACCCTTACGACGACTCCTTGGGAAGTGATCATTTACCCATCTGTCTTTCTTATACACGCGACATCATTTCAGACCCTCCACCTCCAAAATTTAACTATAAGAAAGCAGATTGGGGATCCTTCTCAAGGATCGCCAATTTAGATATATCTGGGGAGACCATAGATGTTAAGGTCGAAAATATAACCCAATCCATATTACACGCAGCTGAGGCTGCTATTCCCAAGACTTCTACAGTTCATGCGAAGCTTAGAGCACATTGGTGGACGCCGGATTGCCGACAAGCTTTAAGAAAACGCAATAGGAGATACAGGATTTTTGATAGTCAGCCCACTGAGGAAAATTTTATTGCATACAAACAGGCACGGGCTGAGGCAAGGAGAATAATAAGAAGGGCTAAACGTGACTCCTGGTGGTCCTTTGTGTCCATGGTGACTCGTACAACGCCATTACATAAAGTCTGGTCCACTATAAGATTATTAAATAATAAACGCCCATACTTCCCTGTCACAACCTTGCAGGTGAATAACACCACCTATGACGAGCCCGTGGACGTTGCTAACATCCTCGCCATGAGTTTTTCTCATGTAAGTAGCTCAGCCAATTATGACCCGCGTTTCCAACATCATAAACGCACGGCTGAGCTACAGATATTAGACTTTGCCACAGAAGACGTAGACTCCCCGTACAACCAAGAGTTTACGCTAGATGAACTGCTCCTTGCCCTTAAATCCTGTAAAGACACCAGCCCTGGACCAGACACCATCACGTACGGTATGATCCAGCATCTTAATCAGGACAACCTGATTAAGATGTTAGCATTGTACACTGAGATTTGGGCGTCTCGAACGTTCCCAAACTCATGGCACTTTGCGCACGTCATACCGATACCCAAAGAGGCTGGTCGTCTTATGAATCCCACTTCATTTCGTCCTATTGTGTTGACTTCTTGTCTATGTAAGGTCATGGAACGTATGGTTAACAATAGGCTTCTTTTTGTTTTAGAGTCGAAGAATTTGTTAAATAATCAACAATGTGGCTTCCGTAAATACAGAAGTTCACTAGATCATTTAATGAATTTGGAGCATTGTATTGCAGAGGCATTTGCCAATAAATAATTCATGATAGGGGTGTTCTTGGACATCCATAAAGCCTATGACATGACATGGCGACACGGTATACTAATGAAGCTCTATGCTTATGGTTTAAGAGGAAATTTGCCTGTTTTTATTTCAAATTTCTTAAGGGACAGAACTTTCTCTGTCAAATTGCCCCGTAACGTAACATCGGATATATTTATCCAGGAAAACGGGGTGCCACAGGGAAGTGTGCTTAGTCCTACTTTATTTAGTATTATGATCAATGATATTCTGTCATCAGCTCCCATCCCGAGGAATCTTAAATACTCACTCTACGCTGACGATTGTGCAATATGGCACTCTTCCCGTAATGCACAATTTTCGGCTGGGCAGATTCAAGCAGCCCTTGACTCCGTCCACCAATGGGCCTTGCAGTGGGGATTTAAGTTTTCCGTATGTAAGTGTGCCGCTATAGTCTTCACTAATCATAACGTACCTAATTTGTGCTTAACTTTGGATAATCAGGCGGTACCTTTTCAAAATTCTGTAAAATTTTTAGGAATACATTTTGATCGAAGAATGAATTTTAAACTTCACGTTAATACTTTGCTTGTTCGTTGTGATAAACCGTTAAATGTCCTCAAGTACCTAGCGGGTACTACCTGGGGTGCCGACAGAAAATCTTTATTAATGGTGTATAAGTCCCTTATTCGATCGAAGCTAGACTATGGCGCACAGGTGTATGGCTTGGCATCCGATGCCACGCTGAAAGGATTGGATGTGCTACAGAATAAATGTTTGCGAATGTGTCTTGGAGCCGTCCGGTGTACCCGTGTGGCTTGTATGGAAGTGGAGGCAAATGTGCCTCCCCTCCGTATTCGCCGTGACCACCTGGCCTTGTCCTATAGTGTAAGGACATTTAGAAAAAGTAATATCGGCAATGTGGCCTGTACCCCCCTGCGTCAATACCACCACCTTCTGCGGGGGGTGCGTCGGCCACTTGCCGTTCGCCTCCACTTACTGACTCAGGAGCTTGGTGTGGACCCCAGTGACTGTGACAAGTTGGTGTTAAAAAATATAGCGCCTTGGGAGCCACCTGCCTTTACTGTTGATGTTACATGGCTCCCAGCACCAAAGGCCAAGGCGCCGGAGGCGGAGGTCCACCACTTGTTTCGTAACATCATCATTCGTCACTTGGGGTCCCACCACTTGTACACCGACGGCTCCAAGTCGAGTGAATGTGTGGGTGCAAGTGTGTGGTCGACTGAATGTGCCCTCAGGTATCGGTTGCCGACTCATACATCTGTGTTTACCTCAGAACTTTTTGCCATTGACAAAGCCATAGACTATGCTCTCAATTCTAGGCATGATTCATTTGTCATATTTTCAGATTCAAAATCAGCCCTTCAGGCAATTGCATCTTGTATTACGGACTCTCACGAGATCCAGGGCCGCATCGTTAATAAGTTGCATTCATGCAACAAGTCATTCACGCTGATCTGGGTGCCTGGTCATTGTCGTATCTACGGTAATGAGCAGGCTGACTTACTTGCAAAGTCGGCTGTAGAGCTCGAGGAGACTTGGGACGTTCCTCGTGATCTCCGGTCGAGTCTCTCTCTCTGAAAGAAATCAATAAATCTTCTGTGGCAAGGTCAGTGGACCAGACTAAATATTCCAACCTGTAAGCCGTACCTGGGCGACTGGGATACCGCCAACCGCCCCAGTCGCCTGGAAGAAAAAGTGTTGGCACGATTACGGCTTAATGCCACCGTTGTAACACACATGAAACCTTATATGGAAAGACGCTTCCCACCGCACTGTGACATCTGTGATGCGGTGTTATCTATCAGTCATATCATCCTGCGCTGTCGGCGATTTATTCGTGAACGTACTTCACTTATAAATTACTGCGGTGCAGCAGACGTCCCCTTCACCCTTTCCACCATCCTGGGTGATGGGGACATTGTTATGACTCATAAATTGATGGCTTTCTTGAGAGAGACCGGACTGATCAGAGTGATGTGACTTTTTTACTGTGTGGTTGTGGTTTTTATCAACAGTAAATATGTATATATTGTAATATTAATTAGGGTTGACAGTTGACATATTTGAAATAGTTCCTCCTCCCACTGATCTATTTCTAATATAGATGTCCCCTACATTAAGCCAAGTTCCTCGACTAACAGTCACCAGCTGATGAGTGCAAGTGTGCAATATAGAAAGGTATTGGGCACTTGCAGTCGATGGTGGTCTGCTGGCCGAGGTTCTTCACTTTTTGTACAAATTATGTAAATACATTATACCATCTTGCTTAAGTTATTCTAATTAGGGCTGACAGCTGACGTATATGGAAATGTTCCTGACTCGTCTGGTTCTCTTTCATATATTGATGTCCCCTATATTAGGTTGTGCCTCGACTGACAGTCACCAGGTGATGAGTGCAGGTATGTCATGTAGAAAGGCATTACATATCTGCAGTCGATGGTGTTCTGTTAGTCGAGGTATTTTTACCATTAGTGTAGGTCTAGCTATTTGTCTCTGTAGGATTTAGTATAGGTTAGCGATTTGTCTGTTAGGTGATTAGTTTTAGGGTCTTTACATTAGGTATTTTAGTTTATAAGTAATATAAGGTTAAAAAAAAAAAGATAAAAAAAAAATAAAAATAAAATTACCAAAAAATAATAAAATGAAAATTATTATATATATATGTACGTGTGCATGAAAGTGTGTATGTTCATATGCATGGGTGTGTGTGTGTATGTATGTATGTATGTATATATATATATATGTTCATATATATATGTATATATGTGTAAATATATATACATATATATAATTTGCCTTAATGACCAGGGGCTCCGGCCTCAATGGTCGATAGGCAAAAAAAAAACATGGACTTTGGTGCATGGTCGTGAAGAGAGTAGACGTGTTTTTTCGCTGCGCTCTTCTCTAGTATTCAGGGCTGCCTCACCGGCATTAGCTTCTTTTTTTTTCACCCTTCTGGTGACCCTTAGATTTAGCTAGTACTCAGTTGCCTCCCCTCCCTGTTAGTCTTGAATAGTAGGTGTCTGTTCCAATAAACTGAGTTTACCTTTGCTTATCGCCCACGGAGGGTCCCCCCTACTGATCGCTCTGGGGCGTGAATAAACACGGTCGGGCCTCCCTGGAGTGGTTTGAGAGGGCAACCTCAGACTTAGGTGTGTGGTCCCCGGTTGTTTGTCCCTTGATTGTGTTCTCTCCTTCTTCCCACTTCCCCCACTAGGGGGGAGTGTTACTATGGAGGATGCCCCTACTGCCTCCCCCCCCTCAGGGGGGGGAGGTAGTCCTGACTGATCAACGGACTGACAAGCCCCAGACAGAACTTCCCCAGACTCGTTTGCCTCTAGATATCAATGTAAATAATGCGGAATTTGTAATCATCCATGCTCTAGGTTCCACTCCCTTGAGCAGTCTCAATCCCTTCATGATCAAGAAGGTTATTGATGGCTGTGCTGGGGAGGTGGAACAAGTGAAAAAACTTGTGAATGGAGACCTCCTTGTTAAGACGTGTAATTCCTCCCAAGTTAAGGACTTGTTAAAGCTGCGCAAGTTCCACTGCTATGATGTCGAGGCCAAGATTCCAACATCCATGAATCCCTGCAAGGGATAACACCCTTGCAGGGATCTCATGGTGATGAGTGAGGAAGACATCATAGAGGAACTTGCTCAGCAAGATGTCATTGATGCCCAGTTTATAACTAGATTTTCCGAAGGCATAAGGACGAAGATGGCAACTATTGTTTTGACTTTCGGCAAGGTTTCACTCCCGGCACATGTCAAAGTTGGTTACGAAGTTGTTAATGTAAGACCATATATCACCAACCCACTCCGTTGCATGACGTGTCAATTATATGGGCAAGTTGCTAAGAATTGTTGGGCTTCACAGTCAGTGTGTGGCAAATGTGCAACACAGGGTCACGATGCTGAGCAATGCACATCAGAGACTATCTGTTGCTTTCACTGTAAGGGTGGTCACTCCACTTCCTCTAGGGATTGTCCCAAGTGGAAGGAGGAGAAAGAGGTCTGCACAGCAAAGGCGACTGAGGGTGTCTCCTACTATGAAGCAAAGAAAAAGGTGAAGCAGTTGCATGCAACTCCTATGCCGAATAGGTCCTATGCTTCGGCGGTGATGTCCCGTCCCGTGATGTGCTCTGCTGGGACACAGACTGACCCTGAACCGGTTCCTCTTGTCACACATTCTACCTCTCCATCTCAGCCTCCTGTCCAATCCACCTCTCAACCTGATACCTCTGTTACAACTTCCTACTCTCAGGCTGCTGCTGCTTCTCAGTCAGTCAAGCCTAAAACGAAGCCTGACAACTCTTGTAAGAGTAATATGACCACCCTTACTAAGTCACGTCCTCATGTTCTTCCTGCTCCTGGCCCAGCGAGGGAGAGGAAGGGTAGCTCTTCCTCGCTGGAATCTGGGAACCTCATAATTGATGAAAATATAGAGGTTTCCGTAAGCAAGCACTGGGATAGGTCCACCGGTAGTCGCTCACCTTCTGGTGGGCGGCAAAAAAAGCCTAAACACACTGGCCCCCAAAGTAAATCTTAAACCATCGCTTTCACTGTATTACAGTGGAATTGTAGAGGTATTGGGAATAAGTTACAAGATATAGCAATCTTGCTGTCAATACACAGGCCAGACGTTTGTTTACAGGAGACGCGCCTGGAGGATCATCCTGATCCTCCACAGTTCAAACACTACCACTCGTACAGAAGATATGAAGGTCACGGAGTTGCCATTTACACACACAAATCACACCCACAAATGGAAGTGATTCTAAATTCTACTCTGGAAGCTGTCGCGTGCAGAGTAAAATTTAATAACACGTATCTGTCTATTTGCTCTCTGTACTGTCCTCCACATGGCCCCATTGATAGTGATGCTTTAAATTCACTATTTGAACATCTGCCTGGAAATAAGTTAGTGTTGGGCGATTTTAACGCCCATCACTATCAATGGGATAGCTTGAGGATTGATGGTCGTGGGGAGCAAGTAGCTGACCTAATACTACAGTCCAACCTCTGTCTTCTGAACGATGGTAGAGTGACTCGTGTAGATGATCGTACTGGTAACTTTTCGGCCATTGACTTATCTTTGGCCTCCCCTGGTATACATCAAGATCTCTCATGGGACCCTTACGACGACTTCTTGGGAAGTGATCATTTACCCATCTGTCTTTCTTATACACACGACATCATTTCGGACCCCCCATCTCCAAAATTTAACTATAAGAAAGCAGATTGGGGATCCTTCTCAAGGATCGCCAATTTAGATATATCTGGGGAGACCATAGATGTTAAGGTCGAAAATATAACTACTTCCATATTACACGCAGCTGAGGCTGCTATTCCCAAGACTTCTACAGTTCCTGCAAAGCATAGAGCACATTGGTGGACGCCGGATTGCCGACAAGCATTAAGAAAACGCAATAGGAGATACAGGATTTTTGATAGTCAGCCCACTGAGAAAAATTTTATTGCATACAAACAGGCACTGGCTGAGGCAAGGAGAATAATAAGAAGGGCCAAACGTGACTCCTGGCGGTCCTTTGTGTCCACGGTGACTTGTACAACACCATTACGTAAAGTCTGGTCCACCATAAGAATATTAAATAATAAAGGCCCATATTTCCCAGTCACCACCTTGCAAGTAAATAATAACATATATGATGAGCCCGTGGACGTTGCTAACATCCTCGCCATGAGTTTTTCTCATATAAGTAGCTCAGCCAATTATGACCCGCGTTTCCAACATTATAAACGCACGGCTGAGCTACAGATATTAGACTTTGCCACAGAAGACGTAGACTCCCCGTACAACCAAGAGTTTACGCTAGATGAACTGCTCCTTGCCCTTAAATCCTGTAAAGACACCAGCCCTGGACCAGACACCATCACGTACGATATGATCCAGCATCTTAATCAGGACAACCTGATTAAGATGTTAACATTATGCAATGAGATTTGGGCGTCTCGAACGTTTCCAAACTCATGGCACTTTGCGCACGTCATACCGATACCCAAAGAGGCTGGTCGTCTTATGAATCCCACTTCATTTCGTCCTATTGTGTTGACTTCTTGTCTATGTAAGGTCATGGAATGTATAGTTAACAATAGGCTTCTTTTTGTTTTAGAGTCGAAGAATTTGTTAAATAATCAACAATGTGGCTTCCGTAAATACAGAAGTTCACTAGATCATTTAATGAATTTGGAGCATTGTATTGCAGAGGCATTTGCCAATAAAGAATTCATGATAGGGGTGTTCTTGGACATCCATAAAGCCTTTGACATGACCTGGCGACACGGTATACTAATGAAGCTCTATGCTTATGGTTTAAGAGGAAATTTGCCTGTTTTTATTTCAAATTTCTTAAGGGACAGAACTTTCTCTGTCAAATTGCCCCGTAACGTAACATCGGATATATTTATCCAGGAAAACGGGGTGCCACAGGGAAGTGTGCTTAGTCCTACTTTATTTAGTATTATGATCAATGATATTCTGTCATCAGCTCCCATCCCGAGGAATCTTAAATACTCGCTCTACGCTGACGATTGTGCAATATGGCACTCTTCCCGTAATGCACAATTTTCGGCTGGGCGGATTCAAGCAGCCCTTGACTCCGTCCACCAATGGGCCTTGCAGTGGGGATTTACGTTTTCCGTTCGTAAGTGTGCCACTATAGTCTTCACTAATCGGAATGTACCTAATTTATGCTTAACTTTGGATTATCAGGCAGTACCTTTTCAAAATTCTGTAAAATTTTTAGGAATACATTTTGATCGAAGAATGAATTTTAAACTTCACGTTAATACTTTGCTTGTTCGTTGTGATAAACCGTTAAATGTCCTCAAGTACCTAGCGGGTACTACATGGGGTGCCGACAGAAAATCTTTATTAATGGTGTATAAGTCCCTTATTCGATCGAAGCCAGACTATGGAGCACAGGTGTATGGCTTGGCATCTGATGCCACGCTGAAAGGACTGAATGTGTTGCAGAATAAATGCTTGCGAATGTGTCTTGGAGCTGTCCGGTGTACCCGTGTGGCTCGTATGGAAGTGGAGGCGAATGTGCCTCCCCTCCGTATTCGCCGTGACCACCTGGCCTTGTCCTATGGCGTAAGGACATTAAGGAAAAGTAATATCGGCAGTGTGGCCTGTACCCCCCTGTGTCAATACCACCACCTTCTGCGGGGGGTGCGTCGGCCACTTGCCGCTCGCCTCCACTTACTGACTCAGGAGCTTGATGTGGACCCCAGTGACTGTGACAAGTTGGTGCTTAAAAATATAGCGCCTTGGGAGCCATCCGGCTTTACAGTCGATGTTACATGGCTCCCAGCACCAAAGGCCAAGGCGCCGGAGGCGGAGGTCCACCACTTGTTTCGTAAAATCATTGTTCTTCACTTGGGGTCCCATCAATTGTACACCGACGGCTCCAAGTCGAGTGAATGTGTGGGTGCAACTGTGTGGTCGACTGAATGTGCCCTCAGGTTTCGGTTGCCGACTCATACATCTGTGTTTACTTCAGAACTTTTTGCTATTGACAAAGCCATAGACTATGCTCTCAATTCTAGGCATGACTCATTTGTCATATTTTCAGTTTCAAAATCAGCCCTTCAGGCAATTGCATCTTGCACTACGGACTCTCACGAGATCCAGGGCCGCATCATTAATAAGTTGCATTCATGCAACAAGTCATTCACGCTGATCTGGGTGCCTGGTCATTGTCGTATCTACGGCAATGAGCAGGCTGACTTACTTGCGTAGTCGGCTGTAGAGCTCGAGGAGACTTGGGATGTTCCTCGTGATCTACCGTCGAGTCTATCTCTCGGAAAGAAATCAATAAATCTTCTGTGGCAAGGCCAGTGGACCAGACTAAATATTCCACCTTGTAAGCCGTACCTGGGCGACTGTGACACTGCCAACCGTCCCAGTCGCCTAGAAGAAAAAGTGTTGGCACGGTTACGGCTCAATGCCACCATTTTAACCCACATAAAACCATATATGGAAAGACGCTTCCCACCGCACTGTGACATCTGTATTGCGGTGTTATCTATCAGTCATATCATCCTGCGCTGTCGGCGATTTATTCGTGAACGTGCTTCTTTTATAAATTACTGCTGCACAGTAGACGTCCCCTTCACCCTTTCCACCATCCTGGGTGATGGGGACATTGTTATGACTGATAAATTAATGGCTTTATTGAGAGAGACCGGACTGATCAGAGTGATGTGACTTTTTTACTGTGTGGTTATGGTTTTTATCAATGGTAAATATGTATATATCGTAATATTAATTAGGGTTGACAGTTGACATATTTTAAATAGTTCCTCCTCCCACCGATCTATTTCTAATATAGATGTCCCCTACATTAAGCCAAGTTCCTCGCCTGACAGTCATCAGCTGATGAGTGCAAGTGTGCAATATAGGAAGGTATTGGGCACTTGCAGTCGATGGTGGTCTGCTGGGAGAGGTTCTTCACTTTTTGTACAAATTATGTAAATAAATTATATTATCTTGCTTAAGTTATTCTAATTAGGGACGACAGCTGGCATATATGGAAATGTTCCTGAATCATCTGGTTCCCTTTCATATATTGATGTCCCCTATATTAGGTTGTGCCACGACTGACAGTCACCAGGTGATGAGTGCAGGTATGTCATGTAGAAAGGCATTACATATCTGCAGTCGATGGTCTTCTGTTAGTCGAGGTATTTTTACCATTAGTGTAGGTCTAGCTATTTGTCTCTGTATGATTTAGTATAGGTTAGCGATTTGTCTGTTAGGTGATTAGTTTTAGGGTCTTTAGATTAGTTTTTCTTTATAATATAAGGGATAAAAAATATAAAACCAAGAAAAAAAAAGAAAAAAAAATTATTATATATACATGTACGTTTGCATGAAAGTGTGTCTGTATGTATGCATGGAAGTGTGTGTGTGTGTGTGTGTGTGTGTGTGTGTGTGTGTGTGTGTGTGTGTGTGTGTATATATATATATGTTTGTATATATATGCATATATGTTTAAATGTATATACATATATATATATATATATATATATATATATATATGGCCTTAATAACCAGGGGCTTCGGCCCCAATGGTTGATAGGCCGGGAAAAAAAAAAAAAAAAAAGATGCCACGTAGGAATCAAGCAGTGTGCGACGAGGACCGCCAGCGGATCATCGCCACCTACCGCGAGGGGAAAGACTACGTCGCTGTAGCCCAGCAGCTGGGTGTTAGAGCACGACAGCCTGGTTGGTGGTGGCCAAATGGATTCTTACTGGTGAAAGCACTGTCCGGCCGCGAGGTGGCAACCGTCCTCGGAAGGTAGATAACGTGATGCTGGACTTTTACATAATGCTGATAGAGTCTGAGCCGACAATCACCCAGCAGTGGCTTAATGACATGGTGCGGGTGGCCTGGCCCAACAAGCCACAAGTCTCAACGGCGACCATTAGCTGAGTGCTGCACGGGTCTCTCATCTCGCTCAAGAAGACTCTAAGCATCCCGGTGGACCGTAAAACTCCTGCAACAAAGGAACTGAGACACAGGTAGAAATGCATGAAAATCTGTATCATTTATATAATATGCTATTTTCACCGGGAATCTCAAGCTTAATTTTATTTCAAGATAGTGCATTTATCTCGTAATCTGCGTTGCTATTTAGAAAAAACTCCGTACATTTAGACTATCTCACCACATAAGGCTTCCACACGTTCATTTTCGAGTGGTTGCAATGGGCCTCGACAAAGGCAGTGACTTTCAATAATGGGCTTTCAAATCATTGAAAGTCAGTCAATTTACTCATTTCACAATAAATATAGACAAAGGGAAATGGAGTTAGTTAGTGGAAATTATGATTTCACAAAATAAAAAATAAAAGCACACACCTGTTGTGCTGGCTTTCTATCTCTCATTTTTTCACATTGACCGTGCACAGCCATCTGTGGAGTGAATATACTTTGGACTTAAACACAGTACATTGGAGTTAGTGAACGGCCATTAAATACAGACACTTTGCTCATTATTTTGACTACAGTCATCAAATTTCGTTGGTTATGACCCATTGCTTTAAACATACACTGGAGCCCAATGCCACTGTTTCATACACACAGTATAATCATGCGAGACTGTGTGGACTTTTATTTCGACATAAGTGCATTTAATATAGTCAGTTGCAGCAGTCCTAGCCATAGGAAACAGGATAACTCCACACACGATCAACAGCATATGAAACAGCAGCGTTTGCTTCCAGTGCATGCTTAAAGCAATGAATCATAACCAGTCGTGTATAAGTATTATTTTCCGTCAACGTAATTTAATGACTTTCTGACCACTACTTGGTGGTGGTCAGAATTAGGATACAAGTAAGATGGAAGAATAGAAGAAGGGAAAGACGAGAGGAAGGAGTAGTTGCAAGGAGAGTGGAAAGGTTACAAGAGGATGAGGAAAAGGCAGAGTATAAGAGAGAAGTGGAGGAAAGATTGGGCAAATATGAATTGGAGCAGATGGGGGACGTGGAAGGTGTGTGCAGGATATTTATGGAAGAAATATGTGCAGCATGTGATGTAGTGTGTGGGAAGAAAAGAAGACGGAGGGGAGTGCAAGGAACAGCGCGGTGGACTGAAGACGTGAGACAGGCTGTGGCACAAAAGAAGCATACAATGAATGGATGAGAAATAGGGGCGTGTAAGAAGTTGAGATGCGGAGGAGAGAGTTATATGTAGAAAGAAAGAAAGAGGTGATAAGATTAGTAAGAGAGAGTAAGAAGAGAGTGGATGAGGAATTTAGAAGGAATTTGAGTGTAAAGTGGAGGGACTGTAAGAAGATGTTCTGGAAAGAGGTGAAGAGAGTAAGACAGGGTGGAAGTGAGGTTAGCAGGGGAGTGAAATATAAAAATGGTAGATTACTAGTGGAGAAGTGAGAAAAAGTGAGCAGATGGAGAGAACACTTGAAGGAATTGTTGAACATACAGGATGGAAGCAATGCGAAGGAATTGTTGAACATACAGGATGGAAGCAATGCGAGTATAAGTGGCTGGGGAATGACTGGGAGAAGGAGAGAGGTAAGAAGACAGGAAGAAATCAGTAGGATAGAAGTTGCGGAAGCAATGAAGAAAGTTAAATTGGGGAAAGCCCCAGGAATTGATGGAGTGTGTGGGGAAATGCTGAAGCATGGGGAAGAGATAGTAGCAGAATGGATGTGGAAGATGTGCAGATTGGCCTGGGAGGAAGGTAGAGTCCCGGAGGATTGGAAGTCAGGTATAATTATTCCCTTGTACAAAGGAAAAGGGGAAAAAGAAGTGTGTGGTAATCATAGGGGCATTTGTCTTCTTAGTATAATTGGAAAAATGTATGGTAGGATACTTATTGACAGAGTTAGAGAAAGAACAGAGGAATTAGTTGGAGAAGAACAGGGAGGCTTTAGGAAGGGAAGAGGTTGTGTAGATCAGATATTCATTCTTACTGTAGATCTTTAGTGGAAAAGTTTCTAAAGAAGTGAAAGAAGTTGTATGCGGCTTTCATGGATTTGGAAAAAGCATATGACAGGGTGGATAGACAAGAATTGTGGAAAGTATTAAGTATATATGGAGTAGATGGAAAGTTGCTGACTGCTGTGAAGAGTATGTATGATGGTGCGAAGGCTGCAGTGCGTGTGGATGGTGAACTAAGTGAATTTTTCTCTTTGGAGGTTGGGTTGAAATAGGGATGTGTCATGTCTCCATGGTTGTTCAATCATTTCATGGATGGGGTAATAAAAGAGGTACAAGGTAGGGTAGTGGATGTTGGAGTGGCCCTGGTGAGAGAGGATAGTGTTTGGAAACTCCCTGTACTGTTGTTTGCAGATGATACTGTGTTGTTGAGTGAAGACGAAGAGGAGCTGCAAGGCTTGGTGGATGAGTTTGGGAGAGTTTGTAAGAAACGGAATCTAAAGGTGAATGTAGGGAAGAGTAAAGTGATGGTCTTTGAGAGAGGTGAAGTCAGTGAATGTACAGCGAGGTTGGATGGTGAGGAATTGGAAAATGTGAGTACGTTTAAGTACTTGGGTAGTGTGATGAGTAAGGATGAAGGTTTGGAGGGTGAAGTGCTTGAAAGGGTACAGCAGGGAAGAAAGGTTGCTGATTCCTTGAAAGCTGTGATAAGAAACAGGGAAGTGAGCATGGAAGTGAAAAAGTTACTACATGACAGTATTGTGATACCAACTCTAACGTATGGAAGTGAAGCTTGGACATTGTTGGAAGGACACAAGTCAAGAGTGAGAGCAGTGGAAATGAGTTATTTAAGAGGAGCTTGTGGAGTCACATGGAGAGACAGGCTGACGAATGAGGATATAAAGGAGCGTTGTGGTGTGGATGTGGACACCGCCGGATTAAGGGGGGGGGCCCAAGGGGCCCAGACCCTGGGCCACCCACCAAGAGGGGGCCTCCCACCAGAGCAACTTGTGTTCATTTCATTTCATGTTTCTGCGTTACATATTACAGCATTGGATGAATAGTCCCCGTTCAGTATTTCCTAACTAAAAGTGTCCTATTTATATATTAGGATTTAGGTTACCAGTCTGTGGTGTATGCCATTGGGGGAGTTGGAAAGGGGGCCTCCCTTCCAAGCGGGCCCCGGGCCTCCCGCATGCTTAATCCAGCCGTGGATGTGGATGTGATAGGAAGTGTTATGAGGAACACACTGAGGTGGTTTGGCCATGTGTAGAGGATGGAGGGTGAAAGACTGACGAACAGAGTGTATGTGAGTGAGGTGGAGTGGGGAAGAGGGAGGGGGAGGCCGAGGATGAGATGGAGGGATGGGGTGAAGAGGTGTATGAGAGAGGGGGGTGTGAGTTGGGAGCAGGGCAGTGAAATGGCGAGGGACAGGACGACGTGGAGGCGATTTGTTTGTGGCCACCCCAAACGGGATTGAGGCGTCTGGCAATAGATATAGAGATAGTAATTTAATGAAGTTAGTCTAAATATAAAGCAACGTGGCTGTAGTGAATGCCTCTTGACTATCCTCATTGTATCGTGTCCAAGTCCAAATCACTCGTGTCGATATGTTGCAGTAAGGAGACATTTAATGTCCATTGTCGATTAAATGCCTTGTGTCGAAGTGTGGTTAACATCGTGAGAATTGAGATGGGCTTATTATAATTATAAGTTATTTATCAGTTAAGCAGGACAGAGGGGCAGAAACTGAAATCCCCTGAGCTCTTCCTCCCACGGATGCAATTAATATATAAAGGTTACGCATGCAAAACATTTTTACCTTCATCCCTCAAAGGGTAACTGGTTGTGGTATGAACTGTACATATATGAGGCAAATGATTAACATCCATAAAACTGTTAATACAATTTTGCCTTTCTCCCTCTCGGCTGAAACGACAGAATGTGAATCTGCTATTGTTTGTATTGACTAAGATGTCTGCGTATTGCCGCTAGATATGCGTCGTGGACGGTCAATGGTAGCATGGCAAAGCACCGAGTTTATGTAGATGAGACTGGCCTGAATCTCCACATCAGCAACACGCAAGGACAAGTGGACGCGGGTCACCATGCCGCTCGAGATGTGTGTGGTCAGCGTGGTAGGAACATGACCGTATTCATGGCAATCAGCGACCAGGTGGGAGTTGTGTACCACGAGGTAGTATGGGGAGGTGTTAAAGCGGAGGTGTTCTGCTTTTTCCTCACCAACCTGGGGGTCATCCTGGGCGATGAGCCAGCGGTCATTATTATGGTCAATGCCTCGGCGCACCGTGGTGCAGAGATAGACCACCCACGACACCAGGTGCGCATGCTGGTGCCGCACTCGCCTTTTCTCAGTCCCATTGAGAACGTGTTCTGTGTACAAGGCAGACATCAAACAGTGCCTGGGGCAGGTAATTTTGACAATTCTTTATTTTACCTCATATCATTTCATTAAATGTTTGAAATATTTCATCTGTATTCAGGTAGTTACATCTGTATTCATGTGAATATGGAAATCTTAAATTTCAGTGAATACTGCCACCATCTCACAAAGTTTGCACTTTTAAGTTCAATTGGCTATTGGGACCTCCAGTACTGGATTATGAAAGTGGTTGAGTAGGCCTAGACACCCCTATGGTTATGGAAGAATTGTCTGCTCTCCCAGTAATTGTTACCGGTTATTGGAGTGAATGAATTAACCAGCTCAGACATAGCCTACCAAGCATGTTGGAGCATTTGTGTGGCTGATGTACAGTAGAATATCAAGGCGAAACTTATTTTTCTTCCGTAACAAGACGAAACTTACATAACATTACATTAGCATTAAAATAAAATTTTGAAAAATCGAAATCAGAATGAAATCAATGATAATATTTAATATGGCTATATTTTAACTTATACGATATAGTTGATTCTATCAGTTACCAAAATTATGGTTTATCACGTAAGCAACGCAATGATTTGACCAATCATAATCATGGCCATGTGCAGATTCAGGAGCAGCTGGAAAACCACACGGCTGCACTGGAGGCAGGACACCGAGGCCTGACAACTCGGCGTAGCACCATCCCGGAGGAGCTGGCGCACCAAGCGTTGGCAGCAGTCACCCAGGAGAAGGTTTACTCCGGCTACCGCCACGCCAACAACTTCCTGGCCGCCTGCCTGGCCCGGGAGGACATCTGGTCAGAGTGACGTTGTGACGAACTTCCAAATTTGCCTATTCATACACCCTAATATTGTTTATTGTATAGAGATGACATGCATAAATGGTTACATGTGCAGTAAAAGTTTGTCATCAACCATTAGTGTCAGCCTGAATGAAAACACGCATATAGCAATGCAAGAATATTAACACGCTATCAGATATCCCTTAACACACCTTTGTACGGGGCCGCAATAGCCATAGTGTCCCATGACTTCCCCTGTGCACAAGCAGATAATGCACACGCACACTCACATGCACTCTGAACTACTGGGGACATTCGCTGCTGACGGTTTTTAACTGTATTGTATGTTCAGGCATGTACAGTTGCGGTCATTAGAAACGAGGACAATACAAGAATTTCATGCGTGGTCACGTCTAGGTGTCCTCGTTTCTAATACGTGCAACTGTAGCAGCCTTAGAACACAGTCACAAGTTATGTACTTAGTGTGAAAGGACAGCGTTGGCCGCCAGCACAAGAACAAAGCAATGATTCACCAATTTTATAAAGAATGATTTCCTACCGTTGACTAATTTGAATGAGGTTAGCCTATATTCGTTGTAACCTGTCTGTATTTAATTCCCGGTGCCTAACTTCCATTGTATCGTGTCTGTCAGAATCACCCATGTCTATAAACTCTGCAGTTCGCAGAAATCGAACACCCTTTATCGACGTTATGCCTTATGTCTAAGCGTGGTGAACAATGTCAGAATGGAGATGGGCTGTCAAAAGTGGTAGTCACGATCCGACACAAATGTTCAGGTGACGATAATAATTGCGGTATGTTGGATGCACTTGAACAGATGTCGAAATGTGGTGAAAAAAGGTGTATTTAACACTATTCTGGGCCGGTCACGCACAGATGCGTCATTTGTTGAAGAGATTTTTCATGGCTCAAATACATGGCAAAACAATTTGGTGAGCAGAGGCAACAAATCTTCATTTCACTGGAAACTCACCCCCGGCCATGGAACGTGGTAGAATAGTTACACAAGGCTGGCCTGAAATAAGTGTTAATTTGTTACTGGATACACGCAATGTACATCCCGTATAATAACAAATACATGAACTTTGGCAAATAGTTTTAAAATAACTCAGAACTACATACAGATTTTTTAATGAATATGCATTTACGTGCTGCTGTTACAGCAACATTGGAATATTAAGCACCACTGAGAGCAGCAAGATAATGCATTAGTTTACTTGACCTCTGACAGGTGGTCTGTATGAATCTGTGTAAACTCTGAACCTTGGCAAAGCTTGTAACGAGTCTTTGCACATGTAGCCACTGGGGACCTATTTCTGATATTTCAAGTTTCATCCAGATTGATAATAAGCCTCTGTGATAGTGTTTCCAGCACCCACTTGCGACGACTTCTCCTGCAAACCGCCATACAGGACATGATCCCAGTGACAGGGGTGTAGTGAAGGGAGGGGGGAGGAGGAGGCGGCTGCCCCCCTTGAGGGGGGGCAGAGACCGGGACACTGAACAAACTGAAATCCATGTAGATCTCTATGCTTAATCTATGAAGCCTCTCCGAAGATTACAAATTTGATAACTTAATGACTGAATTAGAAATTATTGTTGGTATATTGTAGGTTTGAGTGATATCCACAGAAAAGAAGAAATATTAATTCTGCTTCAAGAAAGCAACCACCTACCTATAACAGAGGAAGGCAAAATGAAAGAGTTAATGGTGTAGGATTTGTAATTTAAATAAATCTTGCAGTGAACATTGTTAGATTCAGCAGTGTATCTGATAGAACAGTATGGTATATACTAAGCAGAAGATATTCGCCAAAAGTAAGACAAGTATATGCAACGATTTCTCAAAGCTCAGATGAAAAAATAAAAACATTCTATAAGGACATTTTCCAGATTATGGAAGAGGAAAATACCAGATATGCTATAGTCATGAGAGACTTCAGTGTTAAAGTTGGCAAATCGAAAAATCTGGAAGCATGTACTGAAACATTTGGAGTTGAAGAAAGGAGTGATAGCGGTGAAAAGGGCACAAATTTTGCTACTGTAAATTGTATTAACATGAGAGTAATGAGCAGGGCGAAAATGGACCTGGAGACGTCCAAATGGAGAAACGTTGAATGAAATCGAATTCATTATAGAAGATAAGAATGACGCAATCATAAATGTCACGGTAATCAACAGTGTATATAGAGTAAGTGACCACAGAATTATGATTTGCCTAGCCAGATTCAGTTTCAGAAGTGAAAGAAAAAAAAATATATGCCTAACAAAGTAATAAAAAACAAAGCCCATTCAATTCTAAACAAAGAACAGATTTCAGGCTTTATGTTCAGTGTGATATTGATGAAGTGAATGACAGACTAACAAAAGTGCTGAAACAATCAGCAGAGTAAGCCAATGCAACGAAAACCAACAATTATTGAAAAAAGACCCTCGATCTCTTGGAAAGAAGACAGTAGATGAAAGTAAAAACAAACCAACATGAAATAGAAAGAGTGGATTCAAATAAGCTCATCAACAACTAAGAGAGAGAAGAAGAAAGATACATGGATCAGATAAGAGACCATGAAAAAAAAGGAACAAGTCTGAAACTGCTCCAAAGTAAAATGCCACTGGGAAAGCAGCAAATTATATCACTGAAAGACAAAAACGGTGAGATACAATGAGGATAGTCAAGGGGCATTCACTACAGCCACGTTGCATTATATTTAGACTAACTTCATTAAATTACTATCTATCTATCTATTGCCAGACGCCTCAATCCCGTTTGGGGTGGCCACAAACAAATCGCCTCCAAGTCGCCCTGTCCCCCGCCATTTCACTGCCCTGCTCCCAACTCACACCCCCTTCTCTCATATACCTCTCCACCCCATCCCTCCATCTCATCCTCGGCCTCCCCCTCCCTCTTCCCCCCTCCACCTCACTCACATACACTCTCTTCGTCAGTCTTTCACCCTCCATCCTCTCCACATGGCCAAACCACCTCAGTGTGTTCCTCATAACGCTTCCTATCACATCCACATTCACATAACAACGCTCCTTTATATCCTCATTCGTCAGCCTGTCTCTCTATGTGACTCCACAGGCTCCTCTTAAATAACTCATTTCCACTGCTCTCACTCTTGACTTGTGTCCTTCCAACAATGTCCAAGCTTCACTTCCGTACGTTAGAGTTGGTATCACAATACTGTCATGTAGTAACTTTTTCACTTCCATGCTCACTTCCCTGTTTCTTATCACTGCTTTCAAGGAACCAGCAACCTTTCTTCCCTGCTGTACCCTTTCAAGCACTTCACCCTCCAAACCTCCATCCTTACTCATCACACTACCCAAGTACTTACACCTACTCACATTTTCCAATTCCTCACCATCTAACCTCGCTGTACATTCACTAACTTCACCTCTCTCAAAGACCATCACTTTACTCTTCCCTGCATTCACCTTTAGGTTCCGTTTCTTACACACTCTCTCAAACTCATCCACCAAGCCTTGCAGCTCCCCTTAGTCTTCACTCAACAACACAGTATCATCTGCAAACAACAGTACAGGGAGTTTCCAAACACTATCCTCTCTCACCAGGGCCACTCCAACATCCACTACCCTACCTTGTACCTCTTTTATTACCCCATCCATGTAGAGATTGAACAACCATGGAGACATGACACATCCTTGTTTCAACCCAACTTTCAAAGAGAAAAATTCACTTAGTTCACCATCCACACGCACTGCAGCCTTCGCACCATCGTACATACTCTTCACAGCATTCAACAACTTCCCATCTACTCCATATATTCTTAACACTTTCCACAATCCTTGTCTATCCTCCCTGTAATATGCTTTCTCCAAATCCATGAAAGCCGCATACAACTTCTTTCCCTTCTCTAGAAACTTTTCCACTAAAGATCTAAGAATGAATATCTGATCTACACAACCTCTTCCCTTCCTAAAGCCTCCCTGTTCTTCTCCAACTAATTTCTCTGTTCTTTCTCTAACTCTGTCTATAAGTATCCTACCATACACTTTTCCTATTATACTAAGAAGACAAATGCCACTATGATTACCACACACTTCTTTTTCCCCTTTTCCTTTGTACAAGGGAATAATTATACCTGACTTCCAATCCTCCGGGACTCTACCTTCCTCCCAGGCCAATCTGCACATCTTCCACATCCATTCTACTACTATCTCTCCCCCATGCTTCAACATTTCACCACACACTCCATCAATTCCTGGGGCTTTCCCCGATTTAACTTTCTTCATTGCTTCCACAACTTCTATCCTACTGATTTCTTCCTGTCTTCTCACCTCCTTCCTTCTCCCAGCCATTCCCCAGCCACTTATACTCGCATTACTTCCATCCTCTACGTTCAACAATTCCTTAAAGTGTTCTCTCCATCTGCTCACTTTTTCTCCCTTCTCCACTAGTAATCTACCATTTTTATCTTTCACTCCCCTGCTAACTTCACTTCCACCTTGTCTTACTCTTTTCACTTCTCTCCAGAACATTTTCTTACAGTCCCTCCACTTTACCCTCAAATTCCTTCCAAATTCCTCATCCACTCTCTTCTTACTCTCTCTTACTAATCTTTTCACCTCTCTCTTCCTTTCCACATATAACTCTCTCTTCCGCCTCTCAACTTCTTCCACGCCCCTATTTCTCATCCATTCATTGTATGCTTTCTTCTTTTGTGCCACGGCCTGTTTCACCTCTTCAGTCCACCACGCTGTTCCTTGCACCCCCCTCCGTCTTCTCTTCCTTCCACACACCACATCACATGCTGCACCTATTTCTTCTGTAAATATCTTACACACACCTTCCACGTCTCCCATCTGCTCCAATTCATATTTGCCGAATCGTTCCTCCACTTCTCTCTTATACTCTGCCTTTTTCTCATCCTCTTGTAACCTTTCCACTCTCCTTGCAACTACTCCTTCCTCTCGTCTTTCCCTTCTTCTATTCCTCCATCTCACTTGCATCCTAATTCTGGCCACCACCAAGTAGTGGTCAGAAAGTCCACTCCTCCAACCTCTATAAGCTCTTGCATCCATTGCACATCTTCGCATCCTTTCATCCACACACACATAATCAATCATTGCCTTCCTTTCATTCAGTGCACCACCCACCCTTCTCATCACTCGCCATGTATACCTGTGAATCATTTTATGCCTGAAGAGGGTATTGGCTATCACCAACCCCCTCCCAGCACAAATGTCCACTAACGCACTCCCATTCTCATCTATCTCGGCAGGCACACCCCACTCACCAACTATTCCATCCACCTTCACATTACCAACTTTACCATTCATATCACCAATCAAAAACACTCTCTCATTCCTTCCAAACTTTTCCATGCACACTTCCACATTTGTCCAGAACTCTTCTCTCACTCTTCTAGCACGATCATGCGTTGGTGCATACACACACACAATCGCCCACATTTGTATTCCAACTTTCAACTTTACCCACACAATCCTTGACCCAACTGATCCATACTGTCTTATGCTCTTCTTCCATCTTTTACTCACAACTATACACACTCCTTCCTTTGCTCTCTCATTCTCATCTACTCCTGCACATATACCCCATCCATACTCCCATTCTCTCACACTTTCTCCTCTCCTTTTTGTTTCAGTTATTCCACATACATCCACTTTCGCACCCTCAAGCACCTGGACAATCTCTCTCTCTTTCACCTCATCATTCGCTCCTCTTACATTCCATGTACTCATTACCAAGTCCTTTGTCCGGTCCTGGGTCGTCATCGTTTGGTCAGTCCTTGTCCGAGGCTTCTTGTTTGTTTTTTTAGTTAGTTGTTTTCCGATGAGGGGCACTAACCCTCCGCCAACACTTTTAGTCGCCTTTTACGACAAGCAGGGATACTGGGGGAATATTCTTGAAAACCCCCCTACCCCCAGGGGGCAGATATATATTGAGATGTTGAGGAGAGCTGAAGAATTTACAAAGAACTGAATGCATCAAATACGGCCAATAGCTAACTTTTTGCTGACAAAAGTTAATTACCCGAGGTATTACCAGACCAAGTATACATATCTCAAAAAGTATGAAAAGTGTGAAGGCCCAGGAGAAAATGGAATTGTAGCAGATTCACTTTTGGATGTAATACCAAACACCGTCGCCCAATAATTTACCCAGTATAAAAAATTATAAGAGAAATATTGCCAAAACAAAGTGTAATGGAATAGATATTTTGCTTTACAAAAAAGGCGACTGAAAAGTTCTTAGTAACTAACGACCCATTAGCTTATTACTGTTTATTTACATAACTCTTCACTGAAGACCATACAAACAGAATAACAAAAAAATCTGGAAGAAAACCAACCTCGTGAGAAGGCATGATTTCGAAGCGGTATTCAGCTATTTATCATCTACACACAATGAGTCATCTAATAGAGAAAGCTACAGAATATAATAAATCATTGTTCTTGTTCTTGCTGACTGTGAAAAGGCTTTCGTCTAATGGAGCACATGGCAATTTTAAATTCTTTGCAAGAACAAGGAGTAAATGAAAATATTGTAAAACTGCAAAAACCATACATAAAGAGGGAACTGCTACTGTTAACCCGCGTCATCCTGGCAGGCAGATTTTCGAAAAGTTGTTGTTGTTGTTGCTTTGCTAAAACCTCCGCTTTTTATGAGAAACATCGAAAATTCCGAGAGAAAGTGCTCAGTTGAGTTTAGAAATACCAATTACAGGTAACAGTACCCTCTCCTTGGTAATGTGTTCTCTCAGGCCCGACTCCTGAGAAGACATTTTCTTGGGAGGGGTAACTATTTCAAACCACTCATTATATGTAAATATTAATTTTTTTTTTGTACGAATTTATATGTAGTACAAGAGTATATTGGTTTTCACACAATAATATAGGTGATATTATAAGTGTTGCTCATTCACCAAAAACATCAAAATATGGCATCTTTCTTTATGATGTTACTGCCTCATCACTTCTACTTGGTTCTTCCTCTGGCTTCTTTCTTCCTTGGTCCTCCACCTCGGGTATCACTTTTGCCTTGAATTTCGTTATTGGAGAGAACGTGGTACGACATGTCTTTACTGGCCAGGTCACTGCTAACATGTGAGTTGCCGAGAATATGGCGTGTGGGGGGGAGGGGGGTCAGGTGGGGCCAGGCATTATCCTCACCTGGTGTTGGGTAGAGGAAGGTCTCCCACTCGTGAAACTTGAAAAATTTACAAATGACGGACCTCACAATTGCAACCGTATGGATAGATTGTTGCGTGTCACCGTGACAAAACGTGGCAACATATCCATACGTCATCAGGACGCCTCGAGTTAAAAAGCATAAAGACTCGAAAGAACTGTAGTTTGAGAAGGGCGTGCGTGCATCAGGGAGATACAATTTCTTTTATTTTTTACAGCATGCCTAGAAAGTATTTTCAGAAAGCTAGATATGGAAAACAAAGGAATAAACATAGATGGCAAAAACCTAACTTTAAGATTACAGATGACATAGTCCTAGTCCTAAAAACCCAGAGGCATTGCAAGAAATATTAAATGACATGAATAGAGAAGTCCTGAATGTAGAGCCAAAGACGAACCGGAGTAAAACTGGTATGTTTAATTCAGATACACCACAGAGCGTCACCAGAATATGCGAGGAAATTCTTGAAGAAGTCAAGGGGTAAAATTACTCGAGGCAGATACCAAAACTAACGCAAGGCCATGATAGCGAGATAAAAAGACACATTACAATTGGATGGAAAAATATCAGTAAACATTGAAACATCGTGAAAAGTAGCTCAACGGTACTGTATGTATGAAACGAAACGTATATTAAAAATGTATAATCCCAGCTATGAAGTAAGGTTGTGAGACTTGGACACTGACAAAATCAATAGAATATCAACTAATGCTCTCTCAAAGAGCAGTGGAAAGGTCAATATTGAGAATATCTATAAGAGACAGGAAAGATCAGCGTGGGTGAGAGAGATGACTAAAGTCAACGACATTATAGACGTTATAAATGAACAGAAATGGAGGTGGACAGAGCATATATCAAAAATAAAGAATAACCAATGGAAAAAGAGACTGACTGTCTGGACTCCAGGAGATTTTAAGCATTGCAGAAAAAGGCCAGACAGAGGTGGAAAGATGAGATAAAGAAATTTGAAGGAAAAGCCTTTCAGAGATTAGATCAGCGAAGGAATTCATGGAAAAGGTTAGGGAAGCCCTTTGGTTTGCTGTAGACTTGCAATAACAAGTCCATATATATATATATATAGAGAGAGAGAGAAAGAGAGAGAGAGAGAGAGAGAGAGAGAGAGAGAGAGAGAGAGAGAGAGTACAACCCAGGAATGGAAGTTTGTGTATGATTGCTGGGAGTAGAAGGATTATATATATACTAAAGTTCTTCTACTTTAATTTAACCCATATTTTAGTTTTTTTTTGCACTACATGTACTTCGATGCGAAAATGAGACTGTACTATAATTCTACATCCTTTCCAAATCACATCTTCGTTAGTAACATGATATTCAGCTTTTACTCTCGTGTTATAAGTAAGTACTGAAAATACTGAGATGGCAGTTATACGTCAGGTCATAGTAAAATGATATACTTGCTCCCCCTCTCTCTTCATAAATGATCACTAGTTTATGTGGTATGTTATGTTAACTCCTAATTTGGGAAGCTATAGTTACTGATTAAAATACTTTATAGAACTGTGTAAATAAGGACAAATATGCTTATCTCAATATTTCATTATGTATGTGGTTACTGAATTATACAATGACGAAGAAATGTAACGTAAAAAATAGCTCTAAAAGAAAATTTAAGGCTGGGAGAAATATCTGGACAGATGGTTAGTGCCCTCCCCAATCCCCGACACCTACAACCAAGTGACACACACAAAAAATGACGAGTTTCCTGCCTTGTGAAACTGTAGGAAGATATCGAGTTAATGAACAATGACAGCAAACCAAAGGGCAAGATCTTTGCCTGAGCTTCATGATAACACGTCATGGAGTTAGGACTAAGTAGGTCCCATAATGAGACTGTGTATACTGTTTTCTTTTTCTTTTTCTTTTTTTTGTATGAAGCCTTTTGATTCCAAGCATACTCTCCCCAGATATAACAAATGCATTTTTTTAAATCCCATCCAATTGGCTGTATTAGTGAGCTTAGCCCTTTAATCGCGGTCAGTCACTCATTTACTTGCATTTTTAGTCATTATCATTCACTAAAATCATTAAAACATACATCTTTAACCACTGCCATCATGGTCATAGCAATATTCTCTTGATCATGTTGATCTTAATCTTTTTTGGTAGTTTGCTAGAGTTTTGCTTATTCCCGTTATTCATATGCACTTTGATCCCTTTAAGTTATTAAGGATTAATTTTGATTCAAATGAAGTCTGTTCCTATGTGTTTTTTTTTTTTCACTCCTTCCTCTTCTATATCAGCATTCCTCTCATCTCTCCTCTCCTCCAGCTGATTTACTCAGTTTTTCTTCCTTCACTCGTGCCTGGCTAGTTTGTTTTCAAAGAACTGGTGTTTTACACAAACTGCGTTTTACGCCTCCTTACCTCTTATCAGTAGGTTACCGTTTTCATTTTTAAAATCCCGTTATTAATATTTCCTTACTAATCTAAGAAACTGATGCTGTATAATGTTGTTTTGATAGTCATTGAATGTCAGCCTCCCATCAAATTAAGTACTGATATTTTATGTACACAATATCATCTCAGTGTGTAAGAGTGATTTGGAGTTAGTGTTCTCTACCACGCTGGCCAGCTTATCAGTGTCCCATGTTTACCCAGTCCGATAGGCAGGTTGCCAAGGTAGAAAAAAGTTTGTGGAAAGGTGTTAGTTAGTATTCTTGGTAGGTTCAGCACTCACGA
The DNA here is from genome assembly GCF_032717465.1 of Coenobita brevimanus. Lineage (NCBI taxonomy): Eukaryota > Metazoa > Arthropoda > Malacostraca > Decapoda > Coenobitidae > Coenobita > Coenobita brevimanus. The sequence goes on from NC_137041.1 coordinate 26,261,889, forward strand.
TTTCACAGTAATTTCCAGACACCCTGCATGTTGTCTTAACCACCCTGGGTTACATTATGAACTAAAAAGTGATTTATGGTATGGCAAGTTACAAATATAAATATATTACACTCTGAACATGAATTACCAATGTACTGTATATATATATATATATATATATATATATATATATATATATATATACCTAGGCTGCTTCCCCCAAGGAAAGGGAGGTAGCCGAGACAGGACGACACACTCCCCATTCACTCATATATATATATATATATATATATATATATATATATATATATATATATATATGGATCAGATAAAAAAAAAACACGGGAAAAGTCTGAAACAGGTCTTAATTATTTGACAGTAGGAAAACAAATTATATCACAAAAAGAAAAAAAGCGGTGGTCATTAAATGCAGACAAGATGGTGATGGGAGTTAAAGAATTTTAAAAAGAACTGCAAGTATCAAAGACAATAGTACCAATAGCCAACTTTTCAGTTGACACAACTAAAATACATGAGGTAACACTGGACGAAGTATTCATTTCCTTAAAAATATGAAAAGAGGGAAGGCTCCAGGAGATTATGGAATAGTAGCAGATCTGCTGTTGGATGCAGTAGTAGAAGTACGAAACAGGCTCGCCCACTTATTTACTCAGCGTATAAAAGAGAAAACTTGACAAACATGGTGTACTGCAATATTTATTTTACTTTACAAAAAAGTCACCTCAAAAGATCTTAGTAATGTTGACACATTAGCTTATTATCAGTTATTTATAAACTTTTCACTAAAGTCCTTACGAACAGAACATCAATAAATATGGAAGAATACCAGCTTCGTGAACAGGTAGGATTCAGAAGTGGAAATTCCACTACTGATCATCTACACACAATGAATCAACTCACTGAGAAAACTGCAACATATAATAAACCACTGAGCTTAGTTTTGTTAGTTACGAAATGGCTTTCAACTCACTGGAGCACATAGCAATTATAAATTCACTGTGAGAACAAGGAACATTGCAATACTCCTTGAAAACATTTATAAAGTGGGAACTGTAGCCTACAGTTAAACTACATAAAGACTGGGAAAAACACAAGATTGAGAAAGACGTGCGTCAAGGAAATACAGTTTCATCAAAATCATTTACAGCATGCCTAAAATGTATTTTCAGAGAGCTAGACTGGGAAAACAAAGGAGAAAACATAAACAGAGAAAAGATAAACGATTTAAGATTTGCAGATGATATTGTCCTAATCACAAAAACAACAGAAACATTGCAAGAAACGTTAAATGACTTGAACAGAGGAAGTCTCAAAGTAGGGCTAAAGGTGAACTTTTGTATAACTAATGTTTAATCCACATACACTAAACATCATTATCAGAATAAGCGAAGAAATTCTTTAAGAAGTCGAAGAATATAATTATCTGGGGCCAATACTATATTTAACATAAGACCATGATTACGAAATAAAAAGACGTATTACAATTGGATGGAAAGTTTTTGGAAAACATAGAGACGTCATGAAAAGCAACTTGCCAAAATGTATAAAAAGAAAAGTATATAACGAATGTATAACTCCAGCTATGACGTACGGTTGTAAGACCTGGAAACTGACCAAATCGATAAAAAATCATCTAATCAGTACTCAAAGAGCAATGGAAATGGCAATGTTGGGAATATCTTTAAGGGACAAGAAAATATCAACTTGGGTGAAAGAGCAGACTAAATCCGAAGTCATTATAGAAGTTATAAAGAACAGAAAAGGAGGTAGAAAGGTCATGTAGAAAGAATATGGGATAACTGATGGAGCAAGAGGGTGACTGAGTGAACTCCAAGAGATTGTGAGCGTAGCAGAATAAGGCCAGACAGGAGGTGGAGAGATGAGATAGAGACGTTTGCAGGTAAAACGTGGCAGAGATTGGCTCGGTCAAGTAATTCGTGGAGAAGGTTGAGGGAGGGCTTTGTTCAGCAGTGGACTTGCAATGGCTGCCAATATATATATATATATATATATATATATATATATATATATATATACTCACTTGTGCAAATTAACTGAAACTGATTTCCACTAATTTTAATCTAATCCCATTCCATAAACCAGAAGACCAGCGTTTAATCGGCAATATAAGGTGGTCTGACAGAATTAGTACATTTATTACATCAGCTGGTATTGCATCAGCTGCTTAACGCAGTCTGATGAATTTAGTGCAATTATTATATCAGCCAGTGTTCCATCATCTTATTGCGCTTGTTTCAATGGTTTATTAGTTCTGATGCATCCGTGCCTCGTAATGGACGTGACTCCCAGGAAACGCGGCAAGATTGTTGCTCTTCACGAACGCAGACGAAGACCTACAGAGATACAGCAGAAATAGTTGGTGTCAGCCTCGTAACTGTCAGCCATGTTGTCAAATTGAAGAAAGAGACTGCATCCGTTTCTGCGAATTGCAATGGGCGTTGTGATGTTTATTTACTCAGGAAAAGTAGAAGAGACCCTCCCAAGACAAGTGACCTACTGAACAAAGATTTAAAGGGGAAAGGAATAGGTGTCGGCTCATATACTCTCCACAGACGGCTTCTAGAAACTGGTTGGAAAGCCAGACAACTCCGAAAAAATAACTGACAAAAGCAGTAAAAAAAAGAATAACGCAAATAAGCACTGAAGTACAAGAACTCGACCAAAGAATATTGGCATAAAGTAAAAGTCAGTGATGAAAGCCATTTCTTCGTCCAGGGAGAGCAAAGTCAGCATGTTCGAAGGTCACTGGGAGAGAAGTTTCGCGATTGCCACATCGACCAGAACGTGAAACACCCATAAAAGATGTTTTGGGGATACTTCAGTTATTACAGTGTCAGCTCCTTACATCCAGTCGAGGGTATGATGCGCCAACAACATTACATTGAAGTTCCCAAAGGGGTGTTGTTGAGTTGGAGATGCAATTTCCTGACGGATATGGAATATTTCAACAAGATCTGGTCCCACACGTCGAAAAGGGTAAAGAACATCATGATTTAGAGAACTGGATTGGCCCGTAAACTCTCCAGATCTTAGTCCCATAGAGAATCTATGATGAATTTGCAAAGGTCTCTTCGTGAAATGGACTATATTACTATGGAGAAGCTAATTCGGACACTGATTCAGTCAACAGTGACTCTTCAAACTTAATGAACTCAACACCAAACCACGTTCAAATTCCGCTGGAAAACAGGGCAGGTCATATCTTGTACTAATATGTCAACTTATAATGTAATTCTGTGTGAAATAAAAATATATTATAATTTTTAAATTTTTGACTCCCTGTTTCAGTTAATTTGCACAAATATATATATATATATATATATATATATATATATATATATATATATATATATTACATAGACAATGGCAAATTCCTATTGTCACATCCTCGTGATGCCGCTGGGTTACGTAACGATGACGGTACCGTTGCGACAGGCCCAGCTAGCCAGCAACGGGCAACCAGATGTCCAAGAAACGCAAACTTTGCCTCTTAACGCAGTCAACAATATTGATCAACCGACCCGGCACATTACTGGACGACGACTTATGGAAGCTTATGGGAAACCTGAAGATGTTTACCCTAAATAAAGAGACTATTAGAGAATAAAAAGAGTTAGTATACCTTATGAAAAAGATATCACTCGACATGCTTGGGGTATGTGAAACTCGAAATGTTGATAAAGGCAGCAAGATGTTACATGAAGATTATCAATTAAAGAAAAAGGGGAAAAAGAAGTGTGTGGTAATCATAGGGGCATTTGTCTTCTTAGTATAATAGGAAAAGTGTATGGTAGGATACTTATAGACAGAGTTAGAGAAAGAACAGAGAAATTAGTTGGAGAAGAACAGGGAGGCTTTAGGAAGGGAAGAGATTGTGTAGATCAGATATTCATTCTCAGATCTTTAGTGGATAAGCTTCTAGAGAAGGGAAAGAAGTTGTATGCGGCGTTCATGGATTTGGAGAAAGCATATGACAGGGTGGATAGACTAGGATTGTGGAAAGCGTTAAGAATATATGGAATAGATGGGAAGTTGTTGAATGCTGTGAAGAGTATGTACGATGGTGCGAAGGCTGCAGTGCGTGTGGATGGTGAACTAAGTGAATTTTTCTCTTTGAAAGTTGGGTTGAAACAGGGATGTGTCATGTCTCCATGGTTGTTCAATCTGTACATGGATGGGGTAATAAAAGAGGTACAAGGTAGGGTAGTGGATGTTGGAGTGGCCCTGGTGAGAGAGGATAGTGTTTGGAAACTCCCTGTACTGTTGTTTGCAGATGATACCGTGTTGTTGAGTGAAGACGAAGGGGAGCTGCAAGGCTTGGTGGATGAGTTTGAGAGAGTGTGTAAGAAACGGAATCTAAAGGTGAATGTAGAGAAGAGTAAAGTGATGGTCTTTGAGAGAGGTGAAGTCAGTGAATGTACAGTGAGGTTGGATGGTGAGGAATTGGAAAATGTGAGTACGTTTAAGTACTTGGGTAGTGTGATGAGTAAGGATGGAGGTTTGGAGGGTGAAGTGCTTGAAAGGGTACAGCAGGGAAGAAAGGTTGCTGGTTCATTGAAAGCAGTGATAAGAAACAGGGAAGTGAGCATGGAAGTGAAAAAGTTACTACATGACAGTATTGTGATACCAACTCTAACGTACGGAAGTGAAGCTTGGACGTTGTTGGAAGGACACAAGTCAAGAGTGAGAGCCGTGGAAATGAGTTATTTAAGAGGAGCCTGTGGAGTCACATGGAGAGACAGGCTGACGAATGAGGTTATAAAGGAGCGTTGTGGTGTTGATGTGGATGTGATAGGAAGCGTTATGAGGAACACACTGAGGTGGTTTGGCCATGTGGAGAGGATGGAGGGTCAAAGACTGACGAAGAGAGTGTATGTGAGTGAGGTGGAGGGGGAAAGAGGGAGGGGGAGGCCGAGGATGAGGTGGAGAGATGGGGTGGAGAGGTATATGAGAGAGGGGTGTGTGAGTTGGGAGCAGGGCAGTGAAATGGCGGGGGACAGGGCGACTTGGAAGCGATTTGTTTGTGGCCACCCCAAACGAGATTGAGGCGTCTGGCAATAGATAGATAGAGATAGAATTTATATTGAAGGATGGGAGAAATCACATGGAGTAGGAGTTATTGTCTCATAAGAGCTGGTTCAGAGGATAAGTAATACTGAACTGCACAATGAAAGAATCTTGGCCTTTTCCATCAATCTCAAAGAACAAAAACCAAGTTTTATACATGTGCATGTGTCACCGCAAGGAAGGAGAACCGAAGAATGTGAAAAATTTTATTGTATAATATCAACAACAGATTAGCATACAGTAAAAACGTGATTACGAGTGATCGAGCGACGTTTGCTCTAAACTAAATTTGTAAATGAGCCCCTCAGCCCCAACTGGTCCAAACCAGCCCGATGTGGCCCGGCCCACCCGACTGTCATTCTAAGCAGATAAGAACTTTACTCCTATGTGATGTAGATATGAAATTCTTTTTGCAAGTGATACAGTCATTCAGTTAATTCTGTTAACTAAACTATCACTCATAAAGATGAAGGAATCCCTTGGGTTCTCGAGTTATTCAAAGGAGTGTTCGGCTCTAATTGGCGAACTCCTCAGTTACGAGACCAAATTAAAAACGATTTTCCGTCGTAACTCTGTGTTTTAGCTATGAACTCTAGCAAAGAAATATCAGAGATTCCGCCTTTAGTTTTACATTAAAGTTTTTGACATGTTATGATGGTGAAATCACCAAGGGAAAATACCTCATTTCTAGCATTAATCATTTGATCAGTAACCAAGTCTTTCTCGTTTCAGTTTCGCCGACACGGCAGGTTGGCAGCAGAGATTGTAGAATTCAGCACTGCACGTGTGACGAATGCTACGGCGCCTCACTCTACACCAGCACAGGCACACCATTGGAACCTCTGTTGCCCAAGCAAACCATGAGCAATAGTACTGCTTTCACTTTGATGTGTGTGTGTGTGTGTGTGTGTGTGTGTGTGTGTGTGTGTGAATGAATGTCTTTTGTTCCAGTATATTTTTAACTGTTCAGCTACCATCATGAAGAAAACTATGTATCAGAGGGAAATTGTGATAACATGGCATTCACTCACTCGTCACGCTTTCACAAAGAGAGTTAAAATAGGTGATATGAATGGCTACGTTGGAACAGCGACAGGGATTAGAAAACATAATTGTAAATCATAGTGTCAGTGAGAGAAACACAGCTGGAGAAAGTTTATTCGATTTTTGTGTGCAAAACAGTATGAATATAATGCATTCATTATATATACGCTGAGAAGTCTACAAATGGACCTGGTATCCTTGGACTGAAGAACGCCAAGGATACATCGATAAATCCATAACAGAGCCATTGTCTACATTTTTTTTTTTTTTTAAGTTGAGAGCATAACATCTGTATCATGCGATTCAAACCATCTTTTAGTTCTTGAAAAGTTAAAAACTGAAAGTTCTAAGTTATCTAAATATTAAGTCATGAGGAGATATATACTGATAGACATAAAAAAATAAACAGAATATTGTAAAACTGAAATGAGAAAAAACTGAAATGAAAATAAGAGAAAAAAAGAGCTGAAATGAATTGAACAGAAAGCCTGGAGAACTGGGAAAAATTTCTAGAGGGAAGAACAACGACTGAAGCAGGAGTAATAGGCTACAGTTCAAGACCTCCTATGAAAGGAAAAAAAAAAAAACGCCACGGTGGAAGGGCCAAGTTAAGGAAGATGTAAAAACAAAAATGTTAACCTCTCGGAGATGAATGAAAAGAAGGAGAGTTGAGGATAGAAAGGCATATGTGGAAGAGAGAAGAGAAGCAGGAGTAAAGAACGAAGAAAGAAAAATAATGTATATTGGGGAAATAATTGGAAGGTACTTGGAGGAAGATCTACTAGGCACTAGGAAGCTAAGCTGCAACTCTCTAAAGAAACTATCGTAAATCTTCGGTACCACTTACGCTATAAAAAATGAGGAAGAAACAGAGTTAACTGAACCAAACGAAATTAGCAGGAAATGGAAAAACTACTTTGAGGGACTCTTGAGCATACCAAATGATATGGAAGCAAACTTAGGGGAAATTTTTCAAAGGGAAAATAAAGAACAAAAAGATCCTATTACGGTACTTTTGAAGAGGGTAAAAAACTCTTAATAAGAAAAATTGAAGAGCACCTGGAGAAGATTCAATATTAGCCGAGATATTGAAAAATATTGAAGAGGGTGACTTATTATGGATCTAAAACCTTATGAATGAAAGCTGGAATGAAGGGAAAGTATCGGAGGACCGGAATACATCAGTTATTTACCCTATTTTTAACAAAGAGGACAAAACTAACTGTAAAAACTACTTGTAAATATAGCATTAATGCAGCACAGCAAAGTACGAACATATTTAAGGTAGATGACTTAAAGAACAAGCAGAGGACAAACTGGGAAAACAGCAGTAAGGTTTTAGACTCGGATGATCAACCATTGATTTGATTTTTACTTTGATAATGATTTTTGAGAAAAATTAGGAGTGAGAAACTGAAAGATGAGTGGAACACAGTGAAGAATCAGAAGAATGGCAGTGTGGAGGAGGAATGGCAGTTGTTTAAGAGTGCTGTGATGGGGCATGCGAAAGAGGTGTGTGGTGTGAGACGAGTGGGTGGTGGTGTAAGAAAGGGAAGTGAATGGTGGTGTTAGGAAGTAAGTATGGCTGCGGCTGAGAAGAGACGTTCATATGAAGCGTAGCTCCAGAAGAAGCATCAGGTGTCATATGAGAGTTATTAGGAAAAGAGGAATAGGGCGAGAAGGGTTGTGGGTGATGCTAAAGTGGCAGCAGATGAGAGGTGGGGTAGGCAGTTGACTGAGAATTTTCAAAAGAATAAGAAAATGTTTTGGAAGGTGAAAAGGGTGCGAAAAGGAGAGTCTGGGAAGGAAGAACGGGTAAAAGCAGAGGATGGAAGGATGTTAACTGCGATGGATATAGTAAGGAAGAGATGGGCGGAGTATTGAAAGATTGTTAAAAGTAGAGGACGAAAGGGAGGCTCAGATTGTGGCTGATGGAAGGGTGCAGGGAATACATGTAATGGGAGAGCTGAATGAGTCTTTGATCACGATGGAGGAAGTGCAAGAGGCAGTAAAGGAGATGAAAGCAGGGAAAGCTGCAGGTATGGATGGGTGTGCTGTGGATTGCCTGAAAGGTGGTTGAGCGACTATTGTTGACTGGTTAGTAAAATTGTTGAATGTGTGTTTTGTGAGAGGTATGGTGCCAGTTGACTAGGCAAGTGCTTGTGTGGTCCCGTTGTATAAAGGTAAGGGTGACAGGTATGAATGTACTAGCTTTAGGGGTATAAGTCTGTTGAATGTTGTACGTAAGGTATATATGGCAGTGTTACTGTAATTAAGAGAGTTAGAGAGGGTACAGAGGGAGAGATTGCTGATGATCAGTGTGGCTTTAGGAGAGGGAAGGGATGCGTGAATCAGATGTTCACTGTGAGACAAGTTGTGAAAAGTATTTAGCAAAAGGTAAGGACGTATTTTGGGCGTTCATGGATTTAGAGAAAGCGTGTGATAGAATTGATAGGGAGGCTTTGTGGACTCTTTTAAGATTGTATGGACTTGATGGTTGGTTGCTAAAAGGAGTGAAAAGTTTTTATGTAAATAGTACAGCGTGTGTAAGAGTGGGAAATACTGTCAGTGATTGATTTCCCGTGAGAGTGGGGCCGCGGCAGCGATGTCTGATGTCTCCTTGGTTGTTTAATGTTTATATGGATGGTGTTGTATGGGAGGTGAATGAGAGTGTTAGGGTGAGGTCTGAGTGTGGTGAATGCTGATGGTAGAGAGTGGAATCTGAATCAGCTACTATTTGCAGATAATACTGCACTAGTGGTTGATTCAGAGGAGAGACTGAGGCAGTTGGAAGAGTTTGGAAGGGTGTGTGAAAGGAGGAAATTGAAAGTAAATGAGAATAAGAGTAAAGTGACGAAGTGTACAAGGTTGGTAGATGGTAGGATGATGAACATAGTTTTGAATGGTGAGTTGCTTGGGGAGGTAGAGCGTTTTAAGTATTTAGGGTCACATGTTGCTGTGGATTGAAGAATAGTTGCAGAAGTGAAGTTGAGAATGAAGTAGGAAAGATGCTGGGAGGAATGAAAAGAAATTGTTTAGATGTCGTTCGATTAGAATGGAAGTAAAGAGAAGGCTGTATGAGGGTGTTGTGGTACCGACTGCGTTATATGGGGCTGAAACATGGAATATGGGTGTAGCAGAGAGGAAAAGTTTGAATGTAATGGAGATGAGGTGTGTAAGGACTATGTGTGGAGAGACGCGTATGGATCTAGTGAGAAATGATGAAGCACGAAGGAGAACTGGAGTTGTGCAGGAGATGGCTGATCGAATTGAGCAGAGGGTGTTGCTCTGGTTTGGGCATATGGAGAGAGTGGATAATGTGTAATTGGTCAAAAAGATAACTGGATCAGATGTTAAGAAGTGTAAGGCTGAGAGGAAGACCACGTATAGGATGGATGAAGACAGCGAGAGTGATGCCTGTTGAGCGAGGAAGAGTGGCTGTGCATGATAGAAATGATTGAAGAGAAATTGTGAATGAATAAATGATGATGCAGCCCTGAGGGGATATTCTCCCACATTTGGTGTGATCAGTTGATCAGGTCAGGTGCAGGTAAGGGGATGGGTCAATTATGTTGTGGCAGTGGTAAACAAGCTCTGCTGTCCGGCCCTGCCGCAGATGTCACTGATTGCAGTGCTCAGTTGTCCCTCAAGCGGTGAGGTGCGATGAGGATCTGTCCCTTCTCCCCTTGGCGCTAAGATGCGAATGAATATGTTAGAGTGGATGAGTAAATTGGGAGTGTGTCGTCCTGTCTCGGCTACCACCCTTTTCTTGAGGGAAGCAGCCTTGGTATATAGATAGATAAAAAGTGAAACAATAATGTCCACATCGCTTATATCGACCTTGAAAAACGTTCGAAAGAATGCCAAGAAGGATACTGTGGACTATACTTCCAAGACAGAAATGTGGAAAAAACTTTAAAATTATGAGAGCAATAATGAGCACAAATAAGAATTGTTTATACAAAGTGAAAACGATAGGTTAAGACCGGTGGTTGAATGTCACAACAGGAGTGAAACAAGAAAATGTGCTTTCACCAATACGAGTTATTACTTCAATGGACTGTGATTCTTTATTTATATATATATATATATATATATATATATATATATATATATATATATATTAACTGAAGTAGGAAATGAAGAGATGATCATACTTGGATATCCAGGCGATCTTGCTTTAATGACAGAAACATCAGAAGCGCTGCAAAGGTTTCTCACACTTTGGGATGAAGAACTGGAAGCTAAAGAGCTTAAGATAAAGAAAAACTGAGGTACTGTTGCTACCGGAAACCACGAAGAACTGAACATCACGATTCGAGGAAGCATTATCAGAACAGAATGATAGATTTAAGTATTTAGGAGTCACGTTTGGTACTGAAAATTGCATGATGTTCGAAGTTAATAGGAGAATTTTAAAAAATTAACCCGGTGTTTGGTATGTTATACCCCATTCATAAAGATAAACACGTACCGAGAAATGCTAACATTATAACAAAATCCAAGTATATTACTATGGATTCTCGCGTAAGAAGTAAAGCATGGTCACTAACAACCCGAAGAAAAAACAAAGTTCAAGCATTTGAAATGAAAATTTTCAGATTGATTAAAGGTGTGACCAGCAGACAGGACTAAGACCCAAGATATCCAAAAAGGGCTTTTCGTTGAAAGTAGCCAAGTATATATATATATAGAGAGAGAAAACAAATGCGTCAGTCACGTGAAGAGAACAGTGAATGATAGCCGTTTACCCGGGCTAGTATACTCATATATATACAGTATATACAGAGAGAGAGAGGTAGATAGATAGATAGACTGATATCTTTATCTATCTATCTATATCTAGATAGATACATAGAGTTAGATATCTATATCGATCTATCTATCTAGATAGAGATCGATCGATCGATAGACAGATCGATCGATCGATAGAGAGATAGATACACAGAAAGATAGATAGATAGATGGACAGATAGACAGATAGACAGACAGGTATCTGTATGAATGTATGTATGTACAGTACGTATGTATGTATCTATCTGTCTATCTGCCCATCTATCTATCTATCTATCTATAAATAGTTAGATATCTATATCTATCTATCTATATAGATATATAGATAAACAGACAGATAGATAGATAGATAGACAGATAGATACACAGATATCTATATCTTTATCTATCTATCTATCTATCTATCTATCTATATATATGGAGTCTCTGTGGTACAGTGATAGAATGTGCGTTTCTTACACGGGTGGACCAGGGTTCGCGCCCCGCCAGGGTAATAAACTTTGAGTGTTCACCCGGCCACGTACTGCATTGGCGGACACAAGGGGTGCTGTGGTTGAACCAGTGTCGCTTACTGTAAAGTATGCTTGCACCCAGTCGGCTTGCGCGGGCCGATTACACTTGGTTCACAGACTACACACACATCCAAAGCCACTCCAACAGTACAATTACACTTACAAGCACTTCTCACCCTACATACAATGTCAATCAGACAGCCTAAGCCACTTAGTAGAGATACATTTGCTGTATCGTCCCGACTTCCAACGGGATAGGCCGGTCTTGCAGTGGATACTCAAACGGCTGATGATATATATATATATATATATATATATATATATATATATATATATATATATATATATATATATATATATATATATATATACCACAAATTGACTTAGGACCTAAACAAAGAATTGCTATAGGAGAGTTGTCTGTCTTTACTTTGTGTTTCCACCTCTAGCAAGTGAATTTTGTGGCAAGAAGTAACTGGCAACTCCTCCGGTGTTGGTGGGAGGTGGTGAAACACTCAGCACATCAGTACTTGCCTTGAAGCGAGGGTGGGAGTATATATTCCCATCTCCGAGCTAGCACCTCTCTCGTTTTTCATATGCATTACTGTTTGCCCTGTTAATTTCCCAAAGTTGAAGTTGTCATACCTGGAAAGTACTGCTCAAGGGATGAGAGTGTCCGTATCATTGCATGGAGGCAGGATAATGTCCCTATCAACACGATTTGTGAAAGTACTGGACGTGCAAAGTCGACCATCAGGTAGATTCTTGCTGCAGCATGCGGCCTCCCACCAGATGTCGTACCAGAGCACAAGCATGGCGGTGGAAAGAAGAGGACTACTTCCAGAGGTATAGATACGCTTCTGAAGAGGGAAGTAATAGAGAATCCTCGACTGACAGCAGCAGAATTGAAGAGAATGCATCCCCAGCTATTACAAGATGTCTCAATTCGAACTATCCAACACCGCTTGTAGAAGGGGCTGGGTCTGCCAAGTCGCACCGCTGCCAAGAAGACGCTTCTCACTGACAGCATGGAGAAGCAGCACATTCAGTTTGCCAAGAAGCATGCACACCAGACATCGGATGAGTGGAGAAAAGTTATGGTTTCCATTGGAAGGACATTTCAAGATATCTATATCTATATCTATCTATCAGTCTATCTATCTATCTGTCTATCTATCTATACAGTATACATATCTCACCATCTGGAACTGAAGGAAACTATCCGACAGACATCATCAGCTATAATAGCAGAGATCACAAACTTCTAGTAGAAGGCAAAAATCCAAGTAAGAGATCTGCAGAACTGCAAAACAAAACTGGAACGGATATTTGAAGAATGGTGTTTCCGTAAGAAGAACAAGGGATAGCAGTCTGGAACACAGCAAGCCAGAGAAGCTGAGTTTGTCTCCAAGCTTGATGATTCTTTGACACTGTTCATGCAGATGCTCTCAGCATGATGAGTGTTGTTGGGGATAAGTATATTTTGTTAGCACAGTGTGGAAATGGAAGTAGTGGACCAATGTCTGGTATAGATGGAACGTAAGCTACAAAAAAAAAATATAACTTTTCAGAAAAAAGGAAGGAGCAGAATCTTGAAAGGCGTCGTCGAAAGGAAGATATGTAAAGAAGGGAAACAGTAGTACTGATCATATCAGATGTTAGCTGTAGTGAAGAAGATGATCTTGTGGTACCTGTCACCTGCACTAGTTGGACTATCCCAGTTTGACAGCCAAGTAAGTACTTCGACAAATAGGCTAATAATGAGCACCATGAAAGAGAATGATGAAGCTGACCAAGGTCAAATAAAACGAATCAGTTTCAATTTAAATTCATTCAGGGACCGGAGCCTTGAAGATTTTGTCCCGGTCAAGTATGACTCTTTGAAATGATGGAGCTTCCGGACACATTTCTCGAAGTTAAACCATGTATATGGGATACACAGAAAGACTTCTAGAAAACTGGAAAGACTGTCAGCGCCATTAAAGTGGTGAATGATCAGGCTGAGCGTGGCGTTGCTCTGATTCAAGAATACAGTGGCCTTTTGACAAAACGCGAGTCACAACGTGAGTTCTTACTACAAATCATTGAGCAGCACTGGCAGTTTTATCCAAACTGCATGAGACAGACATTGACTGGACTATGTGGACAACACTGAATATGTTGCATTTCTACAGCCTTCAAGACATGTATGTGACAAACTGTTGATGAACATTAATATCAACATAAGCAGTTAAACATGTTACATAACGATGAGAAAGTTTCATACCTTTCTGACGATTCATCCACCTGTAAATGTTTAACATGAAGGTTCAATCATTTTGGCAAAATTTTTTAAATAAAATGGAACAGTTTAAAGGGATATAATATATATATATATATATATATATATATATATATATATATATATATGTGTGTGTGTGTGTGTGTGTGTGTGTGTGTGTATGTATGTATATATATATATTGTGTTTATAATCTGTCATCCACTACTTTCTTTTGTCCGCTAGAAACGTAGGTCCTCGCAACTGGGCTTTACAATTGTAACATCAAGGCAAATGCAGCCCATTCTGCTCACCCCTGAATAGTATTATGCGAGCAATATCCTTAACTGTTCCTCAAATGGGAACCTTTACTGGTCCCAACGGTTTGGAGCGCTGTATTCCACTAGATCACCAGACATCCATTTAATTATACGGATATCGCCCAGCTGGACACCATTTGGTTTTTCTTTCGTATTGGTCTCACCTTGATGTTTCACTTTGTCGATGACTGATGTCCCCGCCTACTGGCATCGGAATTTTTCAGGAATATAAAAGGGAAGTGATAAATGATTTTGCATGGGATATTACATCTCAAGTAGGCAATTTACTCTGGAAATTTGATGGTAGGCGTAATATTCGGGAGCAGGTAGGACTGAAGGAGCTAAATAGAAGCGAACAGGGGAATAATATAACAAGGAGGGGGACTTTGCCAGTGCAGAAATAAATTTCACCACCGTCCTCACACTGGAGTCAGACATACGATCATTCTATATCATCATCATCACCATCCGGACCTTCTTTCCCACTCTAGGGCAGGGCGAGGAGTAGCAACTTCCAGACGGCCAAAGTTTGCTCAGTTCAATGGGCCACGCTTCCATTCACACATCATTCAAGCCCCAGGAATCCTGGCTCTATATGATACGCCAGAAACTTTCACCATATTCTGTACCTTCACAGAACCGTATCCGATAGAGTCAATCATAAACCATAAAACAAGCAAAAACACAGTACACCACAAAATAGGCGTAAATACAACGTTGAAAAAAAAATACCGTACTGTTACGATTATACAGAAATCCAGAGAGAGAGTCTAGAGAATTTTGTACGTTGCAAGATACAGTATGAAGCTTGAAACTGCCATTTACTGTGATTTGTTATATCTAATATTTTATATCTTCATAATCTCTGGCCAATCCAGATTTTCAGGCATATCATACAATACAACATAGAGCTGATAAATAGAAGAGGGACGTTTTTTTGGTAAAAAAATACATATATCCCCCCAAATAAAAGACGAATAAAATGTACTTACCGAAGCTATGATTTCATGAACATACTGTGCGTTAACAAAGAAAAGATAAAGTGACAGTGGTTAAAATGTAATGCAGAGAAAAAACAAAGCGGAGACCAAAGCTGCAATGTAATATAAAAGGAAAGAGAAAAGCCATTTATATTTGGATGGCCTGTAAACGTGTCATTGAGTTTCACATTCCTTTCGCTTAAAAATTCCATGAGTATCAGGTGGTTTTCTTTGCCACTTCTTAGTTCTTGAGGCATAACTATTCTCTCCACAAAGAGCTGCACTTTGTTACAGTGTGTATTTTTCAGCTCAATGCATTATCATTAGTGCACAATCCATACCTGCATCCACTGTGCAACGTTTTTCCAGTTACTCCTGCAATTCCCTCTCTCTCTCTCTCTCTCTCTCTCTCTCTCTCTCTCTCCACACACACACACACACGCACGCACACACACACACACACACTATATATATATATATATATATATATATATATATATATATATATATATAATGCCTCTGTGGTACAGTGGTAAAGTGTGCGTTTTCGTACACTGAAGAACGAGGGTTCGCGCCTCGCCAGGGAAATAAACTTTGGGAGTGTTCACCTGGGCATGTGCTGCATTGGCGGACACAAGGGGTGTTGTGGTTGAACCAGTGTCGCTTACTATAACGTATGTTTGCACCCAATCGGCTTGCACGGGGCGATTACACTTGGTTCACAGACTACACACACATCCAAAGCCACTCCAACACTACAGTTACACATATAAGCACTTCTCACCCTACATACAATCTCTACCAGACAGCCTAAGCCACTTGGTAGAGATACATTGGCTGTATCGTCCCGACTTCGGTCGGGATAGGCCGGCCCTGCAGTTTTGCAAACGGCTGGTGATATATATATATATATATATATATATATATATATATATATATATATATATATATATATATATATAGGGTGTTCAGCACTTACACGGGAGGGGAAAAAAAATGCATAATTAGGTGGGCAAAGTGTGCAATCGAATACACTTTACAAAGAAAGCATTCAAACAAAAATTTGTGTTATATTGAGGTGGTTTGGCTATATGGAGAGGATGAAGCGAGAGAGACTAATGAGGAGAGTGTATGCGAGTGAGGTGGAGAAGGGTAGAGGGAAGGGAAGGCCGAGGATGAGACGAAGGGATGGAGTGGAGAGGTAAAGTATGAGAGAGGGGGGATGTGAGCTGAGAGCATGGCAGTGAAGTGGCATTGGACAGGGTGACATGGAGGCGATTTGTCTGTGTCCACCTGTTACGAGATTGAGGTATCTGACAATTAATAAATAAATACACTAATATATATATATATATATATATATATATATATATATATATATATATATATATATATATATATATATATATATATATATACTGTATATATATATATATATATATATATATATATATATATGTGTGTGTGTGTGTATAGTCACCATCATAAAGAAATTGCCTAAGTCATATTTTCTACTTTGGGGGAAACCGAAAACAAACTGTCTCATTCTCATAATTTTCATATTAATTCATTGTTTATCTTTTATAACTTCTTAATAGGACAAAAACTTTTTTTTTTTAAAGTGGAAAGTGTTACTTATTGAAATAAAACGAAGGTTACTGCCTTAGGCAATTTTATATGTAGAGTATACGTATGACTTTGGCATTATGTGGCATTATGTTGAGGCAAAATTTAGACCACAAACCATAAGTTGAGGCGAAACTTAAACCACAGAGCATAACTTGAGGTGAATTTTAGATCACTCACACACTAGACATAACAAAGGCAGCTATACCAATAGGTGCGCCACATGCTGAAGTGATTTAGGCAAAAATCCAGAAACATGACTTAGGCAGTTTGTTTCGTAGGGTGACGATATATCAAAATTGGAGCATTGTGTGTTTGGTTGTCCTTCAGTCACGCACAAACCAAGGGCCAGAGACCCCCGGACCCATATATATTTTGAGTCTGGCTGAACCAAGGATGGTTTTAGGAGAATCAAAAGTCATATCCCGGTCATTTTAGGTCACTGGTAGTATTCGCCTTTTTGGCCCAGGCAACGCCGGGTGTAGGCATTATATAGGCACCAGTATATATCTCATAACACAATGTGCAGGATGTAATGTCTGCTTGAGACACACACAGCTTGCCACTAGGAATGTCAATTCACCTAATGTTTATTCACAATCTTGTCCCAGACCATCAAGAATGCTTAACATATGATGCTTCTCAAACAATCTTTTTGTAGTTCGGACAGCCAAGAATTTCATGACGTATTCAAACACGTGGGGAAACCAGCTCTAGTCGGTTAGTCCACGTGAATGGAAATCTACCAGGCACAACATCACATCCACACATCCACTCCAAGCTGTATATAATGTCGGAGATATTCCTTTCAGGTCAGCTTGGGTTAGAGAAGGCCAGAGAACACAATCAGGGTGGAGGTAGGAGATAGGGTCACCTAGGAGTCTTGCCATCACGCCACATTATGCTGTCAGTCACAGTTCGACATAACTGTGTACTTGAACTCCGTAGCCCCAAAGTTGCTCTGTAACTCACCTCATATACGATACACGAAGGGGGGAGGTGAGGACGAGAGGGAGAGAAAGAGAGAGAGAGACCTACCTATTCACTCTAACCAACAACAAAGCTTTTTACTGAGCAACAAGTTTAAGCCATACGACGTCTCAAGACTTTATTCTGGCAGTGCTTCGACGATCTACATTCGACCTCCCTATCTCGCTGCAAATACCTATGGCCATAGGTGGGCAGTACCGAGGTACAAAAGTACCGAGTTAGAGTACCGAGTTACAATTTGAGTACCTATAGCGGTGGTGACACTAACTTTCTCCCGTCATGGACCGAAATTGGTACCAAGGGACTTTTAAAAGAGGTGAAGGAAAGCACCGATCCGAAGGTGTGCTAGCCTCTAGTGAACGCAATGATTGGGGGTGTGGAAGGCAGGCTCGGCCATCGTTTTGAGTACATTGACTGCCTGCTTGCTGCTGCCTTTCATCCCCAATTCAAGCCATTGTGGTTGACGTGGTTACCTAAGTCTGCCTCCTACGAAATAGAGAAAATGAGGAGAAGGGTGCAGAAGAAGATGATGTCACTACTGGAGAGCAAGCTAGAGGACGCGGAGAGCAGCACCACTGATGATGATGAAGAGCAGGATGTCAAGGAAGAGTTTTTCGAACCCCTCTATGTAAAAGGGAGGAAAAAAAGGGAGACTGGGATAAAGCTAGTAAAGGAATTTTTGGAGAAATCCCAGAAACATAAAATCAACAAGGACTGCTTTTCTTGCAAGGTTTTCAGAGACTTATTTGTAACTTATAACACGCCAATACCATCCAGTGCTGCCGTGGAATGTCTGTTTTCATTAAGGAAGGACGTGCTCAAACCAAAACGGGCGGGACTCAGTGGCTATCATTTTGAAGTGCTCATTTTCCTCAACGGCATCAGTGGAAAAGAAAACTGAAGTGCACTGTGTAATTATTAATCAGATTATTATGCATGTAATGACACGATGTTGTCATAAAATTGTGTTTATTTTGATAAACACTAAACTAGGTGTATAAGAATGTGAATTACAGTGGCCAGTTAAAGTTTAGCGATCTATGTATGATTAGCTAGTCAGGTCAGGTGCGAGTAAGGGGATGGGTCTATTATGATGTGGCAGGGGTAAACCAGCTCTGCTGTCGGGCCCTGCTGCGGATGTCACTGATTGCACTGCGCAGTTGACCCATGTGCGGTGTGGTGCGGTGAGGATCTGTCCCTTCTTCCCTTTGGGGCTAAGATGCGCTTGACTGTGTTTGAATGAATGAGTAAATGGGGAGTGTGTCGTCCTGTCTCGGCTACCTCCCTTTCCATGGGGGAAGCAGCCTAGGTATATAGATAGATAGATAGATAGATAGATGTATTCAAAGTACAGGACTGAACGGTCGCAAAACCTTATGCTTTCGTCACCCCATAGTTAATGTGAAATTATGTGACTGTGACAATAGAAGCGTTCGCGCGAAGAGGAAAATCTGCCAGACACCGCCAGAAACCATGTCTCGTTTTCGTTTCAGCGGGCTAAGGGGGTCTTAGTTAGATTTCAGTGTTATTTTCTGATCGATAATTACGATATTGGTTAAGGAAATAGCTTTAAAAACTGTAAATAACTCTTACTCATGCTATTTGACCCAAAATATCGCCGATAAAATAATATATTTGTATATTCTTCCCTAAGAAGATTAGTACAATATTTGCCAAAAAGACGGTTTAGGGACTGTAAGAAGTAAAAAAGGCGTATGAATATTGACATTTGTACTCGTATATCATATGACTTGTACAAGAAATGGCACATATTGTCTGTCTATAGTTTAATACTTATTAGACTCTTAAGTTTTAGGGCGTACCGAAGCTTAGCGCTGCCAGACGTACTAAGTAGGCACAGGCGATGAGCAGATCAGCCAGTGAAGACAGACGGCTGTTTCGGTTTCCTCGGAAAATTTGTTTTACCAGAGACAGCATATAAGTATCGACATGATTTTTTTAAGTGAATTGAGTTTTATTCTTACTCATAGGGAGTTTAATTTGTTAGTATAAATGATAACTAATTTCTGTTATTGGATAAAGATAAACATATATATTTCTATGCATGCATAAACCAGGCTGCAACCGCTGTGGAATATTTTTTTATAATTACTTTTATTCATGCTGTATTGACACAATACTGTCTGAAAGAGAAGAAATAGAATATTTATGTATTTTTACAACATATGCATGAAAAAGGACATTCAATTATTGCCCGACATGTGATTTTTTTTCCATCTGAAAAATTAAAATATTGGTGACATCTGGCATTTCTACAGGCGCGCGAACGCTCCTATTGTCTGACAACATCTTTCATCTCTCCTCAGGTTCGGCTCTTCTGACAAGACTGGTTTCTGGGTCTGCAGTGTGGTAATTAAAAAAAAAAAAAAAAATACTGAGCAAGTTCACTTTATTCATATTCATGTACTGAATACCGAGTACCGAGTTGGTACTCGGTACTTATTTTTATACTTGTACCGACAGTGACACTACAATTTAGGCAAGGCAGGAGATTGGGTCACCTAGGAGGCTTTGCCCTCATACACCATTACGCTGTAAATCACAGTTCGATATAACTGTACAATAAACTCCGTAACCCCAGAGTTGCTCTGTAACTCACCTCGCTTATGATACACAAAGAGGGAAGGAGAGAAAGAGTGAGAGAGACTCACTCTAGCTAACGACACACCCTTTTACTAAGCAGCAACAAATTCGAGCCATACGACTTCTCACGACTTTATTCTGGCAGTGCTTCGACGATCTACAATCGACCTCCGTATCTCCCTACAAGTGCCTACAGCTATGCTCATTGAGACGGGTACCCCTTCACCCCAAGTTTTGGCATGGAGACTCACATGACCCGCAGTTCGGACACAGACTAAGTGAGATTGACCTCCGAGGTCATTTCAGGTCACCAGTAGTGTTCATCTTTTTGGCCCGGTCAATGCTGGATACCCCTTCAGCCCAATTTTAGGCAGGGAGACTCACATGACCTCCAATTCAGACATAGGCTGTGAGATTGACCTCAGGTCATTTGAGATCATTGGTAATACACGCTTGAATGACTGGACCCATCAACCCAATTTTTGGCATGGTGACTCACTTGACCTCCAGTTCAGACATAGGCTATGTAAAGTTTACAGAGGTCATCTGAGGCTACCAGTTGGAAGTCAGTTTAGGTCACTGGTAATACGAGCTTGAACGACTGGACCCAGTAGCACAATTTTTGGCATGGAGACTCACATGACCTCCATGTTGGACATATGCTATGTGTGGTTGACCTCCAAGGTCATTTGACGTCATAGGTAATAGTACACAAGTGCACACTGCGTTACTCTGTGAAATCTGAATTAGAAAGTTTCTGGACCTCTTGTAATCTCTCATCAAAAGCATAAGAGGTATACGGTCTTTCTGGAGTAGGAAGAAAGACTGAACTAGACAAATAGGATTAGAGTGGTCTTCTTTTTGGTCGGGGCAATGCCGGGTACCTCTGCTAGTGTGTGTGTGTGTGTGTGTGTGTGTGTGTGTGTGTTTGTGTGTGTGTGTGTGTTTGTGTGTGTGTGTGTGTGTATATATATATATATATATATATATATATATATATATATATATATATATATATATATATATATATTGAGGGGTAGGTGGGGGCACTCACCATGCACTTGTCGATG
Source organism: Coenobita brevimanus (assembly GCF_032717465.1). Taxonomy (NCBI): domain Eukaryota; kingdom Metazoa; phylum Arthropoda; class Malacostraca; order Decapoda; family Coenobitidae; genus Coenobita; species Coenobita brevimanus. The sequence continues at coordinate 26,283,175 of NC_137041.1, forward strand.
AGGGTGACTGTATAGTTGTAGTGAGATCGGGAGGTTCGTTGTAGATCGTCAAAGTACCACCAGTATAAAGTCGTGAGGCGTCGTATGGATCGAACTTGCTGCTGGTTAGTCAAATAGTGTGTTGTCGACTACAGTGTACAGGTAGGTCTCTCTCTCTCTCTCTCTCTCTCTCTCTCTCTCTCTCTCTCTCTCAAGTGTGATTCACAGCATAAAGTAGCGTGAGGGCAAAGCCTCCTAGCTGACCCTATCTCCTCCCTTCTGCCCTCGATCGTATTCTCAGGCCTTCTTTAACCCCTTCTTTCTTACTCTCTCTCTGGTTCTCTAATCTTCCTACATGTAATATCGGACTTATATCCCCTTTTAGCTTCGGCTAAAGTGTGTGCATACGTACGTACCTCTGCATGTGTCAGTCATGTTTTCAGCACATGATCAGAGGTGTTTGGCATTCTTGATTAGTCTAAGCTAAGGGAAGTGTACTCTCTCTTCCTGGATTCAGACATAACTACCTGTTTTACATACTGTTGCCTATAGCTATTTAGTTACATACTGTAGTTACATATAATATCGTATCATATTATGCCTACATATATTGCTCGGTCACGGAAAGTTGTTGTGCCAACGACATTAAATATTGTCATAACATATTAATGCATATTATATTCACATTACAATAAAATTTTAAGCTAATTAAGTGAATTACATATTGCAGTAAAAGTAACATAATTGTACGAATATGGTATCATAACTGCAATTACATCGTATTAATGCAATTTAGTTACATTGTGTAAATGCAGCTGTTACGCAAGGGTGGCTGTAACATAACATTGTATTAATGCAACAGTTACATAACTGTGGTTACAATAAAATGTACTTACATTTTAATGCCACTGCTACAAAACCGTGGTTGCAATAAAAGTGTAGTTACATCGTGTTAATGGAACTGTTACGTAATTGTTGTTGCCATAAAGTTGTAATTACATCTTGTTAATGCAACTGTTTTGTAACTGTGGTGGCCATAAAATTGTAGTTACATGTTGTTAATGTAACTGTCTCAAAATGTGGTTGTATAAAATTTTAGTTACAGACTTGTAGCAATTGTAACATAACTGCAGTAATGCTATTGTTTGTAGTTACATAATTGTAGCAACTGTAAAATAATTTCAGGATTATAACTGATACATATGTACATAATTTATACAGTAATAGCAATACAGTCATATCATGACTCAGCCATATTTGATGTAGGCTATTTGTTTATTTGAGACACTACAGGTGTATTGGCTTAGTTATAGTGTACAATTTATACTGATAGGCCATTATATGTAATCCCATATTTTATTTTATGTAAAATTTAATAAAAAATATTTACAATATGCACAGTGTTCACTCAGTTTCGTTGTACCATACATCACATGATACTATAGTCCTCCAAAGGTTGTGGAGTCAACTTGATATTTTCTCTTTAGGTATAGGTTTTAAGTACTCATGTGCTTGGTGTTAGGCATTTTAACTTGATTTTCCTTGTAACTGTAATATGAAGAATATGTGAGTACTTATATTTTATTCATTGATCTCACTAGATTTTCATGTGTATGTATTACAGTATATGTTGATGTCAATATATATATTGTCTGTCACTGTGTATATATGTAAGGTTATCTAATTATAAATGAAGTAGTGCTGTTAAACTAATAGAATAGAAGTTCAGTTCACTGATGATAATTGTAGCAGTGGTGATGATAGTAATGTTGCTGAAGGGTGTTGGTAGGGTTTGGTTGAGGTAGGTCAGAGTCCTGGTATCACTGCGTGGTAGACAGGCAGGCAGGTGCAGGCTGGCGGGCTGATGTTCCCAGGCACTTGAACTGATTGACGTGTTATGATGCTTTTAGCAAATGATGACACTGCTGAGTCGCTGCCTTAGTCTGGTAGTTGTGGTGGAGAAGATGGTGGTGGTGGGGAAAAGTGGTGGAGAATGGAGAAGGTTGCAGGAGGGAGGAATGTGTTGATACTACATCACCATGCTGGGTCAACACTAATAGCACCGTATAGAATATGCATTTCCTCCTTTCTCACTTTAGCGTGTTGTTGATTGTCGTTTCTCACATGGTGTGTGATTTTTTGTTCTCACTGTATTCACTTGAAGTTTGATGAGTGTTGCTTGTAGAGCAGTTGTAGATTGTTTTGATTGTAATTTGTTCATTGATTGTTGATTGAGACGTTAATCGGCTTCGTTGTAACGCTGTTGTTTACCGTTGTATAAACTTGTAAGGCGTGTTTTGATTGTAGTTCGTTTTCTACTTGAGGTGTAAATTGACTGTAGTTGGTTCATTTTCGCCGCTCGCCACCAATATCAGTGAACATAGTTTGTCGTATTTTACCATTGTTCACCACTGCCCAATGTCGATGAGCCCGTAGGTACATGTAGAAAGGTAAGGAGGTTGGCTGTAGATCGTCGAAGCATCGCCAGTATAAAGTCATGAGGCGTCATATGGCTTGAACTTAATGCTGCTTAGTAAAATGGTGTGTCGTCGACTAGAGTGAACAGGTAGGTCTCTCTCTCTCTGTTTTTCACGTTCCTCCTTTGTGTATCATAAGCAAGATGAGTTACAGAGCACTCTTGGGTTACGGAGTTTATTGTACATGGTTATATCGAAGTGTGATTTACAGCGTAACATTGCATGACGGCAAAGCCACTTAGCTGACCCTATCTCCTGCCCTCCGCCCTCGATTATATTCTCGGGCCTTCTCTAACCCCTTCTCTCTGACTTTCTCTCTGGTTCTCTAACTTTTCTGCTTGGGATATCAGACTTATATCCCGATCTTGCTTCCAGCTAAAGTGTGTGTGCATACGTATGTGCGAGTGTGTGAGTGTCATGTTTCCACCAGATGCTCAGAGGTGTTTGGCGTTCTTGATTAGTCAAGGCTAGGGGATGTGTAGTTGTCTCTTCCTGCAGTACTTCAGACATAACAGTTTTACATATTGTTATCTATAGCTGTATGGTTACATACCGTAGTTACATATAGTATTGTGTCATAACATATGCCAAAACACTCACTCGCAGTAGTGCTGCTTTTGGGTGGCTGCCCTTTATTCTCCTTTCTTCTTTCCTCTTATGTCCTTCTTTCCTTCTTTCTTTCCTCTTCCTTCTGTCTATGGGTGACTCTACACTGAGTGATAAGCCAAGTGGTTTCCTGTCCACCAGTAAACCAATTAGTACGCTGGGTGGTAACAATGTAACCAAATTATGACGCCTGGAAGTTTAGTGGGTAATTTAAGCACTCCAACAGGATTGACCCTGTGTCGATTTATATTCAAGGAGTGGTTGGGATTTATTCCTCACGGCATGCCTTTCAGGGATGAGGGAGGTCGGTCACTCTCATCTTAAATGTTAGGACCAACTTGCCTAGCTCCGGGCTCCTACGCTACTCATGGGACAACACAGGATTAGATGGTGATGCTGATTTTATATATATATATATATATAAATAGATAGATAGAGAGAGAGATACATACATACATATATAGATACATACATACATATATATATATTTATATATATATTTATATATATATATATATATATATATATATATATATATACTATATATATATATATATATATATACTATATATATATATATATATATATATATATATATATATATATATAGATAGATATATATATATATATATATATATATATATATATATATATATATCCCATTGGAGCCCAGTGTCCAGACTACTGGACAGAACTGGGATTTTTCAAGTCTTTATAACGTAGGGAACTCCCGGGTAGGGACCTATGAGCTTCGCGACTATGAGCCGATAGGCGGAGGGCGGTACGCTTAGGGCCCTCCCAGTGCAATGCCTCGCCCAGCACCCCTGGGATCCAATGGGTTTTATATATATATATATATATATATATATATATATATATATATATATATATATATATATATATATATATATAATGCGAGGAAGAGGGAACTAAAGGCTATAAGCCCGCAAGATTGTTCTCTCAAAAAACAAAAAAATAGATAACAGTGCACAGAATTCAAGATCCTTTTATCCTGATGTATTTGGATACACTGCGTTTAAGACTGGAAGTCACAGGGAGTGGGTAAACACAGACAGAGTAAGTCAGTTCCAGTGTCGGCCATGATGCAGGCAGACAGTTCAGAGGAGCAGTCTCCAATGAAATAGCGATAAAAAAAGAGAAAAAAATGGAGCAGTTCGGCGAAATGACAGGTTGAAGGGAGCCAGTGGAGTGTTAATGAAAAAAAATAACCCTGCGGCTCCATGTTGAGGAAAACTGCATGTGGGGACCTCCACACAGATGAGATTTGTGCTTTACACAGAGAGAAATAAAATCTCTGTATAAAGTCAACAACTGTGCATAGGTAACAAAGGCACGGGGTCAACTTAGCAAACGCAATCTCTTGGAAGCAGATTATACAGGAGAGGAAAGATGATTTTTCCACGATAAAGCTCGAGAGGATGAAACCCCAGTCATTTTTTAAAATGATGCAGGACTGAGTTGTATTTTATGTAAAAATAGAAGATAATCCTAAAAAAGATTTTGATCTTGTGAAATATATAAGAACTGAGTTTTTGATGCATTAAAAAAAAAAAATACCAAGATTACTTTTACCCCAATCAGAGAAACGGGCCAAATCAGACATTAAGTGTGCCATAACCTTTTCATTTGTTTGTTAAGTAACTGCTGAGATGGATGCTGTGAGAAGAGGATGTACGGTGAAGGATGGAGTCATCAACATAGTACTGGAAAGGGTTAGATGTACGGATTTGAAAATCATTGATGAATAGAAGGAAGAGACTTCGTGATAGGACAGAATCTTGAGGAATAGCACTGTTCACAGTTCTAGAAGTAGATTGGTGTCTGTCTACCACAGCAGCAACAGAACGACCAGAAAGGATGCTAGAGATGAAGGCACAGCTAGAAGGATAGAAATCTTAAGAGGACAGTTTCAAAATTAACGATTTTTGCCAAACTTGGTAGAAAACCTTTGAGATGTCAAGTGCAATGACAAAGCTTTTGCCAAAGTCCCATGAGGAAGATGACCAGGAGTTTGAAAGGAAGGTAAGAAGATCGCCATTGAAGCACCCGTGGTGGAACCCATACTGACTGTCGGAAAGATGGTTGTGACAGGAAAGATACTTTATTTTTTTTTTATTGTTGTTGCCTGCTATAGTTAATGGTGTGGGAATGGCCATCCTTACTTTGGACAGGCTGAATGAAAGCAAATTTCCAGCAACAAGGAAAAGTACAAGTTGGTAGATAAAGGTGAAAGTGCTTACCTAGGCATGGTGTAAGCACGGACGCGCTATTCTTGAGGAAGACAGGAGGGACCCCATCTGGCCTATTTGCCTCATTATTATTTAAGCCAGAGATGACAGAAAACACATCAATTGAACAAAATTTAATGTAAGCCATGATGACACCAAAGAAGGGCAGTGATGGAGGAACAGCACCAGAACCCTCTAAGGTGGAACTGGAGGAGAAAGTCTGAAAAACGAGTTTTGCATTATCAGTTTACGAAACAGTAACATGGCCATCACAGCAGAAAACACGGGGGAAGGACGATGAAATAATACTGTTAGAAATAACGCTGGTGTTTCATAATGTGCCGGAAGGAGTTTGAAGAATTTGAGTCAGAGAGTTTAGCACATTTAGTTCTAATGCAATTATTTTTAGCAGAGCGAAGAACAGACTTAGCACGGTTCAGAGAAGAAACATAAAATAAATGAAATTGATAAGTGGGTTGCCTGTGGTACCTTTTGTAGGCCTTGTTATGGACAGCATTAGAATAAGCGAGATTTTTTTTTTTTTTTTTTTTTTTACGGGATAAGAGGAAGGAATGTATTCTTCCATGCATAAGAGAATAACTTTAGTACTATGCGAGGCACACCCAGATGGCTTTCAGCCATGGAAGCAATAATCATTACAGTGAAAATCAAGGAAGTACTGCCTGAGGGCCTCCCAATCGGTAGCTCCCAAGTGCCACAACTGCCTTTTCCTGGGAGGGTCTTTAGGCCTTACCGTAGCATGAGAGTAGCAGAAGATGATAAGGATATGATTGGAGGAGCTAAACGGTTAACATCGTAATTAGAAGGATTAGTTGTACGAAGATCAGTTATGTTGCAGCTTTCTCCACGGCAGTCAGACATACAGGTAGGGTACTTTACAATCTGCTCTAGGCCATTAAGGACAGTAGAGATGTAGGCTTGTTTACTAGGTAGAAGAGTGAAACGAGAGGAGAGCCAAAGGTGTTGGTGAACATTGAAATCTCGTAGCATAGAGATTTCAAAGAAAGGAGAAACTTTTTTTTTTTTTTTTTTTTTTAATGCGAGGAAGAAGGAACCAAAGGCCATGAGCCCGCAGTAACAGTTCCCTCCAAGAGAAAAACAAAATACAATATAGAGCCAAATTCAAGATCCAATCATTTTGAGATGCCTGGACACACTGCGTTTGAAAGACTGGAGATCATAGGCAGCAGGAAATACAGACAGAGGGAGACAGTTCCAGAGCTGACCTGTTGCATAAATGAAAGACTGGGAGTAACGGTTAACTCTTGCATTAGAGAGTTGGACAGAAAAAGGATGAGAGTTTGCTGCCAGACGGGTGCTATGCGCCCGTCGTAGAGGTGGAGGAATGCAAGCAGACAGTTCAGAGGAGCAGTGATCATTAAAGTAGCGATAGAAAAGAGATAAAGATGCAACAGTGCGGCGAAGAGACAGAGGTTGAAGGGAGTCAGTAAGAGGAGGAGAGTTAATGAGACGAAAAGCCTTTGACTCCACCCTATTGAGAAGAGCTGTATGTGGGGAGCCTCCCCACACAAGAGAGTTGTACTCCACACAGGGACGGATAAAACCCCTGTATAGAGTCAACAATTGTGCAGGGGTAAAGAAAGAGCGGAGTCGGCTTAGCACACCCAATCTCTTGGAAGCAGATTTTACAAGAGATGTAATATGATCTTTCCAAGATAAGTCCCGAGTAAATGAAACCCCAAGCATGTTCAAGGATGATGCAGGATTAAGCTGAATATTATTAAACATTAGTGGGTATACCTGTGGAAGATTTTGTCGGGTTGATAGGTGTAAGAACTGAGTCTTAGATGCATTAAAGACAACCATATTATTTTTACCCCACTCAGAGATACGAGCCAAATCAGACATTAGGTGTGCCATAGCCTCATCCCTTGCTTGTTGAAGTAACTGTTGAGATGGGCGTTGCGGGAACCGAATGGAAAGGTGAAGGGTGGAGTCGTCAGCGTATGAGTGGATAGGGTTAGATGTACAGCTTAGAAGATCATTGATGAATAAAAGGAAGAGAGTTGGTGATAGGACAGAGCCCTGAGGGACACCACTGTTGATAGATCTAGGAGAAGAACGATGGCCGTCTACAACAGCGGCTATAGAACGACCAGAAAGGAAACTTGCGATGAAGGCACAGATAGAAGGATAGAAACCGTAGGAGGGCAGTTTGGAAATTAAAGATTTATGCCAGACTCGATCGAAAGCCTTAGAGATGTCAAGTGCAATGGCAAAGCTTTCGCCAAAGTCCCGAAAGGAGGATGACCAGGAGTCTGAAAGGTAGGTGAGAAGATCGCCAGTGGAGCGTCCCTGACGGAACCCATACTGACTGATAGGATGTGTTCCATATTAGAAGTAACATAGTCAAAGCATTTTTCATAGTCAATGGAATTAGGGATAAGTAAACACTACATATATATTTAGTCAGAGAATGGCTGGATAACTGAAGCCAGAGAGATGACAATTCAAAAGATTCAGGCGCAGGAACACGAAAGCAAGATATCTTGTTATATACACATACACAAAAGCCACCTTTGGCATTGAAGTGAGTATAGAGAAAGAAAGTTGGAGTATACGGAGAAGGGTTTTCTATTAGTCGCCTCTGACAGCTGAGGCTCGGTGAGAAAGAGAAGGTGATGTTTAAAGGAAGAGGGGTGGTGTTATGCAGAGAGAAAATTGAAGGAAAGACCACGAATGATGTGAAAGTGAAAAAGAATTGAGCCATATGGTTCTAAGCATCTTTCTTTGTTATCACCAGGAGAGGGGCATTTGGTCGGAACTTTTATGCCCCCCCTCCCCTGGAGATTCCAAGGCTGGGTTTTGAGATGCCATTCCTTACTTTTATATAGAAAAGGACGCGTGGTGTGTAACATGCATGTAGTTTTGTGCTGACATTTGGAGGAACAAGAAAGTATACTAACCTGCTCTCTGTGTAAATAAAACAGTGAAATTCCAAGTCAGCAAAGGGGGATGGTCAGCAGGAAGTCCCGATGACTGATGAAATGGGAGCTCCAGCTCTCCGTTTCATCAACATTCCACCAGCCGTGGGAGTACGGCTCCGCTCGACTGGTGTTACACTCTGTTGACTGCTATCACTTATTTCTACCACAGAGGTTATGACTCCGTGGTAGTGGATTGCAAGGATAGATGAGGTCGATTATTATATGATTATATATATATATATATATATATATATATATATATATATATATATATATATATATATATATATATATATATGGAGTGGGACAAATGAACGAAAGAGGAGAAATGTTGGTAAACTTTGCAGAAATGTTTAACATGAGAATAATGAACACATTCTTTCACAAAAGAACAGGGAGAAAGTGGACCTGGAGAAGCCCAAATGGAGAAACTAAGAATGAAATTGACTTCATTATTGCAAATAAGAATAAAACAGTCACAAATGTCACAGTTATCAACAAAGTAAATATCGGAAGTGACCATAGAATGGTGGGGTGCACAGCAAGATTCAATTTCAAAAGTGAAAGAAAAAAGATGATTAAAGATAAAAAGATATGCCCAATAAAAGTCAACGAAAACAATGCAGCCTTTCGGTTGGAAATAAGGAACAGATTTCAGGCTCTCAGTAATGCTGAATGTGACATTGATGAGCTGAATGACAGACTAACAAAAGTGCTAAAAGAATCAGCAGAGGTAGTAGGAAAACCTAATACAATCAAAGCCAAGAAGTATTCAGAAAAGACACTTGAGCTTATGAAAAAAAGAAAGGAAATGAAAGTAAAAACAAAGAAAGATGAAATAGAAAGAGCAGAATTAAATAAGCTTATCAACAAAAGACAAAGGTAAAAATAAAGTGAAACATGGGTCAAATCAAAGAATCCATTAAAAAAGGAAAAAGTCTGAAGCAGGTCCGAAGTGAAATGGCACTTGGAAAGCAACAAATTACATCCCTAAAAGATAAAAACGGTGAAGCCATTAAATGCAGAGATAAGATGTTCAAGAGAGTTGAAGAATTTTACAAAGAACTGTATGCATCAAAGACCGTAGTACCAATAGCTAACTTTTTGGTTGACACAAGTGAAATACCTGAGGTAACACCAGACGAAGTAAATAAATCTTTCAAAAATAAGAAAAGAGGGAAAGCTCCGGGAGAAGATGGAACAGTAGCTGATTTAGTGTTGGATGCAGGAGTAGAAGTACTAAACAGGCTTGCTCACTTATTCACTCAGTGTATAAAAAGGAAGAAAATTCCCAAAACATGGTGTAATGCAATAGTTATTTTACTTTATAAAAAAGGTGACTCGAAAGACCTTAGTAACTATCGACCCATTAGCTTGCTATCTGTCATTTACAAACTCTTCACTAAAGTCCTTACAATCAGAATAACTACAAATTTGAAGGAAAACTAACCTCGTGAACAGGCAGGATTCCGAAGCGGGTACTCGACTACTGATCATCTGCACACAATGAATCAGCTAATTGAGAAAACTACAGATTATAATAAACCACTATGCTTAGGTTTTGTTGATTACGAAAAGGCTTTCGACTCAGTGGAGCACATAGCAATTATAAACTCATTGAGAGAACAAGGAGTGGATGAGAACATTGTAAAACTGCTCGAAAATATATACAAAGAGGGATCTGCCACAGTTAAATTACATAAGGACTCAGAAAAAATTAAAATTGAGAAGGGCGTGTGTCAGGGAGATACAGTGTCACCAAAGTTATTTACAGCATGCCCAGAAAGTATTTTCAGAAAGCTAGACTGGGAAAACAAAGGAGTGAACATAGATGGAGAAAAGCTAAACTATTTAAGATTTGGAGATGACAGTGTCCTAATCTCAGAAACAGCAGAGGCATTGCAAGAAATGTTAAATGACCTGAACGGAGAAAGTCTCCAGTAGGGCTAAAGATGAATCGGAGTAAAACTAATGTTTAATCCCCAAACACCAAAGAGCGTCATCAGAATAAGTGGAGAAATTCTTGAAGAAGTCGAGGAGTACAATTATCTGGGACAAATACTAAAATTAAAGAAAGATAATGATAAAGAAATAAAAAGACGCATTACAATTGGATGGAAAGCTTTCGGTAAACATACGGACATTATGAAAATAGCTTGCCAGTTTGTATGAAACGGATAGTATATAACTAATGTATAATTCCAGCTATGACGTATGGTTGTGAGACTTGGAAACTGACAAAATCGATGGAAAATAAATTAATTGGTTCTCAGAGAGCAATGGAAAGGTCAATGTTGGGAATATCTTTAAGAGACAGGAAAAGATCACCTTGGGTGAGAGAGCAGACTAAAGTCAAAGATATTATAGAAGTTATAAAAGAACGGAAATAGAGGTGGGCAGGCCATGTAGCAAGAATAAGGGATAATCGATGGAGCAAGAGGTTGAGAGACTGGACACCAAGAGATTGTAAGCCTAGCAGAAAAAGGCCAGACAGGAGGTGGAGGGATGAGATAGAGAATTTTTCAGGGAAAACGTGGCAAAGATTGGCTCAGTCAAGGAATTCGTGGAGAAGGTTGAAGGAGGCCTTTGTTCAGCAGTGGACTTGTAATGGCTGATGATGATGATGATGATACTTTATATATATATATATATATATATATATATATATATATATATATATATATATATATATATATATATATATATATATATATATATGGCTGTCATGCACATATTTGCCACAAAAAGGGAAACTCGAGATCCAAAAGCGAGATGGGGCAACCCATTCTTGTAGATTCAAGGCAAGGAAGGTTATGGTGCGATAACTTCAAATTTCCCATTCCTACAAGATGAGAGGAAGCCTCTGAAAATCGTTGCCTCTGCATTTTCATCTTTGTGCGATGATGGATTCCACCCATCAAATATTTTACCCATCACAAACCTTCTGGGTGCCGAAACACCAGACCTTTAAGTACCCCACTGGACCATTTTTCCGAAAATTAAATCTTTTATATGGTTTTGAAAATAAGTGTCTAGCACAAGTGCCTATCTAAGTTTCAACCCCCTAAACCCATCGTATGAATCACCACAACTAATCAAATGATCATGAAACTACTGCATTCTGCCGGTAAAGTCTAAGCGAGCGGAGATGAAATCACGAATTATTGTTATAATATTTTTCCAAACACCATATTTTTTGCCTAAGTGGTGCGAATGATGAGGTGAAAGAGAGAGAGATTGTGCAAGTGCTTGAGGATGCGAAAGTGGATGTACGTGGATTAACTGAAACTAAATGGTGAAGTGAGAGTGTGAGAGCATGGGAGTATGGATGGGGTATATGTGCTGGAGTAGGTGAGAATGAGAGGGCAAAAGATGGAGTGTGTATTGTTGTGAGTAACAGATGGAAGGAGAATATAAGACAGTATGGATCAGTTGGTTCAAGGATTGTATAGGTAAGATTGAAAGTTGGGATACAAATGTAGGCGATTGTGTGCGTGTAAGCACCAATGCAAGATCGTGCAAGCAGGGTGACAGAAGAGTTCTGGACAAATGTGGAAGTGTGCATGGAAAAATTTGGAAGGAATGAGAGAGTGCTTTTGATTGGAGATATGAATGGAAAAGTAGGGAATGTGAAGGTGGATGGAGTAGTTTGTGAGTGAGGTGTGCCTGCAGAGATAGATGCTTTCGTAGATATTTGTGCCAGAACGGGGTTGGTGATAGCCAATACCCTCTTCAAGCACAAAATGATCCACAAGTGTATGTGGCACGTGATGAGAAGGGTGGATGGTGAACTGAATGAACGGAAGGCAATGATTGATTATATTTGTGTGACTGACAGGATAAGAAGGTGTGTAATGGATGCAAGAGTGCAGAAGGTGGGAGAGTGGACTTTCTAACCACCACTTGGTGGTGGTAAGAATCAACGTCCAAAAGAAATGGAGAAATAGAAGGGAAGGACAGGAGGAAGCAGCGCATACAAGGAGGGTGGAAAGGTCACAAGAGGATGGGAAAAGGGCAGAATGTATGAGGGAAGGGAAGGAGCAATTGGGTAAATATGAATTGGAGCAGATGGGGGACGTGGAAGGTGTGTGCAAGATATTCACAGAAGAAATCCATGCAGCATGTGAGGTGGTGTGTGGGGTGAAGAGAAGAGGAAAAGGGGTACAGGGAACAGTATGGTGGAATGAAGAGGTGAGAGAGGCTATGGCACAAAAGAAGAAAGCATATAATGAGTTAATGAGAAACGGGCGTGGAAGAAGTTGAAAGACGGACGAGAGAGTTATATGTAGAGAGGAAAAGAGAGGTGAAAAGATTAGTAAGAGAGAGTAAGAAGAAAGTGGATGAGGAATTTGGAAGGAATTTGAGTGTAAAGTGGAGGGAATGTAAGAAAATGTTCTGCAAAGAGGTAAAGAGAGTTAGACAGGGTGGCAGTGAAATTAGTCGGGGAGTGAAAGATAAAAATGGTAGATTACTAATGGAGAAGGGAGAAAAAGTGAGTAGATGGAGAGAACACTTTAAAGAATTGTTGAACATAAAGAATGAAAGTAATGCGAATATAAGTAGCTGGGGAATGGCTGGGAGAAGGAGGGATGTGAGAAGAGAGGAAGAAATCAGTAGGATGAAAGTTGTGGAAGCGATGAAGAAAGTTAAAATGGGAAAAGCCCCAGGAATTGATGGAGTGTGTGGTGAAATGCTGAAGCATGGGGGAGAGATAGTAGTAGAATGGATGTGGAAGATGTGCTGATTGGCCTGGGAAGAAGGTAGATTCCCTTGTACAGAGGAAAAAGGGAAAAAAAGTATGTGGTATTCATAGGGGCATTTGTTATCTTTATGTAATAGGAAAATTTTATATAGGATACTTATTAAGAGAGTTAGGTAAACAACAGTGGAATTATTTGGAGAAGAACAGGGAGGTTTTAGAAAGGGAAGAGGTTGTGTAGACCAGATATTCATTCTTAGATCCTTAGTGGAAAAGTTTCTGGAGAAAAGAAAGAAGTTGTACACGGCCTTCATGGAATTGGAGAAAGCATATGCCAGGGTGGATAGACATGGATTGTGGGAAGTATTAAGAATATATGAAGTAGATGGGAGGTTGTTGAATGCCGTGAAGGGTATGTGTGAGGGTGCTAAGGCTGCAGTGCGTGCGGATAGTGAACTGGGTGAATTTTTCTCTTTGAAGGTTGGATTGAAACAGGGATGTGTCATATCTCCATGGTTATTCAGTCTGTAAATGGATGGGATTATAAAAGAGATACAAGGTAGGGCAGTGGATGTTGGAGCAGCCCTAGTGAGAGAGGGCAGTGTTTGGAAACTCCCTGTACTGTTTTTTGCAGATGATACTGTGTTGTTAATTGAAGACGAAGGGGAGCTGCAAGGTTTGGTGGATCAGTTCGGGAGAGTAAGTAAGAAACGGAATCTAAAGGTGAATGTAGGGAAGAGTAAAGTTATGGTCTTCGAGAAAGGTGAAGTCAGTGAATGTACAGCGAGGTTGGATGAGGAGGATATGGAAAATGTGAGTGCGTTTAAGTACTTGGGTAGTGTGATGAGTGAGGATGGAAGTGTAGAGGGTGAAGTGCTTGAAAGGGTACAGCAAGGAAGAAAGGTTGCTGATTCCTTGAAAGCAGTGATAAGAAACAGGGAAGTGAGCATGGAAGTGAAAAAGTTACTACATGACAGTATTGTGATACCAACTCTAACGTATGGAAGTGAAGCTTGGACCTTGTTGGAGGGACAGAAGTCGGGAGTGAGAGCAGTTGAAACGAGTTATTTGAAAGGAACATGTGGAGTCACATGGAAACACAGATTAACAAATCAGGAAGTGACGGATCGTTGTGGTGTGAATGTGGATGTGATAGGACGCGTTAGGAAAAATCATTGAGGTGGTTTGGCCATGTGGAGAGGATGGAGAGTGAGAGACTAAAAAGGAGAGTGTATGTGAGTGAGGTGGAGGGGGGAAGGGGGAGGTGGAGACCAAGGATGAGATGAAGGGATAGAGTGGAGAGGTATATGAGTGAGAGGAATGTGAGCTGGGAGCAGGGCAGTGAAATGGCGAGTGATAGGGCGACATGGAGGCGATTTGTTTGTGACCACCACTCACTGGATTAAGGCATCTGGCAATAGTTAGACAGATAGTGTATTGTAAACAAATTCCGTGCAAGACATATCTTTCTTAAGAGTAAAATAATTTTTGTGAATTTTTGAGTGGAATTGATAAATATATATTTGCGCTATGCACCACAAAATTGAACATATTAGGTAGATAGTACACTATACTTGGAAAGATAGGGGAATGTTTCTGTTGCTGGCTTGTGTGGAGATAAAAGTGCAGCTGTGTTTGTCGAAGAGTAAGAGGGTCGTGGGTAATGCTGACGCAAGGGAGATGTGATTAGCCCAGCACTGGCAAGCAAGTTTGAACGAAAATTTCTGTATCTTGTAGTCTGTATGTTGTATGTACAATAGCCTATGAAAATATTTCCATACATAGCCCACAAAAGAAAAACAAAATCAAACAATTCGAGTTGTAAAACAATAAGATATTAAGTATAATGCTGACAACAATCTTATCACTTTGGTTATGGGTTGTTGCATGTATACTTGGTTGTGATGGACAGCGCAAAATTAACTAATCACCCAGGCTTCCCCTGCCCCCTTCCTAAGGCAAATGCCAATCAACCACTTCTTTCAGTGGAAGTAAAGCTGTAGCAGGAATGTTCAGGCCGGCGAGGTGATTATCTGTGGAAGGCTGGGAGAGGAAAGTGTCCTCATATGACGGAATCACGTGCTGTATTGAGAGTCCAAATTTTTGGGACAAGTGAGATTGGTCGTGTAAAAAAGACAAAGAAGATCGTTTCCTTCCCATATTTTTGCCAGATTATTATGTACTGTGCTCAATTGACGCCACCTGCACTGGCTGTTTTGTGAGTCAGTTGATGTTGCCGGCAGCATGAGGGTTAATTAATCCATCTACATTTCGTGTCAATGTTGTGTTTACTGTTACAAAAACCCACACTGGCAGACGAAAAAAAAAATGTATTCCAAACAGTTTCGGCGACAGCTGTCGCCCTCTTCAGTGGATCTACAGACCAAGAGTGGTACATACAAATGCTGAGAAGCTGCTTATATGCAGGGTGAGGACACAGCTTCCCAACCACACCTGATGTGACCTCACCAGACTCTCCCTCTACTCTGTCCACGATCTGAGTGAGGGATTACAAGGGGCGGCAAGGACGTTGCCACTAATCCTCTCATCATTGGATCTAATTTATACATTCCTTTACTATGGTTAAAATTATTATATCTCTCTATACATACAGTTTCCACTATCCTACTTTTCTTATAGTTACTACATTTGTACAATATTTGGCTAGAATTCCAGTTGATTTTATGATCGTTTTCTGAAGAGTGAACGTACACTGCGTTATTTATGTTGCCTGTCTGACAGGCATACTTGTGTTCCCTAATGCGAGTGTCCAAATCCCGTCCAGTTTCACCAATATAAACCAGATCACAGTCCCTACATGGAATTTTGTATACCCCTGCAGTTTCTTTACTAATGGGTTTACTCGTTATTAACATTGATCTTAAGGTCGAAGTATATCTAAATGCAATATTTAGATCCAAATCATGACTCACAGACTTCACCAAGCTAAGATTTGACACATATAGAACTGTGATGTATGGCTTATTTTGTTGACTTTGTGATGTTGGTCTAGGTACAAAAAAGGCTTTTCTGGCTTTAAAATACGCTTGCCTTATAAACCAACTAGGATACTTTAGATCTCAAAATATTTTCCATATCTTAACGTTTTCCGTACCCAGATGTTGGGGACTACTAATTTTGAGTGCTCTAAGGAACATAAAAGAAATAACTGACATTTTAGTGGAACTGTGATGATATGAATAATAATGTATATACAAACTGCACTGGGGTTTCCTGTATACAGAGAAGCTAAATGTCCCAGGTTCATCCCTGTGCACAAATACATCTAAAAATGGAAGGGAACCATTATTTTCCCATTCAACTTTAAATTTAATTGAGGGAACTATTGCATTTAATTTTGTAAGAAAATGGTCAAAGTTAGCGTATTTGTCTGGGCAAAATGAAAACACATCATTAACATACCTATACTAAGTTAAATTTTGAGGAGATATGGTGGTAAGAAGATTGGATTCAAAATATTCCATGTACAGGTTACTAAGAACTGGAGAGCGGGGCGAGCCCATAGCCATACCAAAGTTTTGCATGAAAAACTGAGAACCAAAAGAGAATGCATGACACTGCACACACAGGCTAATAAGTTGGAGAAAGACATTATGTGGCATGTCGAGATCAATGTTACATTTAGGTAATTGTTCTTCCAAGAAACTAATTACATCTTCAATAGGGACTTTAGTAAAAAGCAAATCTATATCAAAACCAGGATAAACAACCTGCCACTGAAGAAACTGAGAGACTTAATCTTATTAAAAAAATCAGTAGAGTTTTGGGATTCAGAGAATGTGCCAACCGATGGTGCTAATTTGTTTGCTAGAAAGGGCCAAACGAAAACGTCGTGGTATGGCCCTTGAAAGTCTCAAGAAAAATTATTCTCTTCTTATTACAAAAGCGGACAAAAGTTTCTCTGTTGTCATTTTAGACAAACCTGATTATGTGGAAAAGATGAACCACCTGTTGAGTGATGCCACTACTTACGAAAAACTTGTGTCATCCCCTCTCAAAAGGTTATCCACAGACTTTAATAAGAAAGTCAAATGCCTTTTAAAGGATGTGCCAAACATTGATGCAGGCAAGTTCATTGAAATTAATCCAAAATTACCTTACATTTATTAACTACCAAAGACCCATAAACCACCGATTCCCCTCCGTCCTTTCATCTCACAGTGTGGCTCATTCACTTACAAACTTTCAAAATTTCTAGCGAACAAATTAACACCATTGGGGGGAGGCGGTGGCTCAATCGGTAGAGAGTTGGCCTGCAGTCCTGACAGACCCGGGTTCAAATCCCGCTGAGGCAGGGAACAGTTTAAGGATTTGAATTTCATAAAATCAGACTTTATTGATCTACCAGAAGGCCCGCCGACATGTCGTAAAAATACCCCCGCTAATACCAATACACCAGTCCTGTATGAGACAGCCCTAGCATGTATTCAATATGGACGGTGGGTGTTAGCGCCGAAGTGGTGACATGTAGAGGTGTGCGGTACGTAGGAGGACTACTGGGCCTTGAAAGCAGGTTGTGAAGCCTATGCCCAGAGTCGGTCACATAAAAAAAAAAAAAAAACATTCTCTAAATCCCATGCCCAAAACTCTACGGATTATATTAATAAGATTAAGTCTCTCAGTTTCTCCAGTGGCAGGTTGGTTAGTTTCGATGTAGACTCGCTTTTTACTAAAGTCCCTATTGAAGATGTAATTAGTTTCTTGGAAGAACAATTACCTAAATGTAACATTGATCTCGACATGCCACATAATGTCTTTCTCCAACTTATTAGCCTGTGTGTGCAGTGTCATGCATTCTCTTTTGGTTCTCAGTTTTTCATGCAAAAGTTTGGTATGGCTATGGGCTCGCCCCTCTCTCCCATTCTTAGTAACCTGTACATAGAATATTTTGAATCCAACCTTCTTACGACCATATCTCCTCAAAATTTAACTTAGTATAGGTATATTGATGATGTGTTTTCATTTTGTCCAGACAAATACGCTAACTTTGACGATTTTCTTACAAAATTAAATGCACTGGTTCCCTCAATTAAATTTAAAGTTGAATGGGAAAATAATGGTTCCCTTCCATTTTTAGATATATTTGTGCACAGGAATGAACTTGGGACACTTAGCATCTCTGTATACAGGAAACCCCAGTGCAGTTTGTATATACATTATTATTCATATCACCACAGTTCCACTAAAATGTCAGTTATTTATTTTATGTTCCTTAGAGCACTCAAAATTAGTAGTCCCCAACATCTGGATACGGAAAACGCTAAGATATGGAAATATTTTGAGACCTAAAGTATCCCAGTTGGTTTATAAGACAAGCGTATTTTAAAGCCAGAAAAGCCTTTTTTGTACCTAGACCAACATCACAAAGTCAACAAAATAAGCCATACATCACAGTTCCATATGTGTCAAATGTTAGCTTGGTGAAGTCTGTGAGTCATGATTTGGATGTAAATCTTGCATTTAGATATACTTCCACCTTAAGATCAATGTTAATAAAGAGTAAACCCATTAGTAAAGAAACTGCAGAGGTATACAATATTCCATGTAGGGACTGTGATTTGGTTTATATTGGTGAAGCTGGACGGGATTTGGACACTCGCATTAGGGAACACAAGTATGCTTGTAAGACAGGCAACATAAATAACGCAGTGTACGTTCACTCTTCAGAAAACGACCATAAAATCAACTGGAATTCTAGCCAAATATTGTACAAATGTAGTAACTAAAGTAGGATAGTGGAAGCTGTATGTATAGAGAGATATAATAATTTTAACCATAGTAAAGGAATGTATAAATTAGATCCAGTGATGAGAGGATTAGCGGCAAGGTCCTTGCCTCCCCTTGTAATCCCTCACTCAGGTCGTGGACAGAGTAGAGGGAGAGTCTGGTGAGGTCACATCAGGTGTGGTTGGGAAAATGTGTCCTCACCCTGCATATAAGCAGCTTCTCAGCATTTGTATGTACCACTCTTGGTCTGTAGATCCATTGAAGAGGGCGACAGCTGTCGCCGAAACTGTTTGGAATACACCTTTTTTCGTCTGCCAATGTGGGTTTTTGTATTTCATGGTCACGATAGTGTGACTCTTCAGCCGTTGTGCTTACTGAATTATACCTAGTAAGTGTTCATTTGTTTAACAAAAGCTAATTTACTACTGAGGCTCACATGAATATGCTTTTATATTTAAGTCAAGCTAGTGATTGTGGCCTGATATCAATACATTTTAGGTAATATAGGTATATGTTTAACAGTCATTAGGAAGCATTAAGAATATTTATCCTTTGGAACACAGTGATAAGCAATTTAATAAGCTTATTCGTGTAGTAGATGGTCTCTCTTTTTTTTCTTTTTTTTTCAGAACACAAAAGCTATTTTCTTTATTAAAATTATTAATTTTAAGACACTCATGACTGGGAGTATTAGACTAAATGATAAATAATGAGTCTGATGAAAGCTAGAATGATTTATTGTAAAAGCGTCAGTGAAACGAGAGCGGTTAATGTTTTTATTGGTGTGTGTGTGTGTGTGTGTGTGTGTGTGTGTGTGTGTGTGTGTGTGTGTGAACAAATTAACTCAACGTTTTATATCATTTTAACCAAACTTGATTGTATGGCTCACGGTCAAGAAATGAGGACGCCAGACGTTTTCTAGAGCAAGAGATGGAAGTTTAAGGTCACACGGCTAAGTCAAAGTATAATGTAGTAAAATCAAAAGAAGCAGTTTTATTCATTACAGCCAAGAATGAACAGATTCAGTTTTGAGAAGAATCAGACAAAGGTCATGATCACAAAAAAGATCACATTTCAACATGTGTGTCTGTGTGAAAAAAAAAAAAAAAAAAAGGTTAAAATTAAACTTCTTTGATGGGTTGAGGAACGCTCAAGTTTATATTTTGTTTCTGAGAAAAATCAGTCAATGGCCAAGGTTTCACATCAAGGGAGAAATAATATTTATTTTTTCTAATCTGGATCAAACTTGGTGTATGGGTTACTGAAAAGCAAATATATAAAATAAATTGGTTTTGAGAACAATTGGTCAAAGGTCAATGTCTGAGATAAAAGGTCAAAGACTTGGTCGTAGGGCAAGATCATCTCGTTATATGTTGAGTCGTTACGAACCAAAGCTGGTGGAATGATTAGGGATCAGGGGAAAATGAAGAAAGTAAATTTTGAGAGCAATTGCTTAAATGTCAGGGTCATAGGACAAGGTCAGATTTTGACTTGTGTACCTAAATGTTGATCTCATTTGGATCAAACTCGATTAACTGGTTGTTGATTACATAAAGAGATGGCACATTATTACTAAGGAAAATAGGTAATAGTTCAAGATAACAGAGCATGGTCAAACTGCACAGTTTTTATCAGACTGAGACAATACTTGGTGGAGGGTTTATGTTAAAGTGTACGATGAGGATTTCCTTTAATGAACAATCAAAGCTCACAAGGAAAGGTTAAAAGTCGAGGTCACTCATTAATGGCAAGGTAATTAGTTTTCATCAGATCTGAACCAATTTTGGTGGAAGAGTTTCTGTTCACATCGGTGTGTGTGTGTGTGTGTGTGTGTGTGTGTGTGTGTGTGTGTGTAGCGTCTTTATTTCAGCAGTATCTCTCACATTACTTTTCTACTCTACCTGACCTCATCCTCTTTCAAGTTTTTAGTTTTTTATTAAAGGTTTGAAAAGATTATTGCCATTCCAGTAAAAAATAAAAAGAATAAATACAAAAAGACATTTTTTTTGGCTCGGTCTGTTAAGCATAAGCTTTAATACAGACCAAAAGAATTAAAAATTTTTAGTTTAAAAAAAATTGCTCTCAGAGTAGATGATTATTTTTTTATTATTATTATTATTTTTTAGGTTGGCGGACTGTCTATATTTTTAAGAGTATCTGACAGTATTCCAAATTTTTGCTCCCGAGTACATAATGTCTCTCTGTTCTGTAGTTACCAGAGGTAGTGCTAGGTTGATATTATCAGCGCAGGTTAAATGATTGTGAGTTACAGCATTGAAACTTCTTAAAAAAAAAAAAAAAGGTTATGAAGTGACTTAAACATGAACAAAGATGTAAACATGAACATCTCTAAGTTTTAAAACTTCAAATTTTGAAAGATCAGTTTTGTATGATCATATTTTCTCAAAATTTATAGTTATAATGACATGTTCATGGGTGTTTATTCATTCATTCATTCATTGCCAGACGCCATGTATCCCGAACGAGGTGGCCAAGGGCTTAGAGTTAATTGTTTTACAGGGAGGGGCACTAATCCTCCACCAACCCCACTTGACAAGCAGGGAGATGGGTGTTTATAATTTGGTTTATTTATCCGTAATAAGTATCACCCCATAGATGTGACAGCATATGAGAAAGCGTGGATTCACAATTGTATAGTACATAGACATAAGAGTTTCCTTAGTTAAAATCGCTCGTTTTAACATCAGCAAATGCGGTCATATGGCTACCGAATAATTAATTTCTGATGTGAATTTAAGACTGTTGCTGTTTCAAGAATTACTCATAGGGGCGTGGAAGAAGTTGAGAGGCGGAAGAAAGAGTTATATGTAGAAAGAAAGAGAGAGGTGTAGAGATTAGTAAGAGAGAGTAAGAAGAGAGTGGATGAGGAATTTGGAAGGAATTTGAGTGTAAAGTGGAGGGACTGTAAGAAAATGTTCTGGAAAGAGGTGAAAAGAGTAAGACAGGGTGGAAGTGAAGTTAGCAGGGGAGTGAAAGATAAAAATGGTAGATTACCAGTGGAGAAGGGAGAAAAAGTGAGCAGATGGAGAGAACACTTTAAGGAATTGTTGAACATAGAGGATGGAAGTAATGCGAGTATAATTGGCTGGGGAATGGCTGGGAGAAGGAGGGAAGTGAGATGACAGGAAGAAATCAGTAGGATAGAAGTTGTGGAAGCAATGAAGAAAGTTAAATCGGAGAAAGCCCCAGGAATTGATGGAGTGTGTGGTGAAATGCTGAAGCATGGGGGAGAGGAAGGTAGAGTCCCGGAGGATTGAAAGTCAGGTATAGTTATTCCCTTGTACAAAGGAAAAGGGGAAAAAGAAGTGTGTGGTAATCATAGGGGCATTTGTCTTCTTAGTATAATAGGAGAAGTGTATGGTAGGATACTTATTGACAGAGTTAGAGAAAGAACAGAGAAATTAATTGGAGAAGAACAGGGAGGCTTTAGGAAGGGAAGAGGTTGTGTAGATTAGATATTCATTCTTAGATCTTTAGTGGAAAAGTTTCTAGAGAAGGGAAAGAAGTTGTATGCGGCTTTCATGGATTTGGAGAAAGCATATGACAGGGTGGATAGACAAGGATTGTGGAAAGTGTTAAGAATATATGAAGTAGATGGGAAGTTGTTGAATGCTGTGAAGAGTATGTACGATGGTGCGAAGGCTGCAGTGCGTGTGGATGGTGAACTAAGTGAATTTTTCTCTTTGAAGGTTGGGTTGAAACAGAGATGTGTCATGTCTCCATGGTTGTTCAATCTGTACATGGATGGGGTAATAAAAGAGGTACAAGGTAGGATAGTGGATGTTGGAGTGGCCCTGGTGAGAGAGGATAGTGTTTGGAAACTCCCTGTACTGTTGTTTGCAGATGATACTGTGTTGTTGAGTGAAGACGAAGGGGAGTTGCAAGGCTTGGTGGATGAGTTTGGGAGAGTGTGTAAGAAACGGAATCTAAAGGTGAATGTAGGGAAGAGTAAAGTGATGGTCTTTGAGAGAGGTGAAGTCAGTGAATGTACAGCGAGGTTGGATGGTGAGGAATTGGAAAATGTGAGTATGTTTAAGTACTTGGGTAGTGTGATGAGTAAGGATGGAGGTTTGGAGGGTGAAGTGCTTGAAAGGGTACAGCAGGGAAGAAAGGTTGCTGGTTCTTTGAAAGCAGTGATAAGAAACAGGGAAGTGAGCATGGAAGTGAAAAAGTTACTACATGACAGCATTGTGATACCAACTCTAACGTATGGAAGTGAAGCTTGGACGTTGTTGGAAGGACACAAGTCAAGAGTGAGAGCAGTGGAAATGAGTTATTTAAGAGGAGCCTGTGGAGTCACAAGGAGGGACAGGCTGACGAATGAGGATATAAAGGAGCGTTGTGGTGTGGATGTGGATGTGATAGGAAGCGTTATGAGGAACACACTGAGGTGGTTTGGCCATGCGGAGAGGATGGAGGGTGAAAGACTGACGAAGAGAGTGTATGTGAGTGAGGTGGAGGGGGGAGGAGGGAGGGGGTGGCCGAGGATGAGATAGAGGGATGGGGTGGAGAGGTATATGAGAGAAGGGGGTGTGAGTTGGGAGCAGGGCAGTGAAATGGCGGGGGACAGGGCGACTTGGAGGCGATTTGTTTGTGGCCACCCCAAACGGGATTGAGGCGTCTGGCAATAGATAGATCGGTAGATAGTATTATTCATTCTACTTTATTTTCATTCAGACAAGCAACTTGAATTTACTGAAGTCCACGCCATTCTCATAACGGGGTTCAATGGGGCCCCATTCTTTCACCTACACTTTAGCCTGACCTGTATACAGTATATGCATTTAATATACTATAATTGTGTGTGTGTGTGTGTGTATGGGTGTGTGTGTGTGTGTGTGTGTGTGTGTGTGTGTGTGTGTGTGTGTGTGTGTGTAGTATAGCCAGAATTGGAAAAAGGATTTTCCTGAAACTTAGCAGGATGGTCGGAACTGGGTCTCAGATGGGCCAGTTTCAATTTGATGTTGACTGATTTTTTCTAAAGGTGTGTTTTGTCCCCTAAAAATGAACTCCATTGGTGTTACAATACGCGCCCGTGGAAGAGCTAGCGAGACATACCTGTTGAGATCCATGCATTTTATATATATATAGAGAGAGAGAGAGAATTATACATCGACAATTGTGGAGGTGGTGGTAGCTGTTTTGGTGGTGGTGGCGGTGGTCCTAGCAATAATGATGATGTTGGTGGTTGTAGATGTGATGGTGGTGTTGGTGGTGGTGGTGGTAGTTGTTGTAGTTATGGTGGTGGTGTTGATGCTGGTGGTGGTCGTTGTTGTTCAGAAACGGCTATCATTTAAGCAAGTTCTTTGTGAACTGACAGAGGTGCAAACCACTTGCTCTGAAGCAAAGCATGATGATTCAGAGACTGTTCTAATTTGGAAAAATGGTGAGTGGCCCAATGGGGTCACGAGGTTGTTGTAGCATACCTATTCCCCGACTGCCTACAAACAGTCACGTGTGGAAATGTCATTACCATGTCAACCTCACACTACACTGCAGACACTAAAAGACTACTTCACATACTTCAGGGGTTCCAGGACAACAGGCTGATAACCACTCCAACCAAATGCACAATCACACTGACTACCTGCATAATATGTGAGTACAAGTACTCACCTAACATCACACTTCACAATGAACACGTACCACACATACACCCTCCATATAGATCCATGGAGTGACATGACACAGATCTCACCTTCGAGGACTATGTGCAAGATGTCAAGAGGCAGTACACTCCCAGATCCAATGCACCGAGGACACTTACGGGGACAGACTTGGGGACACAAAATGAAGCACTTTCCCTACTCTGCAAACAATAAGGTATCGTAGTTCAGTGGTGTCCTGTGCTTCCCAGGCGTGGTACCCCATCCTTACAAACACCAACTACAATACATTGTTTACCAAACGGGAAAATGGCCTGTATATCCTCAGTGGCTACACAAAGATTACCACCATGTCTTTTTTACACTATAAAACTGAAGTCCTTCCTGTCAGAGAAAGTAGGCTGATATCATGGGCATACAGTTCCACGGTGCAGCCTGTAGCACAACGAAGCACACAAAACAGCCAACACCCACATTACCGGACCCTCTTCAAAAACATTCCACCTCGAGACGCTCCAGCATTAGCCATGAAGAACCGCCTATATACTCATTTCATGCACAGGGCAATGCAGCACCTCGATGAGAACATTGTATCACAGCCAACCTCCTCCTTCCTATATTCATCCATCATAAATATCCATAAATAGGGCTGATCGAGTACACATAGATAGTCTTAGATAACTCATTATCAAGCCCTCCTCAGTTGCCAATTCACATTTGGGTTGGGTAAGTCACAGATGACACGTGCTATGTCCGGAGAACAGGCCCACACAACATGACATACATGATGCAACACTGCACGTCACATGCTACACCAAGACACGGACCCAGCATCAAATGTGTAAGGAATATATGGAGCAACCCCACTGGGACAGTTAACTAACTGTGGTCGACGGGGATGCTTCGCTAGGATTAAGTAAAAACACCAAAAACTGAAGAAAACATATTGCTCTCGGTCTAAGATGTATTCTAACATGAAATACGTTTAAACTGTATCAAATTTTTCATATGTTGTAGGCCTATAGTTTTACTAACTTATACCAAGCTTCTTCTGTAATGTCCTTTGCAATGGCGACAAACACGGTATTAAATGGAAGTTAAAAAGAGTGGTGATAATTTCTGCTTTATATTGGAGAGAAATCGGTTTTAATAGAAAATACTGTACAAGTCTCATTACCAAAAACTATTAAAAATCAGTACTGGTCAGGATTAGATATTTGATATAATTATCATCAATGAATAAGTTTCTTGTATGAAAATTAAAGATGCGGTTGCAGCACTTGTTATATTGTGCTGTGCCATGACGTGCCGTACCTTATAGTGTTCTGTTGTACCCTGACGTGTCGTGTCTTTCTGTGCCTTGCAGTGCCGCACTGTGCCATGCATTGCATTACGTGAATGTGCCATGCTGTCCCGTACGGAGTCTGGCTGTGCCGTGCTTTGCATTCCCGAGGCGTGACATGATGTGCCGTGTCGTGACTGGTTTGCCGGGCCATGCAGTACCCTGCGGTTCAGTGCAGTCCCGTGTTGTGCTGCTCAGTGCAGTGAGGTCCTGTGGTGTGCAAATTAGTGCCGTGCCAGGACATTGTTCAAGTCAAAGTTTGGCGAGGAAGTTGTGTAATAGCGGAAAGTTAGGCACGGCGCAAGTGGTGGGAGGAGGCGGAATTAGTGAGAGGTGGAGAGGCAGACAAGTGAAGAGGTGAAGGTGTTAAGGAGAGAGAGAGAGAGAGAGAGAGAGAGAGAGAGAGAGAGTCTCCGTTTATCTCAACTTCCATAACTTTCATTTTTTTTTCATCTGTTATATATTTTAATGACTGAGAAAGTTGTTGCAGGCAATATGGTCCCTTACATTGTAAACTGAACAGTAGAAAGCCAAAATGGATATCCGAGGTTTTCTTTGGTTTAAAATTCTTTGTAGGGGATAACTTGAACACTGATAGGTTTGTATGTGTTAATCTAAAAATCTGTCTGTTTGTCCCATTATTTTGTCTGTGGATAACACCTTGGCACCCTTATCTGCAAATGATTAATTACTAATCTCTAACAGTTCTTCTTTAGCCATCATTTACTCATCTTTGTTCGTTTTCACTTCACTTGTCATAGCTGTTTACTTTAAAACTCATTCATCATTTATCATTATGCTTACTCAATTGCATATCTTTTTCTTTTTTTTATATCTGTACATAACTTACAATTTATATTATCAGTTCCAGGTTCTAGCTTAACATCCAACTCCACAATGCTCTCTCTCTCTCTCTCTCTCTCTCTCTCTCTAGCCTTACTAGCTTCCCCTGCCTGTATATAGGATTACCATCTTACATAATATGGTTAATTATCTGTCATAGTCAAGTTGTATATATATATATATATTTTTTTTTCGCGGTATATCCTTACTTATCTCTGCTCCCTCCTACTCACCCCTCTACCACCACGTTTAATCTAACTTCGATCAAAACTCTGGCCGACCTTGTAACATTGACCTTTCACTTTTTCCGTGAACTTAGCCTACTGACTGTTTCAAATTAATACCAGTAATTTCTTGCTTTTGCTTGAACCATTCCACAAATTTATTCTAAATTCAAAAAAAAAAAAAAAAAATGTCAACACTTGCCTTGCTATACTACATGGACATTTGACATACGGTTTTCAGAGATAATTGATCCACCCTTGGATCACTCTCAACACTAGTTAATAAATACAATATTAGCTCTACGTTTTCTTGTGTTTTGTACCGACACACCGGTCGAATTTGGCCTTGGACTGTGACCTTCATATTTGACGGCTTCTTTTAAAATCGAATAGTTTCATTATTGCCGTACATCTATAATTGCTCCATCAAGTTTGGTTTGAATCGGATTGCATCTGTTAAATCTGGTCTCCCCATGCGGTATTGACATTTGACTGGTCTGGAAATAAAATCACCACTGACCCTCAGCCATTCCTGACCGAATTAAAGAGGTTTGATGTTTGTTCCCAGACAGACAGACAGAGATACACACACACACACGAAGCAAAAAAATACGCCTACTGAGATGTCCCCCACTTGACTGCATGAAGGGATCATCGGATTAAAACGATTAAAGCTATTAGAAAAGAAAAACAATGGATTGTAACACTAAAAGATAAAACTGTGATGAAAAAGATGTTAGACGAGGCAGTGGGCAATAAAAGATTATAATGGAGAGAGAGAGAGAGAGAGAGAGAGAGAGAGAGAGAGAGAGAGAGAGAGGAATCTAAGTACATGGCTGGAGAAGAAAGAAAACAGGAAACATAATACCAAAAGCATAAGAGCTCCGAGATGAGGATGGGATTGAGGCCACCGAGTGAGAAACGCAGTTTTGGGTGAGAAAGCGTAGCAAATGCGGCGTAAAAAATGAGATAGGACAAATATATAACGAAAACGGGAGAAAAAAATCTGCTGTGAATGAACTGGGCAGCAGATAAAGAGACAGGAGACATAGAACAAACAACGAAGGAGCATGAGTACACGCTGACAAGAAATGACGTGACATGTCTCCATTGTCTTAGGCGCATGCTACGTAATCTATTTTGCACATGCAGCTTATCTGTGATATACATGTTTCCCCCCGCATGCCTATATTTGTTGTTGTAAATTCTGCCATAAGTAACACCTGACTCGTACATGTCATATCTGTCTCATAAATATGCTTCAGAGACATCCCACATTCTCCTTATTAAGCACGGAGCCTTATGGAGAGACGACCACAAATTCCGTAAGAATATAACAAGTGTGTGGAGATAACATTGACACCTACAGTATGGTTGCACTGTGGTAACTTTGAGAACTGGGATTTTTATGCGTAAGAATGAAGAATGAAATAGGATTTCTTTATTAATAACTCAAAATTAACTCAAACAATTTCACTAAATAACATTCAAGCACCAGTCAGACCTAAGGCAAGGACAGTGACATTGTATAAAGCTGAAAATTCTGACTCCCAATACACCACATACGCATTTGGTGTTTGTGCACTGACATTTCGAATATTTGAAGATTCACAGTTGGATTAGTTATATCAGTGAAAATAATATTAGTGTCTCTTTTAGTTACTGCTGAGGTAGCTTTAATTACATGCCTTTTTTAAAACAAATGATCAACACAGGAAGGAAAAACAAATTACGTAAAAAAATCCATACACCAGAATACTTGTGTCCTCTGCTCATGAAAAATCTGTAACAGTTGGACTTGAACTGTTGTAGGTTGAAGGTAGGAGGGAATTTAATCGAGGGAAATGTGTTCGAGAAAGAAGCTGTTCTAGGAATAAGTGAATTCTGATAGGCAAAAATTCTGCAGTATGGCAGCGTGGCACTCAAGTCATGAGCGCTTGTGAAATGAAAACCTAAAGAAACTAAAAGCCTGAACGAAGCTTCTGTGAACTCACAGCTGGGTGTCCAGGTCCTGTCCCTAAAATACTGGTGCCACAAACACTGGTACACACACACCGCAACTCAGCCTGGAGACAGGGCGTGTGTGCTGGGCATTCTCCAGGCCCTGTCTTCCCCCTTACCTTACTCAAGACAACCACCACCAACCGGGCTACAGCAAAGCCCGGTCTCCTCGATAATGAGGAGAGAATCATCAACAACAACAACAACACTGGTATCGCCTCAGCCAAAAACACGGAACACAGGCTAACACCATCATTACCTAGCTAGTTTATCTGTCTGGTGAGAGTACCAAATTGCCACGGAATTATTACTCTCATGATGATGATAATAATTATCATGACGATGATAAATATAACCATTGTTACCGTTGTTGACAATCTTGTACTGAATTGTAATGTTACTAGAAAACCAAAACAGTCTTCTAAAATGGTTGTTAAGAGGTAGGAATGGGAAAAGTGCACAGATAAACGATGAAAAAGCACAGAGAATAAGAGAGCATTCAGAATGGGAGAAGATTTGGAGTCCTATATCCATTACTACATTCCACACTTTAACCACAGACTTGTAGCTGGTGGAATGTAGTAATGGGTATAGGTTTCCAAATCTTCTCCCATTCTCAATGCTCTCTTGTTTTCGTTTTTTTTTTTTTTCTTATTGTTGCACTTTCACTTCTTAACAATTATTTTAAGCGAAAATTTTTGTTCTCCAGTTTATGATCTTTTTGTTGAAGTATCATTATGCATAAAGCAAGTCTTGGATTTGGACTGTTACATACATAGCATACTGAAAGACTAAAACGTGGGTGCCTTCTCGTGAAAATAAGTGTTTTGGTACGTTCTTTATATCTAAACGAGCTGTAGCTGACCAATATTGCACAATATTGTGTACCTACGGGTGACCGCAATGCGGTTTTCAGGCCGTAACTCGCGAACCGTAGCCTGAATGCTTTTCTAAACATGAAAAAACATCTGCACATGACATGCAGCGTTTTGGTATATAGTAGGCTCGCGTACGTCTTTTTATTTTGAGTATGATTGATGAAGAAGAAAGAATGAAGAAGAACGCAATTTATATTTTTGCGGTTCGATTTTGTGACTCGTACGAAGGGTAGCAAGACTTTGGGTGTAGTTTGGACTTAAATAGCGAAGGTCTTTAGTTCATAAGTTTAGAACTAAGCTTTGCGACAGCGAAGGTCTTTTCGTTCCTAAGCTTATAACTAAGCTTTGTGACCATTTTGGCGTGAATTCTCCTATGGCCTATAGTAAGGGACGCCAGTTTGAACCTGCGCCATTCTTACTTGTGGAGTGCTACTGCGCTCTGTGATACAGTTTTACTATCTATCTATCTATCTATCTATTGCCAGACGCCTCAGTCCCGTTTGGGGTGGCCACAAACAAATCGCCTCCAAGTCGCCCTGTCCCCCGCCATTTCACTCTCCTGCTCCCAACTCACACCCCCCTCTCTCATATACCTCTCCACCCCATCCCTCCATCTCATCCTCGGCCTCCCCCTCCCTCTTTCCCCCTCCACCTCACTCACATACACTCTCTTCGTCAGTCTTTCACCCTCCATCCTCTCCACATGGCCAAACCACCTCAGTATGTTCCTCATAACGCTTCCTATCACATCCACATCAACACCACAACGCTCCTTTATATCCTCATTCGTCAGCCTGTCTCTCCATGTGACTCCACAGGCTCCTCTTAAATAACTCATTTCCACTGCTCTCACTCTTGACTTGTGTCCTTCCAACAACGTCCAAGCTTCACTTCCGTACGTTAGAGTTGGTATCACAATACTGTCATGTAGTAACTTTTTCATTTCCATGCTCACTTCCCTGTTTCTTATCACTGCTTTCAAAGAACCAGCAACCTTTCTTCCCTACTGTACCCTTTCAAGCACTTCACCCTCCAAACCTCCATCCTTACTCATCACACTACCCAAGTACTTAAACGTACTCACATTTTCCAATTCCTCACCATCCAACCTCGCTGTACATTCACTGACTTCACCTCTCTCAAAGACCATCACTTTACTCTTCCCTACATTCACCTTTAGATTCCGTTTCTTACACACTCTCCCAAACTCATCCACCAAGCCTTGCAACTCCCCTTCGTCTTCACTCAACAACACAGTATCATCTGCAAACAACAGCACAGGGAGTTTCCAAACACTATCCTCTCTCACCAGAGCCACTCCAACATCCACTACCCTACCTTGTACCTCTTTTATTACCCCATCCATGTACAGATTGAACAACCATGGAGACATGACACATCCCTGTTTCAACCCAACTTTCAAAGAGAAAAATTCACTTAGTTCACCATCCACACGCACTGCAGCCTTCGCACCATCGTACATACTCTTCACAGCATTCAACAACTTCCCATCTACTCCATATATTCTTAACACTTTCCACAATCCTTGTCTATCCACCCTGTCATATGCTTTCTCCAAATCCATGAAAGCCGCAAACAACTTCTTTCCCTTCTCTAGAAACTTTTCCACTAAAGATCTGAGAATGAATATCTAATCTACACAACCTTTTCCCTTCCTAAAGCCTCCCTGTTCTTCTCCAACTAATTCCTCTGTTCTTTCTCTAACTCTGTCAATAAGTATCCTACCATACACTTTTCCTATTATACTAAGAAGACAAATGCCCCTATGATTACCACACACTTCTTTTTCCCCTTTTCCTTTGTACAAGGGAATAATTATACCTGACTTCCAATCCTCCGGGACTCTACCTTCCTCCCAGGCCAATCTGCACATCTTCCACATCCATTCTACTACTATCTCTCCCCCATGCTTCAGCATTTCACCACACACTCCATCAATTCCTGGGGCTTTCCCTGATTTAACTTTCTTCATTGCTTCCACAACTTCTATCCTACTGATTTCTTCCTGTCTTCTCACCTCCCTCCTTCTCCCAGCCATTCCCCAGCCACTTATACTCGCATTACTTCCATCCTCCACGTTCAACAATTCCTTAAAGTGTTCTCTCCATCTGCTCACTTTTTCTCCCTTCTCCACTAGTAATCTACCATTTTTATCTTTCACTCCCCTGCTAACTTCACTTCCACCCTGTCTTACTCTTTTCACCTCTCTCCAGAACATTTTCTTACAGTCCCTCCACTTTACACTCAAATTCCTTCCAAATTCCTCATCCACTCACTTCTTACTCTCTCTTACTAATCTTTTCACCTCTCTCTTTCTTTCTACATATAACTCTCTCTTCCGCCTCTCAACCTCTTCCACGCCCTTATTCCTCATCCATTCATTGTATGCTTTCTTCTTTTGTGCCATAGCCTGTTTCACCTCTTCAGTCCACCATGCTGTTCCTTGCACCCCCCTCCGTCTTCTCTTCCTTCCACACACCACATCACATGCTGCACATATTTCTTCTGTAAATATTCTACACACACCTTCCACGTCCCCCATCTGCTCCAATTCATATTTGCCCAATCGTTCCTCCACTTCTCTCTTATACTCTACCTTTTTCTCATCCTCTTGTAACCTTTCCACTCTCCTTGCAACTACTCCTTCCTCTCGTCTTTCCCTTCTTCTGTTCCTATATCTTCCTTGGACTTTAATTCTGGCCACCACCAAGTAGTGGTCAGAAAGTCCACTCCCCCAACCTCTATAAACTCTTGCATCCAATATACATCCTCGCATCCTTTCATCCACACACACATAATCAATCATTGCCTTCCTTTCATTCAGTTCACCACCCACCCTTCTCATCACTCGCCATGTATAACTGTGGATCATTTTATGCCTGAAGAGGGTATTGGCTATCACCAACCCCCACCCAGCACAAATGTCCACTAACGCACTGCCATTCTCATCTATCTCAGCAGGCACACCCCACTCACCAACTATTCCATCCACCTTCACATTCCCAACTTTACCATTCATATCACCAATCAAAAACACTCTCTCATTCCTTCCAAACTTTTCCATGCACACTTCTACATTTGTCCAGAACTCTTCTCTCACTCTTCTAGCACGATCTTGCGTTGGTGCATACACACACACAATCGCCCACATTTGTATTCCAACTTTCAACTTTACCCACACAATCCTTGATCCAACTGATCCATACTGTCTTATGCTCCTCTTCCATCTTTTACTCACAACTATACAAACTCCTTCCTTTGCCCTCTCATTCTTACCTACTCCTGCACATATACCCCATCCATACTCCCATTCTCTCACACTTTCTCCTCTCCATTTTGTTTCAGTTATTCCACATACATCCACTTTCGCATCCTCAAGCACCTGGACAATCTCTCTCTCTTTCACCTCATCATTCGCTCCCCTTACATTCCACGTTCCAATTGCAATGTCCTTTGTCCGGTCCTTGGTCGTCAACGTTTGGTCAGTCCTTGTCCGAGGCTTATTGTTTGTTTTTTTAGTTAGTTGTTTTCCGGGGAGGGGCACTAACCCTCCGCCAACCCTTTTAGTCGCCTTTTACGACAAGCAGGGATACTGGGGGAGTATTCTTGAAAAAGACCCCTACCCCCAGGGGGTAGTTTTACAATCTCCAGAAACATTGCCTATCTTTGTTATAGCATTATTTAAAAGATTTTTTCGACAGAATACCGCCTTGCTGTGACGAAGAAGCTTATGGTTTCCCGTAATCAGTGGAGCTATACTAGTCTGGTGCAACCGTACAAGGCAGGTTCACCATTGGGGTTTATACAAGAAGTATTCTCTGTGATGTAGTTGCCTGAGCCAGCTTGGCGAGGTACTGGCTTTAAACTCCTTTATAAACCACTATGACTAGTTCTACCAAGCAATGGCCCATAGTATCCGGGAGCAATGGAGTAGCTGACCGAGGCGGAGATCGGTTCTGCCCCAAGGCAAAGGGTGCTAAGAAACTTTGGAGAAGGAAAGCTAACCGCCTTCGGAAACTGAACCTTGGGACTTACAACGACTAAACTCTTGCTAATGAAGCTAACCTAGATATTCTTATTGAAAAACTGAGAGATGGAAATTGGGATATCATATGTCTTAGTGAGGCTTGAAGACCAGGTGAGGCATTCATGAAAGTGTCTGATGGTAATGTATTGTGCTACAGAGGCAACCAAGAATAGAAGGAACATACTGTATCATTTTAATCAGCAAGTACATGATTGACAAAACTGAAATGAGAGAGTAATACTTCTAATACTTAAAATGAATAAGAGAAATAAGGTGAAGTTAATTCATGCTTGTGTACCAACATCAGCTTATGATGATGAAGTTGGAAATTTTGATGAAGATGTTGAGGAAGCAGTGATAAAACACAAACTCAAATTACACAACTGGGGAGAGCCGGTAATGCAACGTTAGGCTAAAAAAAACAGTTGGTGAAATTGCAGTAGAGCATTTTAGAATGGACATTTGGAAAGGAAGAGGTAAAATGCTAGTGAAATTTTCTGAAAAGAATAGTCTCAGAGTGATGATGTCATTCTTTCAAAAGAATGTAAGTTGGAAGTGTACTTGAAAGGGACCAAATGATGATATAAACGCTGTATGTACTTCATCCTCACTGACAAATCACATGCAGGTACAGCGAAAAACGGAACTGCATTGTACAGAATCAATGTAGGAGGTGACCGCAGATCGATATGGAAAGAAGCCAAGTAACACTTCATTCAGAAGAGAGAGGGAGAGGCTAATCCATACGAAACTGTCCAACCTTGCAGCAGTATGGGAGAAAGCAGCAGAATTAGCTTATAAATTCAAGATATATATTCATATTTGATGTAAGAAGTAAAAACTGGCACAGAGCAAATGAATGAAAACAGCAGGAGAACAGGAAGCGATGCAGATCTACAAATAAGGGGTAGGACACCACGAAACAATAGTAGCAAGGTCTAAGAAAGTACAAAGAAACACCTAAAGAAAAGAAGGAACTTGATTGTAAGAGCAAGGAAGGATCGAATTTGAAGATATTCGAAAGCTTAATATGATTACATCTTAGGAAACTTTCGGGAATGGAGGAACCTTGAAAGCAATCAAGCTGAGGCTAAGTACAGGAGTAAGCCAGATGTTTTCTCTTAGAGAACTGTCGTGGAGAAGTAACGAACAACAGAAATGAAATGGTCAAAATAACAAAAGAATTTTATGCAACATTTTACAGTAGCACTGCCGTGGACAGAGGTGGTACAGGATAGAGAAACTGAGGGAATTATCACTTCCAGCATGACATTACAAGAAGTAAAGACGTTTTAAGAGAAATGAAGTGCGATAAAGCGGCTGGTGATGATATCACTGCTGATCATATTAAGGATGTAAGTGACCACATTACATGAACTAGCTAAAATATTTGTGAAATGTCTAGGAATCAAACATACCCAGATCTTGGAAAAATGCATGTGTCATTTTGCTCCATGAAAAAGGTGATAGCAAAGATCGAAGGACTACCGTCCAAGCAGTGTTCTACCTGTTGTGTAGAAACTGTCCACAAAAGTCCTTACAAACTGAAATAATCCTACCCTACACACAAATCGCCCAAAGAATCATGCAAAATTTCGAAGTGGTTACTAGACAACATGCAATACTCAAATTATCACAATGGTGTCTAAGAAAACTTTAAGATAAAAACTTTTGTGAATGATAATTACTGAGTATGAAAATGCATTTGATATAGTCCAAACAACTGCAGTAATGACACAGCATTCGAGGACAATATGTGGAAGAGACATGCTAAAGTACTAAAAGATATGTATAGGGACAGCACAGCAATCATAAAGTTCAATAAGGACAGCCAGATAATCCACTAATGTAATATGTTAGACAAGGAGACACAATTAGCTGTGTGTCTGAGAGATATTTAAAAAAAAAAATAGGGATATTAACGTAATTAACATAAATGGTGTGGGATTAAACAATCGTAAATTTGCAGGCTAAAGTCCTTTTCACTGAATGAGAGGAGGAACTACAAGAAAGGACTGGTGACCTGAACAGGAAGAGTTTGAAAGTAGGCTAGAAAATGAATTTGAAGAAGATTACGTTTAACAGACGTGTAGTAAAATTTTTAGGAGATGAAGATCTAGAAAGTGTTGAAGAATACATATATCTTGGTCAGACAGTTCAGCACACCCCAGCCATGACAATGAAATCAGTCGAACAATAAGAATAGAAGAGAGGGCTTTTAGCAAACTAAGTAACTACATGAAGGATATGAAATTACCATTTTGCAAAAAGGGACCGTTATATAACCAATGTGTTCTTCCTCTTCTCTCATATGTATCAGAAACATAGGGTTTAACAAAATCCTTGTAAAACTTACAAATGTTCAGAGAGGAATGGAAACGATTATGTTAGGTGTCACATTTGAGATATAGAGTGAACTTCCTGGATAAGAGAATAAATGAGCGTAGAGGATATAATCGCTGCGAAAACAGAAAAAAAATAGATGTGGACAGGGCACGTACTCCATAGAACAGATAATAGGTGAAGAAACAGTGTAATCGATGTGCAGCCTTGAGATGGAATGGGAAGAAGCAGAGGGTGTGATGGCAAGATGAAATTTGGATATTCGATGGGATACATGGTAAAGGCGAACAGCCAGTATGTCAGAACAGAAAAAGACGGGAGAGGCCATTGCCTTGCAGTGGACTGACTAGGGTTGTTGATAATGATGATGGTTTTTAAAGGAAAAATTAATTTCTAATGCTCCAGTATTAGAATAAATGAAAATAACAAATGAAATGTATAATACCAAAAGTAAATTAATGTGTTTGACTTGGTATAATACTGCCAAAGAATGACTTACGGAGTTGTTGATTACGAAGTGAAGCTTCTTAACTGCAAGTGAAGTGGATAAACGATGGTATTTGCATGCATATAAAATCATTATGAACATTGTCTAGTTCTGACAGCTGCCACAAAAACTGTCGACTTATAGATTAACGAGGCGTGTCTTAAATAGTTTTCATTTTAGATGAATTGAAAAACACTAAAAGAACCAGAGACCAGAGCTGCAGTGGATCTAATGTGAAATGATGCAGAATAATACCAGAACCTGGGGTAAAATTACCAAAGGTAATGAAGAGAAACATGATAATCGTAAGGGTTACTCGATTTATTTTGATAAATTTATATATATATATATATATATATATATATATATATATATATATATATATATATATATATATATATATATATATATATATATATATATGTGTGTGTGTGTGTGTGTGTGTGTATTGGTGCAGCCAGGCAGGATATTTTGTTGGAGACATACGAGGTTGAAAGCTATGGCACAACTCCTTTATTGATTTTCTTATGTACGGTTTTTATTTGTCATACAATTTATCGGTGGTCTTCTTGGATTTTCTACAGGGGTTCCCCATAAGGCAGTGACCTTTTGGAACTATCTTGTTCCATCTTGAGGCTGGAGCTGATGGTTCTGTCATGGGTGGCTGCTTATATGCGATTCTGGTGAATCAGGAGGAGCTAAGCTGATCACTCATTGGCTGCTTCGTTGGAGACGCCTATGTGGCGTTTTGATGACGGTCAGGCAATGGGCGATCAGATTAACTAAGTTTTCAGATGACACATGTGAAATACAAGAAGAAATACCAAATTAAGTAAACTTTTCTCTTAAGAATAAGAAAAGAGGAAATGCCCGAGGAGATGGTGGAATAGTGGTAGATTTAATGTAGGGTGCAGGAGCAGAGGTTCAGAACTGGCATGCCCACTTATTTACCTAAAATATAAATACGAAAAATTCTAAATCATGGAGTAATGCAATAGTCATTTGGTTCACAAAAAAGGTGACTGACAAGGTCTTAGTATTTATCGACCTATTGGCTTAATTTTTTACAAACTCATCATTAATGCCCTTACAAAAAAAAAAAAAAAAAAGGACAAAAACCAACTTCGCGAACAGACATGATTCCAAGGAGGGTATTCAACTGCAGATATATCTACACGAAAGGAATCAGCTAATTTAGAGACCTATAGAGTTTAATAAACAACTGTGCTTAGGGAAGAACATAGGCATAAACACTGATGGAGAAAGATTTGTATATTATGTAATCCAACTTTCAGAAACAGCAGAGACATTGCAAAAAATTTTAAATGACATCCATAACGAAAGTCTCTAAGTAGGGCTATAGATGAAGCATAGTAAAACTAAACTAATGTTTCATGCAAATAAATCAAACAGTGACATCAAAATAGAAGAAATTCTTGAAGAAGATGAATAGTACAGTTTCTTGGGCCAAATACAAAATTAAAGGCCATGAAAACTATATAAATAGACACAATGTAAGCTGATGGAAAGCTTTCGATAAATATATAGATGGCATGAAAGGTAGCTGGCCAGTTTGCATGATACAAAAAGTAAATAAAGAATGTATAATCCTAGCTATGACATATGGTTCTGAGACGGGGAAACTGATATAATCAATGGAAAAATTAATCCGTACAAAAAATGCAATGGAAAATCCAGTGCCGGTGGTATCTTCAAGAAGCAGGAAAAATCAACATTGGTGAGAGAGCAGACTAAAGTCAGAGACATTATAGAAGTTATAGAAGAACAAAAATGGAGATGGACACGTATTGTGGCAAGAATAAAGGATAACCGATGAAGCGAGAGGCTGTTTGACTGAACTCCAACAGATTGTATGAGGAGCAGAAAAGGGCCAGAAAGGAGGTGGAGAGATAAG
Organism: Coenobita brevimanus; assembly: GCF_032717465.1. NCBI lineage: Eukaryota > Metazoa > Arthropoda > Malacostraca > Decapoda > Coenobitidae > Coenobita > Coenobita brevimanus. The sequence continues at coordinate 26,321,610 of NC_137041.1, forward strand.
AGAGAGAAGTTTACTGGTAAAACCTGGCAGAGATTCCAAGCGAATGTTGCAGGGCATTCGTTCAACAGTAGACTTGGAATGGCTGATATATATATATATATATATATATATATATATATATATATATATATATATATATATATATATATATATATATATATATCACTGCAACATTTTCAGCAGATTCAAATATTCGAAGGACAAAAAATCAAGTATTAATTTCAAATATAATTGTTACTGGACCTCCTAAACTATGGTGGTGCTGTTAGAATCTGACTACACTTATTCACACCAATATCGGTTATCATCAAATACAGGATTCGGTAATGTAACTTAAATTATTAAGTGATTCAGGTCCTCTCTCTCTCTCTCTCTCTCTCTCTCTCTCTCTCTCCAGCCATGTTCGACCAGACTGCAGACTTTGCAAGGGGTACCTGACAAGCTTGCCGAGAGGGGCGGTAGGAGGGGAGGAGATACGGGGGAAATTGAATTGGTGAGGTCAAAGAAGAGGGATGTGAGAGAGAATCGGAGAAATGTGGAAAATGAGAGAGAAGAGGATTGAGAAAGCTAAATGAATGGATAAAAGATGAAACAGAGAGAGATCAACATCAAAGACTAAAGAAAGCTAAAACAATAGAGAAAGGTAGAAAGAGGAAATGAGAAAGGAGAAAAGGGAGTTAGGAAGAACACTTGAACATTAAGTCTTGTGTTTATTTCGGGATTTTACTAATGCTGGCAGTCCTACTGCCATTGGTAATCACTGAACCAGAAATGTTCCCATAGAAGAGATTTTTTTGGGAGGGGAGGAGGGGGGGAGAGCGATATACCTAAGGCCTAGGGATCAAGGTCATCAAGCCAAATTTCCATTATTTATGTTTATTTCTTTTTCACACTTTACACATCTTAACTATGTCAGTAATTATATTAAGTATATATAAATTTTTAATACATTTGGGAATGATCAAAGGAAGATAAAAATATTACTGGCTACAATAATGTGCTCAGGAACACAAGGTAAACGTATGCTAATAACGTCGATAAACCTAACAGACAAATCACTGTCCTGTACTAGAACCTAAACGGACAATTGCTAAACCTAAGTAAACATTCACGTAGGACTTACACTAATGTGTAAAATACCTCGATCAACAGAACTCCATCGACTGCAAATGAGTAATGCCTCTCTGGATTACACACCTCTGCCCTTCACCTGCTGACTACCAGGTGAGGCACATGTATTGATGTAGCAGGTATCAAATATATGAAGGAGAAGCAGACAAGGCAGGAACTATTCCATATACTATACGTCAACTGCCGATCCTAATAATAAAACTAACACAAACAGATGCAAAACACTAATATATGTGCAAAAACTGAAATCTCTAAGCCAACAGAGCACCATCGACTTGAAGTGGAATATACCTTTCTATATTGCACACCTTCACTCATCAACTGGTTATTGTCAGGCGAGGCATGTAGGTTAATATTCGTATAGGGTACATCAATAAAAAATAAAAAAAAGTAGAACCGTCAGTAGCAGGAACTATTCCAAATACGTCAACTGTCAAATCTAATAAAATTATACAAAATGTTCATATACACAGTTGATAAAACTCATAACCAAACACAGTGAAGAAGTTCCTTTACTTTGGTCAATCCGGTTCACTTCAAGAAAGTCGTCAATATATCCATCATAACAAGATACCCATCACACATGAAGGTGGAAAGGGTGTATTGGACATCTACTATACCCCATTAATTTGTAAATATATTGCGTTCACGAATAAAGGACCGACAGCTGACGTATATGGAACTGTTCCTGACTCGTCTGGTTCTCTTTCATATGGTGATGTCCCCTATATTAGGTTGTGCCTCGACTGACAGTCAGCAGGCGATGAGTGCAGGTATGTAATGTAGAGAGGCATTACATATCTGCAGTCGATGGTGGTCTGTTAGTCGAGGAATTTTTACCATTAGTATAGGTCTAGCTATTTGTCTATGTAGGATTCAGTATATGTTAGCGATTTGTCTGTCAGGTGATTAGTTCTAGGGTCTTTAGATTAGGTTTTTCTTTATAAGGTCTAAAAAATATGAAACCAAGAAATAAAAAATGTGGTAGGTGGGAGCACTCACCATCCACTCACCCGATGTAGTGCTGCTCTCGGGTGTTTGCCCTTTCCTCTCCTCCATCCTTCTTTCCTTCCATCCTCTTCTGTCTTTCTTTCCTTCATTCTTTCCTCATCCTATTGCCTACGGATGACTTTACACTGAGTAACAAAGCCAAATGATTTTCTGTACACCAGGAAACCATTTACAACGCTGGGTGGTAACCATATAGCCAAATTTTGGCGCCTCGTGGTTTAGTGGGTAATTATTTCGCTCCAATTGGATTGAGCTGATGAAGGTTTATATCCAAGGGATGGTTGGGGTTTATTGCTCATGTAATGCCACTCAGGGATGAGTGAGGCTGGTCACTCTCATCTTAAATGTCAGGACCAACTTGCCTAGGCCCGGGCTGCTACGCTTCTCATGGGGCAACGTAGGATTGGATGATGATGAATGAATGAAAAAAAAAAAAAAAAAGTAAAATTATATATATATATATATATATATATATATATATATATATATATATATATATATATATATATATATATATATATATATATATATATATATATATATATATATATATATATATATATATATATATATATATATATATATATATATATATATATATATATATATATATATATATATATATATATATATATATCACCATAATCATGAATGTCAACTTTAATTTGTGTCAGTCCAGTGCAGGGTAATACCATTTCCATATTTTCAGTAACAGACCTGTGGGTAAATGGGCGTTGTATCATAATTCATCATACTGTTTTTAGCAACAGTTGTCAGAAATTAATAAAATTCTAAAAAAAAAAAAAAAAAGGGATAATCCTTCCCAAACTGGAGTACATTAAAGTGATAGTATGAAAAAGTATTGTTTTAAAAATTGCGATCACCTTAGCGAAAAATTTCAAATCATCTATACTCAGTGTACTGTAACTAGGTCTAATATTGCCATTTCTCTATCATGAAATCTGAGTTGGAACAATAGATTAACACTGGAATATGATGCTAGTCGAAAAGAAGACCCATGGAAAGAATGTTGCCCAGTAGCATTTGCTGAGCCCCGTTTAATAAGCTGCAAAATGAACAATATCTAGGTCAAGTTAGTGTGAAAGAATTATGGTAAGGTGTCTGGCATTATTATCGCATCCACCCCGAAAGAATAGTGCCTCAATGTTGAAAAAGTTTGGGCCATCACTGATTCATATCCCATTTAAAATATGGCCACTTGGCAAGTGGTTTACTGGGGCGAACTGGTGTAAAATCTTTCAGTATTTTTTCATCGTGGATCATTATTATCTCCTCTTCTTCCTTCGGATACCTTGCAAAATATGACATCGGTTTCGAATTACTTATGTGGGTAGTATAAGTGGTTTTGGAAATTTAGTACCATTTTTTCCGAAGTGATTTATTGTGCACATAATACCTCAATAGCCTCATCTGTAATACCGATACAAACTGTGTTGATACTGAAATTGAACAAAAAACGATGAATACCAAGCTAGTGTATAGCAAATGAAATAAGTCGCCTAGGAAGAGGTGTTACGAAGCATTCAATTCCACTTTGAGAGAAAACCTTTTATTATACTGATGTAGTAGGTAGACTCAACGTTCTGATGTTGAAACAAATACCATCACTATATATATATATATATATATATGTGAAGTAGATTGTAGCATCAGTCGAGCAGGCAGTACTCCCAAGGTGGATGGAAAGCTGATGACAGGGAGAGCTGGAGCTCCCGTTTCATCAGCCCTCGGGAGTAGTTCCTGACCGTCCCCCTTTGCTGAACTTTTTCAGTGTCTCAATAACACAGACAGTAGGCCAGCATACGCTCCAATACAAGTTTCTCTGTCAACACCAATCTCCATGCACAGTACACAGTACACTTCCTTTTCAAAATTAAAAAAAATGAAAATGGCGAACTTAAAACATGCCTCGGAGTCCCCAGGGAGGTGGACCATAAATTCCCCCCACCCCCCTCCCCGTGACGGCTTCTCGACTTGCCTGGAACCAGTTTCTGACTCACTTCTTTACTTCTGCAACATTCGTGGCCTTTCCTCTAATTTTCGGTCTGTTGAGCACCACCTTTCCTTCTCTAAACCTCACCTTGTCATTTTAACCGAGACTCAGCTGTATGAGGCAACTGACAGCAAACCCTTTTCTGTATCCTCTTACTTGCTCTATACTCATTTCAAAGCCAAAGGTGGCTGTTGTGTATAAGTACGCAACGACTTATCTTGTTCCCGTGTTCCTGAACTCGATTCTTCTGAATTCTCTACACTCTGGCTTTGGCTCTCCTGTTATTCTCTGACTAAATATATCTGCATTGTTTACTTATCCTTTAATTCTGCTACAAAAAATTCTTTCACTATCTTACTTCTGTGATGGAACACATCCTGATCATTTCTCCTTTCTCTGAGTACTCCATTCTAGGAGATTTCAATGTTCACCACCACCTTTGGCTCTCCTTTCACTGATCCACCTGGCAAACAAGTCTACACCTTTTCTATCCTTAATGACCTGGAGCAGCTTGTACAGCACCCTACCCATATCCCTGACCGCATTGGAGAGAGCTTCAACATACTTGATCTCTTCCTTACAACTAATCCTTCTGCTTACATTGTTAATCTTTTCTCTCCACTGGGCTCCTCCGATCACAACCTTATTACCTTAACCTGTGCTATCACTCCAGTATGGCCTGTGGACCCTCCAAAGGAACGTCGACTGTGGCACTTTGGAACTGCAGATTGAGAGGCCTTCAGGCAGTATTTGTTTGATTTTCCCTGGAATGATTATTGCATCCATGGCCGGGAGCCAACTGAGTGTGCCTTGTGTATTACGGAGGTTATTCTCTCGGGTGTGGAAGCATACATTCCATTCCCAAATCCTTTGACTAATGCAAGAAGGCCTTGGTTTAATCACGCTTGTTCTAATGCTGTCCGCAACAAGGAGAGGGCCTATAAAAGGTACCAAAGTCAACCCACCCTTGAATCACATCTTTTTTATACTTCTGCCCGGAATCGCGATAAATCTGTTCTTCGCTCTGCTAAGAATAATTTCATCCATACTAACTGCTTCCAGCTCTCCAACTCGAATTCTTCCCACTCCTTCTGACACCTCACCTAAAACCTTACTAACAACTTTACCTCATCATCCTTCCCTCCTCTTCTCTATTCCGATGGCTCTGTAGCTATTTCTTCTATAGATAAAGCAAATCTGTTCGCTCAGACTTTCCCCTCCAATTCCACCTTAGACGATTCCGGTGCTGTTCCTTCATCACTTCTCCCCTCTGACTTCCTCATGGCTGACGTAAAAATTTCTTCAGCTGATGTATTTTCTGCCATCACAGGCCTCAATACTAACAAGGCATATGGACCTAATGGAATCCCTCCTGTTGTCCTCAAGAACTGTGCTTCGGTGTTTACACCCTGCCTAGGTAAACTCTTTCGCCTGTGTCTTTCAACTTGTACCTTTCCTTCTTGCTGGAAGTTTGCCCTCATCCAGCCAGTCTCAAAGAAGGGTGACCATTCCCAACCGTCTAACTATCGTGCAATTGCTTTAACAGCCTGTATCTCAAAAGTTTTCGAGTCTATTCTTAACAGAAAAATTATAAAGCATCTTTCCTTTCGTCTGTATGGGTTATGTCAGGGACGCTCCACTGGCGAGCTTCTCACCTACCTTTCAGACTCATGGTCATCCTTCTTTCGGGACTTTGGGGAAAAGCTTTGCCATTGCACTTGGCATCTCAAAGGCTTTCGATCGAGTCTGGCATAAATCTTTAATTTTCAAACTGCCCTCTTACGGTTTCTATCCTTCTGTCTGTGCCTTCATCTACATCTTCCTTTCTGGTGGTTCTATAGCTGCTGTTGTAGACGGCCATCGTTCTTCTCCTAGATCTATCAACAGTGGCGTTCCTCAGGGCTCTGCCCTATCACCAACTCACTTCCTTTTATTTCATCAATGATCTTCTATGCTGTACATCTAACCCTAGCCACTTGTACACTGATGATTCCACCCTTCACCTTTCCATTCAGTTCCTGCAATGTCCACCTCAGCAATTACGTCAACAAGCAAGGGATGAGGGTATGGTACACCTAATTTCTGACTTGTCTCATATCTCTGACTGAGGTAAAAATAATCTTGTTGTTTTTAATGCTTCAAAGACTCAGTTCTTACTCCTATCAACCCAACATTATCTTCCACAGGAGTACTCTCTAATGTTTAATAATATCCACCTCAATCCTGCAGAGTACAACTCTCATGTGATTGGGGTTTCATTCACTCTGGATTTACCTTGGAAAGATCATATTACATCTCTTGTAAAATCTGCTTCCAAGAGATTAGGTGTGCTAGTCCGACTCCATACGTTTTTTACCCCCACACGGTTGTTGACTTTATACACGAGTTTTATTCGCCCCTGTGTAGAGTACAACTCTCATGTGTGGGGAGGCTCCCCACATACAGCTCTTCTCAATAGGGTGGAGTCAAAGGCTTTTCGTCTCATTAACTCTCCTCCTCTTACTGGCTCTCTTCAACCTCTGTCTCTTCGCCGCACTGTTTCATCTTTATCTCTTTTCTGTCATTACTTCCACGGTCACTCCTCTGAACTGTCTGCTTGCATCCCTCCTCCTCTATGATGAATGAATAGCATCCGTCTAGCAACAAATTCTCATCCTTTTCTGTCCAACTCTCTAATGCAAGAGTTAAGCAATACTCCCAGTCCTTCATTTATGCAACAGGTCAACTCTGTAACTGTCTCCCTCTGTCTATATTTCCTGATTCCTATAACCTCTAGTCATTCAAACGCAATGTCCAGGAATCTCGAAGTGAACGGATCTTGAATTTAGCTCTCTTTTGTAATGTTTTTTATTTTTCTTGGAAGGAACTGTTATGCTCCTAGCCTTTGGTTCCTTCTTCCTCATATATATATATATATATATATATATATATATATATACTAACCACCAATGTCATTATTTCCATTCCCACCACCAATATCATCACACGTTTTACTTATTATCGCCGGTCCTGTCAACACCACCACTAAAAATAATACCACTACCACATTACACCAGCATGATCACCACTACCATAAGCACTACAACTACTCCAATACACCACCCCCACGACTACAAATACTCCGCCTACTTTCACCGCTATTAGGAACATCACTACCACTAAATATCACCATGACCACCAACGGCACTCCCGCTACCACCACCATCAGCATATACCACCACGACTACAATCATTACCACAGCAACCACCAACAGCACTCCCACTATCATTTTTCGCCACTATGATTAACAGCACACGCACAACGACACTAACAATACATACACCACCACCACCACAACTAACAACACGCACTGAAATTACCATCACAACCACCAGTAGCAATGCTACTAGCTCCTTTGGTTACCACAACCACTAACTACAACAGTTTTTAGTTTTCTACCCGTACCCTTGTCCGTCTTGGAGAGTGTCCCAGCATACTCGTATATAAACGTTTTCTTTTCCATAAACCTTATATATTTCTTTTGCCATTCGTATTCTTCACCATCTGTAATCGGTCTAGTGTACCAGAATGACTAGTTATCCACCCAAAGAAGCTTTGGTAGAAGTAATTTGGTGCTGATGTTTAGCCTGCTTTCAGGCAGAACATGTTTGACGTTCCTTGGAACGATGTCAACGTTACTTCCATGAACTGGAGCCATCTGAGTGCGGATTGGGCATTATAGAGGTTGTCCTCTTGGGCATGTGAACATACACTCCTCTTTCATCCTCTCTGTCTCTAGTGCCAAAAAATCTTTGATGTGTTTAGACTTATTGTGATGCTGTATGTGAGAAGACATTGTTAGAAAGGTATCGGTTCCACCTTGCCTCTAAATCGCGCGTTCTTGGTCTGTGCCTGGAACTATGTTAATTATTGTACATTCTTCATCCTTCCTAGCTGCTGTGCTTAGTTTAAGGAAACTCCTTCTGCTTGCTGCATCATTCCATTAACCTTTCCAGTAATACTACAGTACAACTTCTTCCTAATCACTTCTCTTTACATGTCTCTGTAGTTGTTACCTAGTATGAGTTGACTGATAAGAAACACTGACAGTGCAACGTGAGGGTTGCTAAAGCAGAATTACGAGGTACAAGTTATGGGAGTAAGCCATTTATGCTGTAATAGCCCTTGCCATGCTTTCTCCTAAGGCAGGGCTGAGTTGCCGGGAAAAATCTCAGCCAGTGACTGACTACAGCTCATCATGACTCTCGCCCCGCCCATCAACTGGCTAGATTGTGCGTGTATATATATATATATATATATATATATATATATATATATATATATATATATATATATATATATATATATATATATATATATATATGTATATATGTGTGTGTGTGTGTGTGTGTGTTAGTTTTTGAATGATTATGAGGCCTTGTAGGGCTACTCCCCACATCTGTTTTATCTCCCCATACCTACATACACACCTGTTATCATGGTTGGTGTTAAGAAGTGAGATTTGCCAGTTAAGGAGCCGAGATGTTTCTTTGACGTTTCTCGTACCGTAGGTTTCGGTATGAGTCAGAGTTGCCAGTTTGCCTGCTGTTTGTGAGCATATTTCATAAGTTATGCATTGATTTTTATGCTCTTTATCTCAATAATGTGTTATTTATGTGACTGTTAAATTATGCAATTGAAATTAAGCTTGTATGGTAAATGATTTATAGTGTAATGTACTGTAAGAAAACTGGCATATTTTGGTTGTCTCCGAGTTGGTAACTGTGCTGTCATTCTGGAACACACCAGAACTGTGGTGAAGTAGATCATTCTCGAACAATGCAAGCTTATATAAGGATGGAAAAAAGACTAGAGCAGGCTCAGTCGGTTTTCAGTTCAGTTTGAGTGTAGTGAAGTGTCAGTGCAGTGTAATTTGTATACTTTTGGTACTTGTGAAAACAGTGACGTGTTGCTGACAGATAGTGAAATTATTAAAGTTTGTATATGATCAGAACTTGTAAAAAATTGTGAAGTGTTTTTAGCAAACAGTGGAGTGTTATTGGACTTAGTAAAGTTCGTATAGCTCCAGTGCATGTGAGGACAGTGAAGTGAAGTTGGAAAGCATAAGTGTAATTATTTGGAAAATAATGGCAGTGAATTTAAGAAGCCAGTGTTTAGTTATGACGCCTGAGCTGATCCTGTGGACTGTACACCTAAAGGCTGACCATAGGAAGAACAACTCACTAGGCAACGTCCTTCCTATACTGTACTACTGCTGTTGGAGCCTGTGGCAGTGTGGGGTGGGGACGCAACACTGGTGTCAGGTGTGTGGAATATTAAGGGGTGCAGCGAGGCTAACCTTCGACATGGAAGCAGATGGTGTGCAGACAAGGTCTCGAGCTGGGCAGGAGGAGGAAATGTCCCTGGTGACAATTGTGAAGTAATTACAGATAGAGAAGAAAGAACTCAAAGAACAATTACAGGCAAAGAAGAAAGAAATCAAAGAATAATTGCAGGCCTAAAGTGAAGAAAAGAAAGCGCTCAGGAACGAAATCAAAGAACAATTGCAGGCACAGAACGAAGAATAGAAAGATGATATGAACAGCTTCAGGAGGCATTACAAGAGCAAGAGAGGGAAGTACAACTGAGGTGCAAGGACAACTAGATGCATTCATGATGGAGATAAAGGAAGAGCAGCAACAGCTTAAGGAGGAAGAAGATACCAAACTAGAGCAGCAGAGGTCTGAGGTAAGCAATAATGTGATGGAATGTAAACGACATGTAGACAACCAGCTAGAGATTAGTGAGGAAATAATGACGGAGTGCAGAGAGCATGTAGATAACCAGTTGAAGCATGCATTTGACCATGTGAAGATAATTAGTGAGAAAATTGAGGCTGTAGAGAAATACTGCACTGCTGAGCCCCAGGTTAGTGTACAGGGTGCATATGAAAAAAAATGGACAGTGGATGGTGATTCTTGACGGATCTCAAGCATCTGAAGGTGGCATTACAGGGTTGAATAATCACAATGTAGCAGATTCAAGTTGTAGACTTATTTATGATGCCCCAGTTTTCAGGTCCCAAATCAATGAAGTGCTTGACTATAATAGGGGTTACAATTAAAGAGAAATCTCAGGAATGTGATAATAGAGTATCTTGGGAAGCTTACCATGTACAGTTTGAGTAACTTGCTAATCAGAATGGTTTAGATGATAGGCAGAGGGCAATGCAGCTTGATAATAGCCTTAAGGGTGCTGCAATGGAAATTCTGGGCAAGAGGTCAGTGATGGAGAGGATCAGTTACAGGGGCGTCATTTGGGGGCGGCAGCGAGGGGCGCTCGCCCCCCCCCCCCAAGCTTTCTGAGGGGTCCTCCAAATAAACTACAATTGATGAAAAAAATATAAGATTAACACCGTGAAACTAAAAATATTTTTTATTTAGCCTCAATACGTTTTGAGGCGAGATTGTTGTGGAGTGGATATGGAAATTGTGTAGATTAGCTTGGGAAGAGGCAAGGGTTCCAGAGGACTGGAAATCAGGTATAATTGTTCCTTTATACAAAGGAAAGGGGAAGAGAGAAATATGTGGTAGCCATAGGGGTATTTGCCTTCTTAGTGTGACTGGAAAAATATGTGGTAGAATACTCACTGATAGGGTTATGCATATAACAGAGGAGATACTTGGATAAGAACAACGGGGATTTAGGAAGGGAAAAGACTGTGCAGATCAGATATTTGTTCTCAGATGTTTAGTGGAGAAGTATCTAGAGAAGGGAAAGAAAGTGTATGCTGCCTTCATGGACTTGGAGAAAGCATATGACAGAGTAAATAGGCAAGGTATATGGAAGGTATTTAGAATATATGGAGTGGAGGGGAAATTATTGAGTGCTGTGAAGAGTATGTACGAGGGAGCTAGGGCTACAGTGCGAGTGATTGGTGAGCTGAGTGAGTTCTTTGATCTAAATGCGGGACTGAAATAGGGATGTGTGATGTCTCCATGGCTGTTTAATATATACATGGATGGGGTTGTAAAGGAGGTACAAGGTAGGGCAGTGGATGTGGGAGTGGCTCTAATGAATGAGGGTGAGATGTGGAAGATTCCGGTGTTGCTATTTGCTGATGATACTGTATTGTTGAGTGAAGATAAATGGGAGTTGCAAGGTTTGGTGAATGAATTTGAGACAGAGTGTAGGAGGGGGAATCTGAAAGTTAATGTAAACAAGAGTAAAGTTATGGTGTTTGAGAGGAATGAAGTCACAGAATGCATAGTGATGTTGGATGGTGAGGACATGGAGAATGTGAGTGCATTCAAGTACTTGGGTAGTGTGATGAGTAAGGATGGAAGTTTGGGGGATGAAGTGCATAAAAAGGGTACAGCAGGGAAGGAAGGTTGTTGGTTCACTGAAAGCAGTGTTAGGAAATAGGGAGATGAGTATGCAAGTTAAGAAGTCACTGCATGATAGTATTGTGATCCCTACCCCGGTGTATGGAAGCGAGGCATGGACCTTGCTAGAGAGGAACAAGTCGAGAGTGAGAGCAACGGAAATGAGTTACTTGAAAGGAGCATGTGGACTGATATGGAGGGACAGGATGACAAATGAAGAATTGAAGGAATGTTATCGGGTGGATCTGGATGTAGCTGAGAAAATTAGGAGAAATACACTGGGGTGGTTTGGACATGTGGAGAGAATGGAAAATGAAAGACTGACTGAGAGGGTGTATGTAGGTGAGGTGGAGGGAGGGGAAGACCGAGTATGAGGTGGAGGGATGGAGTTGAGAGGTATATAAGGAAGAGGGGGTGAGTTGGGGGGGAGGGCAGTCAAATGGTGGGTGACAGAGCGACTTGGAGGCGTTTTGTCTGCGGCCACCCTTTGCGGGATTAGAGCGTCGGGCTATAGATAGATAGACGTTTTGAGTGAAATATATCTTGTGTGTGTGTGTGTGTGTGTGTGTGTGTGTGTGTGTGTGTGTAATAACCACAATAATTACTAGGTAAATTAAAAGATGTCAATGTAAATATGTTCCTAGCCCCCTGTTCAGTTAACTTCAGTATCGAGCTGCCTTTTTATTGTATTCTGGCTATCATTAAAAGTTCTTCATCTTAGGAAGTACGTACCTGTAATTAGGAGTCTTAAGAGTTCATTTAGATCAGTGGTTCCCAAAGTGGGCAGTGGAAATATCCAGGGGGGCGGTGAGGTACAGGGGACCGTGAGGAAAAAGGGGGCGGCAGGGGGACGGCAGGGTGGCATCAGAACCAAGTAAACATTTGATTTTTTTTTTTTTTTTTTTTTTTTTTTTTTACAAAATCTGTATGACAAACTTTAAGTCACAAACACTTATGTGACATGTATGCTTTACAAAAAATAAAATTAACATAGAATTATACACGAGCATGGTTTTATTTTATTTTGTGTTTCGAAGTCAGTTAAAAGTTCGATCGTTTTGTTTATATCTTGGTTACGTGGTCTGGACACGATAGGAGCCACACCATGGTTGCCATTCGTACGATAATTATCGTATATGTACGTTAAACTGCCTCTTGTACGATGTACGATACAATTTCTTATTATCGTACGTTCTGTACGAAAATTCTGTGTTTTATCGCATAAGAGTTTTAGTTTTAAAATATGATAATAAAAAAAGCCTTTTCATCAAGTGCAAATCTTTTCCATAGATAGTATGTTATCTGTAAAATAAGTAATTTTCCTTAGTTTCACGTAGAGTCATTGTGTTTATGAGATAGGTAGGCTTGTACTGAACGAGATGTACAGGCACATTTCAAGTCACATTGACGGTTGACTGTTACATTTTGATATTCGTCAGTCGTCACCGTGAAGTACTATACAGTATAAAAAAAATATTTATTTTGATAACATGAAAGAATTACCTAAAAGTATCTTGTGTAATCAGTGATTTGTAAATAGTGTAGAGGAGTTGTTTATTTTTTGTAATAAATTTTGATAAATTTAACTTTTATAAACTGAATATTATTATATAAACCTCCCTTAAATGATACCTGCTGTATACAGTATTTACATTTGCCATTACATATATCAATACAATTTATGAATTTCCATTTTTTTTTTTTATTACATAAAACTAATACTGTTTATACAAATTTAAAACACCACTGATGACATCTTGTGTTGGTAAGAACTCCATCATTTATTTCAGCTTCATCATATTCCAGTAGACCGTAGTATAGTTGTAGCAGAAAAAAAAAAAAAAATACAACACTTTTCACAGGCGTCCGATATATTTTTACGATAATTTGGTTGGAAAAACGATAATTTTGAAACATCAGTACGTAACTCGATGAAAAAAATCTGGCAACCCTGCGCGGTGCGCCACACTGCCCACACACCAACTGCCAGCCAGTCAGACAGCAGACACCATGGGGAGTTCATTCTGTAAGGGCTGGTAAAGTACGTATGAACACAGTTACTTCTTCAAATTAATGTATGATATCTTTCCATGTACCTATAATATTCTCTTGGAACTGGTAAAGTATAAAGCTGCTTTAAGTAGCAGATATGGCATTATTCACCATGGCATGTAGGCTAGGCCACAAAGGGCACTTCAAATATGCAAAGCAGAGATCATAGAGATATCTACTGTTGCAGTAGTTTATTCATTTTTCAGTGCAATAAATATACGCAGTTTACTTTTCGGTTCCCTATATAATGAATTCTGAAATTAATATACTATTCTTACCTGGGCCTCTTCCAAATTTAAAAACCATCATTTTATTTCTCCCGCCTCTTAGTGCACAGCTCACTTTTTCACATTATATGGTTCAATGTATTTTTTGGGCAAGTAAGCTGGAAGCTTTCCATTTTTAATTCAGTTAAAAGTTTGCAACTTTTAATTCTCAAATTTATATTCATTATCTTTTTATTAGGCTGTAAGAATGAAGTCAGTTTAAGCTTTCACCCATACAAATATTTTAATTGCTGTTTGGTCTGTTATCCAAGTTCATTTGCATAGAATACAATGATATGTACTATCACGATCCAAAGTTTCTTTACACCCCTGAGTGGAGGAAGGTCGAAGCCAAGGTTGAAGAAATGACGGGCCACCGAACACAGGCCAGTTCATGATGGAGGGGTTCACTAACCTGAAGCTTAGGATAATAAGAATCACCCGGATGAAACACACGAGACTGTTTATGAATTACGGTATCATGAACCATTATTAGTCTTGTATACTGGCAGTGTCCGATCATCTGGTCTTGCTACAACCTTGACTTCGACCTTCTTCCACTCAGGGGGGTAAAGAAACTTTGGATCGTGATAGTACTTTACCATGCAATTTAAATTACTGTACATATTCAACTTCACACATAAATATTGCCAATGCTAGAATATCCATTAGTGTGTGTGTCAGGAAGTAATTGGTTTAATAAATAATTATATACAGTATATATACCTGTGTTTGTTTACTGCTTTAATTCTCTAAATATAGGTTTGCATGTGGCTTCAAAATTCTCGCTCGCCACTCTACCAATGTAGGGAGATGAGAGTAGGGGGGCCTTCTAAATAACCAATGCCTCCCCCCCCCCGCAAGGAAAATTGAAATGACGCCCCTGAACAGTTATCAGTCCCTAGTAAAAGTGCTGGAGTGCAGATATGAGACCATGTACCAGACAGAGGTTTATAGAGCACGATTCCGGAGCCGTGAACGGGCTCGAGGAGAATCCCTACAGCAGCTTGATCATGACCTGGAAAGTTTGGCATACAAGGCATACCCTGGAGCAGCACCTAACCTGTTGGGTATTCTTCTGAGGGACCAGTTCATCGATGCTCTTCATAGTGCAGAGTTGAAAGTGCAAGTGAAGCAGGTACAACTCCGAAGCATGCACGATGCACTAGGCAGGGCTCTAGAATTTGAGTCCTACGTCAAGTCCAGTACGTCCACTTTTTAGGCAGGTCATAGTGCAAGCTTCAAGGCAAGAAAGGGGCAAGTACGTGAAGGGGAAAATTTTTAAAAGTTGCTGGTACTGTGAAAAGCCAGGACATAGAAAAGAGGACTGCTACAATTGGAAGAGGGAGCAGAAGACTTGAGGAGATTGCTGGTTCTGCAGGAAGCTTACACACAAGAAGGACGATTGTTACAGGACAAACAGAAGAAGGAAGATGACCAGGGCAGTGCAAGGAAATCTACAATTGTAACAAAAGTGTGTCTGACATATAGTGAGGTGGGACACTTCTGTTCTAAGTGTCCAAAGAAGAAAAAGGAGGATAAGAAGAAGGCTGCAGAAGACCAGATAGAAACAGAAAAATAGTGTAGGCTAGTGATAGAGGGCAACCACCAGCCAGCTTTTCCCAAGTACCCCCACCACCTAGAAAATGCAAGAGCATTGCAATCATCAGCGTACAAGTAGACGGAAGAATAGGTGGAAAGATGTGTTCCGTGGTGATTGATTCAGCCTCAGAGCAGACTTTTGTGAGGCCTGATATATTACATCATCAGTATCTTCCTGAGTCATCAGAACAATTGTGTGGCATAACTGGGCACTGCACAGAACTGAGGGAACCCTTGGATGTCCAGATTGAAGTGGCAGGGCAAAAGACAACTCTTCCAGTCTATGTGGCCAATATGGAAGATTCTTACCTTCTGGGTCTGAACTATCTGATGTCCATGGGATGTATGCTGGACTTCTGCTCCATGCTGTTGAAAATTCGAGGAAAGTCAATTCCTGTCAGGGCAGTGATACGTACCAGTCGTGGTGGCAAGGTGAGGATGCTTCACACTACAGTGATACCTCCGAAGGCCAAAACTACTGCTTCATTGTAAGGTGGGCGGCTCTTTTGACAGCTGTCTAGGGGTAGTGAAGCCTGATGTACAGTACAAGACAAAGGTCGGAGTGATGGTGGAGAGAACTTTGGTGGAAACAGGTGCAGGTGAAGTCATGGTTGTGGTGACCAGTTTCTCCCATGAGCCACAGAAGATCAACAAGGGAGAAATTCTGGGACTGTGCCAGGTGGTGGACCCTGAATGGCACCAGAGGAAGGCCTGTAAAAGGATTGTAGTAAAAGAAGATGGGTATCTGCCAGACCACTTACAAAACCTATTTTCAAGGAGGTGCCAATGCCTGGATGACTCAAAGTCCTGAAACTGAGGCAGCTGCTGACAAAGTTTCCTAATGTCTTCTCCACCGGAGACCTAGACTTGGGGTGCACTAATCTGGTGAAGCATTGTGTAGACACTGGGGATCTTCACCCGATTAAACAGCCAGCACAGAGGATGGCACCAAAACATTGGCAAGAAATGGAGAAGGCGATGGAGAATCTCCAAAGTCAAGGAGTGATAGAAAAGTCCAGCAGTCCTTGGGGATTAGCAGCACTTTTGGTAAGGAAGAAGGATGGCTATTTAAGGTGCTGTCCATGAATGATGTGACAGTGAAGCATGCACACCCCTTGCCAAGAATTGATGACACCCTGGATGCTCTGTCAGATGTCAAGTGGTTCTCCACCCTAGACATGAAGGCAGGATATCATCAGGTCAAGGTTGTGGAGGACAAGGAGAAAATAGCCTTTTCATATGGGTGGGGTTTATGGCAGTTTAAAATGATGCCAACTGGCTTATGCAATGCCCCCAGCTACTTTTGAGTGTCTCATGGATCGCATACCGGAAGGCATGCACTGGCAGACGGCTCTCAACTATCTGGACGATGTAATTGTGTTTGGATGGACTTTCGACCAGGAATTGGAGAGGCTGTCGAAGGTGTTCAACAGGATCCTGGGACACATTGTAGGCGAGGGTGGCATCCGTACTGACCCAGAAAAGGTGGTATTTGTGGAACACTGGCCAGTTCCAACTTGTGTGAAAGAGCTACGGAGTTTCCTGGACTTGTGCATCTACTATCAGAGTTTTGTCAAGCACTTTGCAACCATAGCTGCACCTATGCATAAGATGCTGGGTAACAGGCAGATGTTTACATGGACTGCAATGACTCTGAAGGCCTTTGATGAACTCAAGAATGCATTGGCAAGCTCTCCAGTATTGCTATACCCAGATCAGAGTCAGCCATTCACCCTGGACTGTGATGCTAGTGACCATTGTATTGGTGGGGTCCTGTCACAGACGAAGGACGAAAAAGTGTATGTGGTGGCATATTACAGCAAGAAGCTCAGCTCACCAGAGCTGTGTGACCCATAAGGAGCTCATGGCAGTAATGAAGAGCCTTGATTTCTTTCATCCCTACTTGTATGGGTCCTACTTCATCATCAGGACGGACCAAGCAGACTCAAGTGGCTGAAAACACTAAAGAATCCGGAAGGACAGCTGGCACGCTGGCTCGGGGAGCTGGATAAGCACAACTATGAGGTGCAGCACCATCCTGGGTGAGTACATTGCAATGCTGACAGCCTGAGTCATCGGCCTTGTGACCCAGAGTGCCGGCAATGTAGTAAAAAAACATCATTGTAAGAAATGCAGCTGTACTGCAGTGACGGGGCCAGTGTCAAATGAAGAAGACCTGAAGATGGAGGATGCAGATTTACAACCAGTGGTAGAGTGGCTGCAGAGGAATACAGTGCGACCATCTTGGGAAGAGGTTTCCAGGTAAAGCCCTGTAACCAAGAACTACTGGAGTCAGTGGGACCTTCTTCATTTGAACAACGGACTACTGGAGAGTCAATGGCAGACACCCAATGCCCACAGCAAGTATTGGCAACTGATGGTTCCAAAGAGAATGAGGTCTCGGATCTTGGATGAGTCTCATAAACAGATCATTAATGGGCACCTGGGAATGAAGAAAACTCTAAGTCTGCTACGACAGAGGTTCTACTGGACTGGCATGCGTCAGGATGTTGAAGATTGACGACGGATCTGTGATGTGTGCTGTGCCAAGAAGGGACCCAAGAAACGTGGTTGCACCCCTCTCCAGCTGTGCCAAGTGGGTACACCAGTGGAAAGAGTTGCGGCAGACATTGCCAGACCTTTGCCATTCACTAAAATAGGAAACAGGTGTACTGTATATGTGTTGTCATAGACAAAGTGGCCAGAAGCCTATGCTATCCCCAATCAAGAGGCTGCAACTGTTGCTCAGGTGTTGGTTGAGTAGTTTTTTTGCCATTTTGGGATGCCACAGGAGCTAAATTCAGACCACAGTAGAAACTTCGAGTCTGCTGCATTCCGTGAGTGTTGCAAGTTATTGGGGATCAAGAAAACCAGGACGACCCCACCAAGGTCACAGTCAGATGGGATGGTGGAAAAATTTCACGGGACCCTGGGACAAGAACTTGCCAAGTACTGCACAGAGGGACAAACGAAATGGGACCAGCAATTACCTGCATTGCCAATGGTCAATCGATGTCTATCTATCTATTACCAGACGCCCCAATCCCGTTTGGGGTGGCCACAAACAAATCGCCTCCCAGTCGCCCTGTCCCCTGCCATTTCACTGCCCTGCTCACAACTCACACCCCCCTCTCTCATATACCTCTCCACCCCATCCCTCCATCTCATCCTCGGCCTCACCCTCCCTCTTCCCCCCTCCACCTCACTCACATACACTCTCTTCGTCAGTCTTTCACACTCCATCCTTTACACATGGCCAAACCACCTCAGTGTGTTCCTCATAACGCTTCCTATCACATCCACATCCACACCACAACGCTCCTTTATATCCTCATTCGTCAGCCTGTCTCTTCATGTGACTCCACAGGCTCCTCTTAAATAACTCATTTCCACTGCTCTCACTCTTGACTTGTGTCCTTCCAACAACGTCCAAGCTTCACTTCTATACGTTAGAGTTGGTATCACAATACTGTCATGTAGTAACTTTTTCACTTCCATGCTCACTTCCTTGTTTCTTATCACTGCTTTCAAAGAACCAGCAACCTTTCTTCCCTGCTGTACCCTTTCAAGCACTTCACCCTCCAAACCTCCATCCTTAATCATCACACTACCCAAGTACTTAAACGTACTCACATTTTCCAATTCCTCACCATCCAACCTCGCTGTACATTCACTGACTTCACCTCTCTCAAAGACCATCACTTTACTCTTCCCTACATTCACCTTTAGATTCCGTTTCTTACACACTCTCCCAAACTCATCCATCAAGCCTTGCAGCTCCCCTTCGTCTTCACTCAACAACACAGTATCATCTGCAAACAACAGTACAGGGAGTTTCCAAACACTATCCTCTCTCACCAGGGCCACTTCAACATCCACTACCCTACCTTGTACCTCTTTTATTACCCCATCCATGTACAGATTGAACAACCATGGAGACATGACACATCCCTGTTTCAACCCAACTTTCAAAGAGAAAAATTCACTTAGTTCACCATCCACACGCACTGCAGCCTTCGCACCATCGTACATACTCTTCACAGCATTTAACAACTTCCCATCTACTCCATATATTCTTAACACTTTCCACAATCCTTGTCTATCCACCCTGTCATATGCTTTCTCCAAATCCATGAAAGCCTCATACAACTTCTTTCCCTTCTCTAGAAACTTTTCCACTAAAGATCTAAGAATGTATATCTGATCTACACTACCTCTTCTCTTCCTAAAGCCTCCCTGTTCTCCAACTAATTTCTCTGTTCTTTCTCTAACTCTGTCAATAAGTATCCTACCGTACACTTCTATTATACTAAGAAGACAAATGCCCCTATGATTACCACACACTTCTTTTTCCCCTTTTCCTTTGTACAAGGGAATAATTATACCTGACTTCCAATCCTCCGGGACTCTACCTTCCTCCCAGGCCAATCTGCACATCTTCCACATCCATTCTAATACTATCTCTCCCCCATGCTTCAGCATTTCACCACACACTCCATCAATTCCTGGGGTTTCCCCAGTTTAACTTTCTTCATTGCCTCCGCAACTTCTATCCTACTGATTTCTTCATGTCTTTTCACCTCCCTCCTTCTCCCAGCCATTCCCCAGCCAGTTATACTCGCATTACTTCCATCCTCTATGTTCAACAATTCCTTAAAGTGTTCTCTCCATCTGCTCACTTTTTCTCCCTTCTCCACTAGTAATCTACCATTTTTATCTTTCACTCCCCTGCTAACTTCACTTCCACCCTGTCTTACTCTTTTCACCGCTTTCCAGAACATTTTCTTACAGTCCCTCCACTTTACACTCAAATTCCTTCCAAATTCCTCATCCACTTTCTTCTTACTCTCTCTTACTAATCTTTTCACCTCTCTCTTTCTGTCTACATATAACTCTTTCTTCCGCCTCTCAACTTCTTCCACCCCCTATTTCTCATCCATTCATTGTATGCTTTCTTCTTTTGTGCCACAGCCTGTCTCACCTCTTCAGTCCACCACGCTGTTCCTTGCACCCCCCCTCCGTCATCTCTTCCTTCCACACACCACATCACATGCTGCACATATTTCTTTTGTAAATATCCCACACACACCTTCCACGTCTCCCATCTGCTCCAATTCATATTTACCCAATCGTTCCTCCACTTCTCTCTTATACTCTGCCTTTTTCTCATCCTCTTGTAACCTTTCCACTCTCCTTGCAACTACTCCTTCCTCTCGTCTTTCCCTTCTTCTATTCCTCCATCTTACTTGAATCCTAATTCTGGCCACCACCAAGTAGTGGTCAGAAAGTCCACTTCCCCAACCTCTATAAGCTCTTGCATCCTTTACACATCTTCGCATCCTTTCATCCACACACACATAATCAATCATTGCCTTCCTTTCATTGAGTTTACCACCCACCCTTCTCATCACTCGCCATGTATACCTGTGGATCATTTTATGCCTGAAGAGGGTATTGGCTATCAGCAACCCCCTCTCAGCACAAATGTCCACTAACGCACTCCCATTCTCATCTATCTCAGCAGGCACACCCCACTCACCAACTATCGGTGTGCATACCAAGAATCTACCGGCTACCCACCTGCAAAACAGATGCTGGGCCACGAGTTCCTGTTGACTTGTTAATGGGCAGACCACCTGGTGAATAGCCGCCTACAGACACCTCCTGCTATGCAAAGCATCATCAGGCAAGGCTGGCTTAGGCACATCAAGTACGAGCATCCCTTAATCCTTTAAGATTTCGATAACGTGATTTTGCTTGATTATAAATCCAACTGTTGAGATTCTCATGACTCAAATTCGAGTCATACGAAACAATATATATTTTTTTTTTGTGCATATTATCCATTTCATATCTGGCCGTGTTCCACATACACTATCCTGATTATCCTTTTCCAACTACTTGTTTTTACAGTGACGAGTACATCAGATAGATATGCATAATAAATAGGTTTATACCATGAATGATATCGGTACTACCAATATGGATATTTGCCAGCATGACTCCGAGAGCTTTCGCTTTTCTCTCTGAAAACTAACATAAATTGCCATAATCTTTATATCAGTAGAAAGGGAATTTACTGTAGGTTGACATAGTGCTATGAAATTTCACATAACTCTAATACTTTTTTAACATATTTTTCTATGAGAGGGTGTGCAGTTTCTCCATTTCGGCTAATTTCTACTCGTCCTATTGGCCTTTTAGCTATAGTATTTACTTCTTTGAACTATACTGTGATAAAGAGCAACTGTTTAGCTTTAAATCGGTACCAAATTCATTAGTCTACAATAAAATGTTCGTGTACAGTGCCCGATTAAGTACAAATATTGCTGCGCAATGGCACGCTTTGTCACCCAGCTGAATTTGGTACAGACACAATCGGCGGAGGGCCGAAAATCTCAAAGGGTTAAGTCTTCAGAAGGAGTGATGAAGTGCAAGTATGATGCCAAGACAAGTTAGATCAGCTTCAAGGATGGTGACCAAGTTTGGTTATACAATCCTCAGCGGAAGAAGGGATAGTCACCGAAGCTGCAGAGCCCATGGGATGGGTTACACTGTGTTGGACTGCCTGTCAGACATAACGTACTGGATTCATGGAGGCAGGAAATCTTACCCAAAGGTGGTACATGTGAATCGTCTGTGGCAGTACCATGGGCCAGGACAGCAGAGCTGTGACATCTCAGTGGAATCGTGCTCACCTGCAGCCAAGGATGTTGAGGAGGACCAAGGAGCTGAAGTACAAGAGGATGGTGACAGTTTCCTAATGGAAGAAGTGCATCAGTAAGAGAATCAAGACATTCATTGAGTAGTGGACTGTGTGGAGGACCAGAGGCATTGTCGAAAGTAGCAGAAGAGAAGACCGAATAAGTTGAAGGATTATTTTGTGTGCAATTATGATGTTTAGTTTGGATTAATGATTATGCTTGTATACATTGTGTAGTTTTTTTTAGGCGACAAAGGACCAGGGAGTCGGGAAGTGTTGAGAAGCGAAATTTCCTAGTTAGGAAATCCGGAAGTTTCTCGATGTTCCTGGTATTTTACCGTTGCGTGACAGAGTTGCCAGTTGGCATGCTACTGTAAGCATAGTTATTTTGTAAGACGTACATTAATTGTGGGTTTTTCCTCGTTAGTGTTTTATTTACATCATTGTTAAATCATGTAATTTATTTTAAGTTTGTATGCTGTATAATTTAGAGTGTTATGCAGTGTAAGAAAACTCTAGCATATTTTTGATGTCTTCGAGTTGGTAACTGTTGTAATCGTTGCTCTCTCGGGAATACACTAGAACTCACTCTAGAATATACGAAGCTTACATAAGGATGGGGAAGAAACTAGAGGAGTTTCAGTCAGTTTTCAGTTCAGTTTGAATGTAGTTCAGTGTCAGTGCAGTGTAGTTGCAGTTAGTGAAGATTACCTGCAGTACTTATGAAAACAGTGAAGTTGGTAAGCAGTAAGTGTAATTATTTGGAAAATAAAGACAGTAAACTTTAGATGCCAGATTTTATTTACAACACCTGAGGTGATCTTGTGTACTGTTCACCGCAAGGTTGCCTCTTGGAAGAACAACTCACTGGGCACCACCCTTCCTAAAATGAACTACTGCTGTTGGAGCCTGTGGCAGTGTGGGATGGGGATGTACCAATATTATCGAATAGTTTCACAATGTTCGCATTTACTTCTTGTTCTCACAATGAAATTGTTATTGCTATGTGCTCCACTGAGTCGAAAGTCTTTTTGTGTTTGACAAAACCTAAGCACAATGGCTTATTATATTCTGTAATTTTCTCAGTTAATTCATTCATTGTGTGAAGATGCTCAGTAATCGAATAGCCACTTAGGAATCCTGCCTTCTCACATGGTTGGTTTTCACCCACATTTGTTGTTATTCTACTAGTTAGTACTTTAGTGAAATGTATGTAAATAACTGATAAGAAGAAAATATGTCCAGAGTCACTAAGAGCTTTTGACTCGCTATTTTGGGGAAGCAAATTACCTATTGCATTAATCCATGTTTTGGGAAATTTCGTCTTCTCTATATACTGGGTAAAGAAGTGGACAGTCTGTTTTGGACTTCTGTTGCTGCATCTGACAGTCAGTCTGAAATGGTGGTAATTTTTGCTGAAATGTATAACTTAAGAAAAATAAACACATTCTTCCACAAAAGAGCAGGGAGAAAGTGAAAGTAGAAACACACGTGGAGACACAAAGATTGAATTCGATTCCCCTTCCCTCTTTTCATACTTTTAAAAGTTTACTTCATTTGGTGTTAGCACTGGTATATCAACTACGTCAACTTAAATGTCAGCTGTCTGAAATTTTTGTTTGTTTGTTTCGGTGATATAACTTCATGTTTTCCTAGTGGCATTTGGCTTCGGACCTGTTTCACACATTTTTTTTCTTTTTTGATGTTTTATTTTTTTATTTGATCCATGTATCTCTTTTTTTTTTTCTTTTTCTTGCCTCTTGATCAGTTTAAATCTGATCATTCTTTGTTGCCGTCTTTTGCCTTGATGTCCGGTGGCATTTGACCTGCATTTGCGTCTCAAGTTTTATACTTTGTTTAATCAACTAATCAGTTATTATGCTAATTCTAATTCGTCATTATTTGTTTTTACATTTGTTTTAGCAAGAGAAGGTGTGGCGTTGTTAGTGAATCCGTAAGTACAGCAGTGTGTGATTGAATGGAAGGAGGTGTCATCGAGACTGATGTTGGTGAAAGCGAAATTTGAATGTGAATTGTTGGTGTTAGTGAGTGCATATGGGCCTGGTAGTGAAAGGGATGAAGAAGAGAGGGAGTCTTTCGGGAATGATGTTGATGAGTGTGTGCAGAGTTTTGGAGCGAATGTGAATGTGGTAATGACGGGAGATCTGAATACTAGAGTGAGAAATGTAGCAGTGAAGGTGTTGTTGGTATGCATGGTGTGCCTGAAAGAAATGAAAATGGGGAACGAATGATAGGGATGTGCGTTGAGAGAGAGATGGTGATTGGAAATACCCTATTTGAGAGGAAAGATATTTATAAGTATACATGGGTGAGACAGGAGGGTGGAAGGGTTGTTGATAGAGCATTGATGGACTATGTGGTTGTGTCTAGGAATGTAATAGGAAGATTGTTGGATGTGAGAGTTCTGAGAGGGGAGGGTGGAGGTATGTCTAATCGTTACCTGGTGGAGGGAAAGTTAAGAGTAGTTAAGAGATAGGTGGGAGCTAGGAGAGTTAGGTGTGGCAGGGAGGTTTTGAAAGTGAGTTGGATAAAAGAGAGAAAATGATAGAGTATCAGGAGAAATTGAAAGATGAGTGGAATGCAGTGAAACATCAGGAAAATGGCAGTGTGGAGGAGGAATGGCAGTTGCTTAAGAGTGCCGTAGTATGCGAAAGAGATGTGTGGTGTGAGACGAGTGGGTGGAGGTGTAAGAAAAGGACGTGAATGCTGGTGCGAGGAAGTAAGTATGGCTGTGGCTGAGAAGTGACGTCCATATGAAGTGTGACTGCAGAGAAAGGATGAGGTGTCATATGTGAGGTATAAGGAAAAGAGGAATAGGGCGAGAAGGGCTGTGCGTGATGCTAAAGTGGCAGCAGATGAGACGTGGGGTAGACGGTTGACTGAGAATTTTCAACAGATTGAGAAAATGTTTTGGAAGGAGGTGAAAAGGATGTGAAAGGGAGAGTCTGGGAAAGAACAGCGAGTAAAAGCAGAGAATGGAAGGATGTTAACTGAGATGGATGCAGTAAGGAAGAGATGGGCAGAGTATTTTGGAAGAGTGTTAAATGTAGAGGAGGAAAGGAGGCTAAAATTGTGGCGGATGGAGGGGTGCAAGGAATAAATGTGTTGGGTGAGTTGAATGATTCTTTGGTCACGATGGAGGAAGTGCAGGAGGCAGTAAAGGAGATGAAAACAGGGAAAGCTGCAGGTATGGATGGCTGTGCTGTGGAATGCCTGAAGGGTGGTGGAGTGACTACTGTTGACTAGTTAGTAAGATTGTTGAATGTGCGCTTTGTGAAAGGTATGGTGCCAGTTGACTGGGTAAGTGCTTGTGTGGTCCCATTGTATAAAGGCAAGGGTGATAAGTATGAATGTACTAGCTTTAGAGGCATAAGTCTGTTGAGTTCTAGGTAAGGTGTATGGTAGAGTGTTAATTATGAGAGTTAGAGAGGGTACAGAGGAAGTGATTGGTGATGAGCAGTGTGGCTTTAGGAGAGGGAGGTGATGCGTGGACTAGGTGTTTGCTGTGAGACAATTGTGTGAAAAGTATTAAGCGAAAGGCAAGGATGTGTTTTAGGCATTCATGGATTTAGAGAAAGCATATGAAAGAATTGATAGGGAGGCTTTGTGGACTGTTGTAAGATTGTATGGACTTGATGGTAGGTTACTAAAAGGGGTGAAAAGTTTTTATGTAAGTAGTACAGCATGTGTAAGAGTGGGAAATTCTGTGAGTGACTGGTTTCCCGTGAGAGGGGGGCTGCGGTAGGAATGTGTGATGTCACCTTGGTTGTTTAATATTTATACGGATGGTGTTGTAAGGGAGGTGAATGCAAGAGTTTTAGGTGGAGGTCTGAGTCTGGTGAATGTTGATGGTAGATAGTTGAATCTGAAGCAGCTGCTGTTTACGGATGATACTGCACTGGTGGCAGATTCAGAGGATAGATTGAGACAATTGGTAGAGGAGTTTGGAAGGGTGTGTGAAAGGAGGAAGTTGAAAATAATTGAGAATAAGAGTGAATGATGAAGTGAACGAGGTCGGTAGATGGTAGGAGGATGAATATAGTTTTGAATAGTGAGTTGCTTGAGGAGGTAGAGTGTCTTAAGTATTTAGGGTTACATGTTGCTGTGGATGGAAGAATAGATGCAGAAGTGAAGTTTAGAATGAATGAAGTCGGAAAGGTGCTGGGAGGAATGAAAAAAGAGTTTAGATGTCATCTGCTTAAAATGGATAAAAAAAGAGGCTGTATGAGGGTGTTGTGGTATCGACTGCGTTATATGGGGCTGAAACAGGGAATGTGGGTGTAGTAGAGAGGAAAAGTTTGAATGTAATGGAGATGAGGTGTCTGAGGAGTATGTGTGGAGTGACGCACATGGATCGAGTGTGAAATGATGAAGTGCGAAGGAGAACTGGAGTTGTTCGGGAGATGGCTGATCGAGTTGAGCAGAGGGTGTTGCGATGGTCTGAGCATATGGAGAGAATGGATACTGAGCGATTGGTGAAAAAGATAACTAGATCTGATGTGAGAGGTGTAAGGCTGAGAGGAAGACCACGAATAGGATGGATGGAAGTGTGAAGAGAACGTTGGATGCGAGAGGGATGTCTGTTGAACAAGGAAGAGTGGCTGTGCATGACAGAAATAAGTGGAGAGAAATTGTGAATGAATAAATGATGACGCAGCCCTGAGGGGATATTCTCCTGCATTTGGTCTGATCAGCTGATTAATTCAGGTGCGGGTAAGGGGATGGGTCTAGTATAATGTGGCAGGGGTAAACCAGCTCTGTTGTCGGGCCCTGCTGCGGATGTCACTGAATGCACTGCGCAGTTGACCCTCATGCAGTGTGGTGGGTGAGGATCTGTCCCTTCTCCCCTTTGGGGCTAAGATGGGAATGAATGTGTTTGAGTGGATGAGTAAATTGGGAGTGTGTCGTCCTGTCTCGGCTACCTCCCTTTCCTTGGGGGAAGCAGCCTAGGTAAATAGATAAATTGACAACAGTCTCCTTCTTTTCATGAACTCCTGGGTCGTTTTTGAATACTTGCGGGATTTGGTTAAGTTTCCTATTTACCTTGGCTGATTGCTTTAACATTATTTTGGTCTACATAGAGTCACACTCTGTATAACCTAGAACCTGCAATCGGTTCTAACAAAAATGAAGGTTTACTATTGTTTTGTTTCCTTGGGCAAACTTTTTTTTATTTTCAATAATTGTCTTTCTTTCACCTCTGAAATAGAATCTGTCTGTGTATCCCACAATTTTATGGGCACCCTCCAATAATTAGCCTACTTTTTTACAACTGACATTACCAGTCGTGTTTATAATGTGTGCTATAATGAAGTCGATCATTCTTTGTTTCTCCACGTACGTTTCTACTCCCACTTTCTCCCTGCCGTTTTGTGGAAGAATATGTACATTATTCTTATGAAATACATTTCAGCAAAAATTACCACCATTTCTCACCGGATGATTCCCTCTCCTTCTCTGAATTTGAACATACATGCGTTTCTATTTTTTGATTTTCCATCTTTTTCACTGAGGTCTCCAGTGAGTACAATACTCGTACAAATGTCCTTTTCTTCTTTCATAATCTATGAAATGTCATCATAGAATGTTTCTTTTTCTTCATCTGTGCTTTGAAAACTGGCTGTGCATACCTGTAGTCTTTTGCATTGTCTAATTACAATCCATGCTACTCTTGTCGGACACACTGCTGAATTTAACAATATTCTTAGTAAGATTTTTGTTATTAGAGATCCAACACCAGCAACACCCTCATTCTGCCTTCCTCCGTCCTAAAATAGGTGGTTGCTGTATTCCAGTTGCATATTTTTTTTTTTTTTTTCTGTTGCACTCGCTAAGACTTATATTAATTCAAATAATATTTTCGAAATCACTCATTAAGATATCAACGTTGAAATCCTCAGTGAGACTTCTTTTCTTGCACAAGTAGATTTTCACGGATTTTAGTTTGTTTAATCATCGAATCTCTGATATGCCTACATGGTGCCTAATCGTCTTCTGTTGCACATTGCCCATAAGCACTTTCAGTTGATGATGATCCAACACACATCTTAATTTTCATTGTCAGTAAAATCCATGCCTGGCTGGGAGGATTGTGGGAAAATAATCTGAACTTTCTGCTACATAGTTTCTGGCGAGACGTAATTTTTGTGCCACCTTCTTCGGTATATTCTGTGAAGCCCTGTCTGTATAAATGTATCTATCTGTCTCTTAATATATATATATATATATATATATATATATATATATATATATATATATATATATATATGTATATATATATATATATATATATATCCAGCCAGCCAGCCATTTCCAGACCCCTCAATCCCGTTTGGGGTGGCCAGAAACAAATCGCCTCCAAGTCGCCCTGTCCCCCGCCATTTCACTGCCCTGCTCCCAACTCACACCCACCTCTCTCATATACCTCTCCACCCCATCCCTACATCTCATCCTCGGCCGCCCCCTCCCTCATACCCCCGCCACCTCACTCACATACACTCTCTTCGTCAGTCTTTCACCCTCCATCCTCTTCACATGGCCAAACCACCTCAGTGTGTTCCTCATAACGCTTCCTATCACATCCACATCCACACCACAACGCTCCTTTATATCCTCATTGGTCAGCCTGTCTCTCCATGTGACTCCACAGGCTCCTCTTATATATATATATATATATATATATATATATATATATATATATATATATGTGTGTGTGTCCCTCAAACAAGGTCATAGCTTCGCTACGATACTTTAGAGTTGGTATCACAGTAGGCTACTGTCATGCAGTGACTTTTTCACGTCCATGCTCACTTCTCTGTTTCTTGTCAATGGTTTCAAAACGTGCAACTTTACTTTCATGTTGGACCCTTTCAAGCACTTCACCCTCGAAACTTCCTTCCTTAGTTATTGCACTACGCAAGTGCTTAAACTCACTCACATTTTCCGTTTCCTCCTAATCCAACTGCAATGTACATTCACTGACTTCATTTCTCTCAAAGACCAAAACTTTACCCTTCCTTAGATTCACCTCTAGATTCCGTTTCTTACACACCCTCCCAAAGTCATACACCAAGCCATGCAGCTCCCCTTTGTCTTCACTTAACAACAGTTCAGGGAGTTTCCAAACACTGCCCTCTCTCTTTATGGCCACTCCAACATCCACTGCCCTACTTGTGTCTCTTTTATAACCCCATCAGCATTCAGACAGAACAGCTATGAAGGCACCACACATCCCTGATTCAATCCAACCTTCAAATAGAAAAATTCACATAGTTCACTATTGAAACGTACTGCAGCCTTAGTACCATCATACATACTCTTCACGGCATTCAACAACTTCCATTTACTCTATATACTCTTAATACTTCCAACAATCTTTGTCTATCCAGCCTGTCATATGCTTTCTCCAAATCCATATAGGCCGCATACTGTACATTTTCTCTCACTTCTCTAGAAACTTTTCCACTGAAGACCTAAGAATGAATATCTAATCTACACAACCTTTTTCCTTCCTAAAACCTCCCTGTCCTTTTCCAACTAATCCTTTGTTATTTCCCTAACTCAGTCAAAGAATATCCTACCATATACTTTTTCTATTACACGAAGAAGACAAATACCCTTATGATTACCACACGCCTCTTTTCCCCCTTTTCCTTTGTACAGAACATTAATTATATCTGACTCCCAATCCTCCGGGACTCTACCTTCCTCTCAGACCAATCTGCGCCTCTTACACATCCATTCTATTACTCTTTCCCCTATGCTTCAGCATTTCACCATATACTCCATCAATTCCGGGAGCTTTCCCCATTTCGATTTTCTGCCTTCCTTCCACAACTTCCATTCTACTGATTTCTTCCTCACTTCTCAAATCCCTCCGTGTCCCAGCCATTCCCCAGCCACATATTCCTTCTTTTGCCCTCTCATTCTCACCCACTCCCACGCTTATACTCCATCCATACCCCCATTCACTCACACTCCTACCTCCCATTTAGTTTCAGCTAATCCACATACATCCAGTTTGGCATCCTCAAGCACTTTGACAATCTCTCTCTCTCTCTCTCTCTCTCTCTCTCTCTCTCTCTCTCTCTCTCTTTTCGCTCTGCTCATTTGCACCCCTTCTATTCCATGTCTGAATCCGTATCATGTCGTTTGTTCGGTCCTTAGTCATCACCTGTTGGTCAGTCCTGGTCCGTGGCATATTGTTCGTATTTTTAGTTAGATGTTTTCCGTGGAGGATATTAACCCTCCACCGACTTACTTGTTGTCACGTAGGAAGCTCGTGTTGGTTGATTATAAGGTCCACCCAGCATTGTAAATGATGTCCTGGTTTACAGGAAATATATACATATCTTACCTATCTGTCTATCAATCTATCTATCTAGAGAGAGAGAAAAAAAAAAATTGCATTGACATTAAAGTTCATATAATCCGTTGCAGACTCATCATAACAATATGCCTGAATAAGCAACACTTAAAATTATGCATAAAAACTAAAGCTTATATATACAGGGTCCCGCAAGTCACGCACCATAGGGAAAACTGAAGTTCAGAGTATTTAATTTGTTCAAAGTGCCGGCCGTCGTGCCACATACAAATATTCAGACGGGTGACCCACTCATCAAGGACACTTCGTGAGATGTCAGGGGTCATTTCACTGCATGCAGCTGTGATTCTTGATTTCAGATGATACAGTGACGTTATCTTCTCTCCATGCACAACGGCGTTTAAATGACCACACAGGCAAAATTCCAGAGATGTGAGGTCAGGGCTACGCAGGGGCCATTCGACGGTTTCACGTCGACCAATCCATCATCCGGGGAACTGTTTGTCCAGATATGACCTGACTGCAAGAGCATAATGAACAGGGGCTCCGTCCTGTTGAAACCACTTTGGATATTCTCCCTCTGGATTCAGGATGCTTGGAAATCCCTTGGTATCCAGCATTTTCCGATACCTTTCTCCTGTGATATTGTTGTCAGAGAAGACTGGACCTATCAGTCTGTCTTTCCACAGACCACGCCACACCATTACACGTTCGCTTCCCTGCTCTTTACTGGCGTCAAACCAGTGAGGGTTCTAAGAGGACCAGTAACGTGTGTTTTGGCGAGTAAGTTCGCTGGACATGTAAAAGTTTGTCTCATTAGAGAACAGGACGCCGGTGGCAAGGTTGGGGCCACAGTCCACTTCTGATATAGCCCACTCACAAAACTGCACTCGCCGATCTGGGTCGTCCTAGCTTAGTTTCTGCAGTAATTGCAGTTTGAACGGGTGCCACTTTTTCAACTTCAGGATGTGGCGAATGCTGCTTTTCCTGACCCTGATTTCAGCAGACAATCGGCACAGGGATTTCCTTGGACTCACAGCAAAGAGTGCCAAGATAGCAGTACGTGTTACTTCGATTACAACATTCTTTGGAGGTCCTGAACGTGGTTTGTCGCACACACTCCCCGTCTCCTTGAATTTGGCAATAAGTCGTCCAACAGTTGTATGAGAAATTGGGTTTCTATGTGGATGTCGGCGATTAACCTCGTCTGCCATCTCGCTGTTGCTTAGCGTACCCACCGGCAGGATGACCTTAATGCGTCCCCATTGCGTCAACATCGTTGTGCAGCTGTATTACAAACCCTGCAACAGTAAAACATAATTAAATTTTTCCCCTATGGTGCGTGACTTGTGGGACACCCTGTATACACTGTGTATGTATATATATATATATATATATATATATATATATATATATATATATATTTATAAATGTGTGTGTGTGTGTGTGTGTGTGTGTGTGTGTGTGCGTGTGTGTGTGAACGTGATTTCTTTTCCTGAAGCCTACAAAAGTTTGGGAACCACTGCCCTAGATTGGGAAACTAAAGTAAGCAGTGCCACATAGTCAGTGTGATCAGACAGGTATCACACTAAGGAGGGGTCTTAGGGAGGTCTAAGTTTGTCAGGCATTTTTGACAAATGCGTCGGCGGGTCTGGCAAATCCCCAGTGATGGAAAATGGTTGTACTTATAGGTCCATTGGCTAACTACTGCCTAAATCTCCCATAGCTTGCTTGAAACAAGAAATGTATCCCAAGTCCACTGCCAATCATAGGGCCCTGTAGGAAGGAGGTCTGACACAGACATCATGGGTAACTGCTGTCCTTGGTGCCGCGCACTTATTTCCCTGTTGTCCATCATGTGCTTGCAACCAGCAAAACTATAACCTATAGCCATGATGGCCAAGGAAGTTGAGTCAATTCAAAATCCCATGCCAGCATCAGGCTTTGATTCACTGTAAAAAACCGAGATAGACCCAGTATGGAGGGCAGAATGAGATAAAGGCAGTGTGTGAATCACCACATCTGATGCCACATCGTTAGTGGTTGTGACATCGGCAAAATCTGACCTCAGGTAATACCCAAGGTAACATAATAGATGATCCCACCCCTAAGGCTAAAGTTCGTAGAAGACTGCCATCAGTCACGACTTCTTTTCTCTATAACTAAAGGGGTTAGGACAATGGTTCTCAACTCGTTTCAGGCCATAGACCACCAGCCCAATTATAAAAAAAATATCGTAGACCATTTCATTTTTGAGTAATGATTAATAAAGCATAGACAACAAACATTTTTGGTTAGAAATATATTTCTAACAAACAGAATTTCGAAAAATGATATAAAACAGTAGACAACTGACATTTTGGTCTGAAATATATTTCTTCCAAACATAGTTTCCAGGAAATACATGAATATTTCTTTAACATTTTGCTGTGAAATTTTTATCTAACAAACAGAATTTTGAAATAATGTAGGAGTATAAAACCAACATTTTTCTTTGCAACCAGACTTTTGGATTCACTTCTCACTGACAAGCTTTTAATGTTAGGAGTGGTACTTGATAATGCACAATGAATATCGCTTTCCACTGCAAGCTGATTCCTCTGTTTGGACATAATGTGCAACAAACATGAAAATCTGCTCTCACACATGGAAGTTGATGCAAATGGCAGAAGACATCTGACTGTATGTGTTGACAGATCTGGGTAAGCATCAAACATACTGGAATAATCAATAGGATTAATACAATAAAATGAATGGCCAATTATTTATTTTGATAAAATTTTTCGTACTGAATTTTCAAAAAACTTAAAAATATATGCACCAATCTCCAGTTTATTACCAAATATTGTGAACGTCTTGTGGACCACCAGTTGAGAAACACTGGGTTAGGAAATAGTGGGTAGTCCTAAGATGGATGCTGGGCAGAAGTAAAAACACAGTCATGTGTTGTGGTTTCAGGAAGACTCTGGACTCCATACTAGCACATCGCTATATGAGACTGACTCTCAACACCAGCCACATTATCCCGCATCCACAAAATGGATTGGGACAAGGAAGGTGTAAAGTGCTCGTCTAGCAAGACGAAGGTTTGTATGATGTACAGACTCCAAAATGCATAACCCAGCAGGGGTAGCTGAGGAATTCACCTTATAACCAAACTCTAGCTTGGATAACACCAAAGCTAAATGGAACAGCAGGAGGATACGTGTGGCAACACCCCATCTAGTATGGGTCAGAGCCATTAGAAGGATAGGCTACCTAAGGAACATGGGGTCTAAGGGAAGCCAAAAATCTCACCTCTTCCGTACAAGCAATCCTTTGGACATTTAAATACAAACATTGGCCAAAATACATTCCACGTAGTGGGTAGAGGTTTATTGCAATGGTCATCGATGTGACACATCTAAAGCTGCGCTTCTGTGGCCAGGTAAAAGACTGGTCAGTTGCAAGTTTCAGTTAGTACTCTACTGTACTAGTGACATATGAGATTCAGCAAACAAGATAGAGAAGTAATTTTACAAAGAGGGAACTCTTCAAGTCCCAGGAGTAGACTGTAGACTATTTCATCCTGTTGTAAGCTGTTACGTGACATACGCACTGCAATTAGGATCTTCTGTTACAAGGCCATATGGTTGTTTATCAATAACACAAGTTATGTACAGTTTTGGACGTCAGTTAATTTATGTTATCCTGGCAGTTTACGCTTACATTAATAAACACGTAAGGTTTATGTTCCTGTCACTATTCCATTAACCAAACGAGTCAGGGGTCGGCTCTGACGAACCACAAACTCTCTGCTGTAATGAAAATATTCCGACCTCTTGTCACATCAGTGATACAATGTTATTATGTATACAAATGACTTAATTTCAGTCATATACATAACGACATTGTGCAGCGGTAGCAGGGGCACTTTTGGAGCTGCTGATTAGGAGGCCTTTGGCCAGTACATTTTTTCTTTTACATAGATTGGTTATTGCTTCCCTGACCGAGAGCCATCTGGGTGAGTCTCGCACATTACGGAGGTAATTCTCTCAGACATGGAAGCATACATTCCTTTCCCTCAACCCGTGTCTAATGAAAAAAAAAAAAAAGGGGGCTTAATCACGTTTGTTTTAATGCTGTCCAAAACAAGGAGAAGGCCTACAAAAGGTACCAAAGCCAGCCCATCCCTGAATCTCATCTTTTTTACGTTTCGGTCCGGAATCATGCTAATTTGTTTCCTCGTTCTGCAATAATTAATTAAATTCCTTCATATTGCTTTGAACTCTCTGAATCAAATTCATCCTGCTACTCTTGGAGCCCTGCCAAACACCTTTATAACAACTTTATTATCCTTCCTTCCTGTTTTCCATTCAAAGCAAAACTCCTCACTCAGACTTTCTCCTGCAGTTCCACTTTAGACGATTCTGGTGCTGTTCCTCCATCACTGCCCACGTCTGACTACCTCATGGCTGACATTATTTTTTTTTTTTCAATTAATGTGTTCTCTGCCATCACTGACCTCAATTATAACAAGGCTCATGGGCTTGATGGGGTCCCCTTTGCTGTTCTGAAGAACTGTGCTTATGTGCTTACTCCCTAACTAAGAGAACTCTGTTTCCTTTGTCTACTTGTCTTTTCCTTCTTCCTTTCTGTCCCGAAGAAGGGTGACCATTCCCAGCCTTCTAACTATTGCCCAATTGCCTTAACTTTTTGTATTTCTAAAATATTTGAGTCTATTCTTTACATTCTTATCACAACGTTCTTTCCAATCGTCAGTATGGGTTTTGCCAGTGATGCTTACTGGCAATCTACTCACCTTCCTTTCATACTTCTGGTCATCCACCTTTCGAGATTTAGGCGAAAGCTTTGCCATTGTACTTGACGCCTCAATGGCTTTCGATCGAGTCTGGTATAAATCTTTGATTTCCAAAGTGTCCTTTTACGGTTTCTATTCTTTTATCAGTGCCTTCACCTCTAGCTTCGTTTCTGGTTATTCTATAGCTTCTGTTGTATAGACCACCTTTCTTCTTCTATAACTATCAATAGTGGTGCGCCTCAGGGTTCTATCCTATCAACAACTCTCTTCCTTCTATTCATCAATGATCTAAGGTTTGCATCTAACCCCATCTACTCATATATTTATATAATTCCACCCTTCACCTTTCCGTCTGCTTCCTGCAGCTTCCATCTCAGCAGTTACTTCAACATAAAAGAAGTGAGACTGTGGTGCACAGCTAATGTCTGACTTGGTGCATATCTCTGACTAGGGAAAAAGAAATCTTGTTTTTAATGAATCAAAAGATCAGTTCTTACATCTTTCGGCCTGTCAAAATCTTCTTCAGGACTAACCTCTAATCTTCAGCAATATCCAACTCAGTCATCACTCCTGCATCATCTCAGAACATACTTGAGGTTTCATTCTCTCGGGATTGATTTTGGAAAGAACACATTTCCTCTCTTGTGTAATTTACATCCAGGAGATTAGGTGTACTAAGCTGACTCCATACCTTCTTTACCCTTGCACTGTTGTTGACTTTTTGCAGGGGTTTTATTCGCCCATTTGTGGAGTACAACTCTCATGTGTGGGGAGGCTCTCCATATACAGCTCCACTTAACAAGATGGAGTCAAAGGCTTTTCGTCTTACTAACTCTCCTCCTCTTACTGGCTCTCCTCAGCCTCTGTCTCTCCACCACACTGTTGTATCTTTATCTCTTTTCTCTTGCTACCTCAATGGTCACTGCTCTGCTTCACTGTCCTCTTGTATCCCTCTGCCACTAAGGTGGGTGTGTAGTACCCATTTAGTGGCAAACTCTCATCCCTTTTCTGTCCAAATCTCTAATGCAAGAGTTAACCATTACTCCCAGTCCTTCATGTCAGCTCTAAAACTGTCTTCTTTTGTATGTATTCCCTACTTCCTAAGACCTCCAGTCTTTTAAACGCAGTGTGTTCAGGCATCTCAAAATTAACCTGCGGCGACCCGGCAGATTTTTCACCAATGATGCCCCACCTAATCCTGGTAGATTTTTCGAAAAGTTTTTGCTGTTGCTAAAACCTCTGCTTTTACCATCGAAAATTCAGAGAAAAAATGCTCACCTGAGCTTGCAGTGACCTGCACAGGTGATCCTACCCTCACCTGGTACCGTGTTCTGTGGAGCCGCGCTCCAGAGAAGACGTTTCCTATGGGAGGGGTAACTATTCCAAACCACTCAGAATCCGTAGATACTTATTTACTTGGTACATATTTATATGTAGTAAGGGAGTATATTGGTTTTCACACAATAATATAGGTAATATTAGTGTTGTTTCACTCGCCAAACACATATACATACCACACCTTCCTTGGCGATGTTACCTCCTCATCACTTGTGCACATTTCTTCCTCAAATGCCACTTAATATTTGTCCTCCACATTGGGAATCACTTTCTCCTTGAATTTCGTCATTGGAGAGACTGTAGTGTGACATGTCTTTACTGGCCAGGTCACTGCTAACAGGTGAGTTGCCGACAAAATGGCATACAGGAGGGGAGGTAACGCGGGTTCAGCCAGTGTTGCCACCTGGCGATGGTTAGAGGAAGGTCTCCCACATATACCTACCAAAAATCACTAGCAAACCTTGAAAAATGTGCAAATAACAGACCTCACAATTGCAAAACGTGTAAATACGTCATCGGGAATCACTGTGACAAAACATTGCAACACGTACACACATTGATGGGACACCTCGCGTTAACAGATTTTGAATTTGGGTCTCGGCTACCTTGTTTATACATTTTCTTGGAAAGGAGGGTCTTGCCAGCCTCAAGGCTTTGCCTCCTTCCTTGCATAAAAATATCGCCATGGTAGAACCTCCTCTATCCCATCAACTGCAACAACAAATACTGCCACACTCAAAATACTCCCTTGAGGTACTCTTTTCTCTTGAATGAACAGAGGAGAGAGCTCACATCCCACATGCACCTGAAACTTCCTCTTAGAGATGAAGTACTGTATAAAAATGTGTAACTAACCACAATGACTGTAATAAATGGAGATTGCATAGAATGGCATGATGCCAAGATATGTAATATGTCTTCTAGAGATCAAACAACATCGTTACATGGTATGTCTGGTATCATATGCGATGGAAAGTGATGACTGAATGCAATTATCCACAGTGAGTCTCATCTTACAGAATCTACATTGGACTTAAGATAAAAAAAAACATTTTGTAAAAACCAGACAAGGTGTACATTCATCATCTTCTCAAACAGTTTCCAAACATATGATGTCCAAGAGATTGGATAGAAATTGGACACAGTGAACCTTCCTAGACTTAGGGATCAGGAAGGTTGTGGTCAGTTGCCAACTAGGCCAGTTGCCAGCTAGCTGGAACTCCACCCCTAGATGATGATTTGTAGCAAATGAAACACTCTCCTTTCCATGAGTCGTATCCTTGTAGGTAACAAGGGCAGCTCTCTTTTCTCTCATAATAAATATGATGTTTTAAGTATTCCCTCACCAAGACTGTAAATTCAGTCCCAATCTCTCCTGACGCAAACCTCTGGTAAAATATGTCGCTGAAGGAATCCTCCTGGAAAGAGTAAAAAGTTGGTAAACAAAAGCAGTAGCAACTAACCGAGATTCCCATATAATATCTTGTTTTTGATTCTCAGCACTGGTGGCTTTGATGAATAATTCCAATGTATCTTCTACAATCACTTCCAAACCTGGGACATAGGAGTGGATGGGTTAAGGGAAGAAACACAGGGTGTCCAAGAACTAAGCTGTGCATTGAACATGGTCCACCTGTCTTTTCCACAGGCATGGGGACACTGTACTTTTAAAAATCCGTACTCCCTGTGTGCTTGGAAATGAAAGTGAGCAGCTCAGTAGGCTTTGTGAGCTGCTGCACACTCTCAGTTCCTTCATGGCACAAGCCTACAAGGAAAGGGGCTCATTATTCTGGGAATTGCCCTCACACCTACCTGGTAAAGAGTAGAGGCAATACACAGTTCAGATTCATCAACAAAATGAAACTCCTGCACACGCAATATGAAACTCCTGCACACGTGACTGAAAAGCTCCTAGGTCTCAAATAAGGTTCCCGAAGGTCCAGTCCACCCACCAACGAGGAACGTGTGATTTGGGTGGACTGCCAGCTGTGTGTAGTAAAACTGTTTGATGGCCACTGTCATGGAGATCATCAAAAACACTCCACGTAAAATCTAGTGCAAAGTCAAGTGAAGACAAGGTAAGTTCAATCGCTGGAAGGGTGCCAGTCTCTACTTGTAAATGTGTAGGATCACATGTGTTGAGAAGCTAGAGTTCTTAGACCTCCACCAGTGACACCAGTAAGTCTCCCTGTGGGATATCACATCCCCCCACCCCCACAGTTTGCCTTCATTTCGAATTCCCAAGGAGAATGAATGGCTGGAGCAGGTGGCAAACAATTTTTCAAGGTCCTCTCAGAGGGCAGTGGTTTTTGTGACAAAGAGATGTTACACACTATGCATCTCCTCCCCAGGTACAGCTGAACTGCCACTGCCTGGAGGGGAGACTGACGGGAGAATGACGTGCAAGGCATAGCAGAAAGACAGAAGGTGACACCATTGGACCTGATGATCACCCACAGAGTGTGGGGTAAAAATATACCGGTATATCCCTTAGGTGGGGGAAATATTTGGCCCAACAAGGTCCCCTGCAGACACACACAGACTGGATGGGTTTCAGTGAAGAGTTGTTGAAGCTCCTTCCAGTTGCTTCTTAGGCCTTATCTGTTCCAGTGTAAGATTAGGAATGTTTTGCATTATGGTTGAGGCCAGTTTTTTGGCCAACCCTATTTTTTGCTGGATTGATGACCCTCTATTTTGAGACTATTGATGAGTGCTGATGAGCTTTCTGAAGCAACAACATGCTGCGGCTTCCCCATGCTCTCACTTCCACCTAGCTGCTACCTCCTATCATCCAACAGGAGGGTATAGTGCAAATGTGACTGGCGGTGGTGCAGCCAGTATAGGTTTCTTAGTCTGTACATTGGTAGCCCTAAAAAGGAAAACTGCATTACTTATGTGAGTCATAACGCCATCAAGAGGGGCAGCAGCAGACCTTTATCTTCGGAGGTCAGGCCCAGAGGACCCACAAGGTGACATCGTGTGTATGGTTATTGTCATCTCTACCCAGGCTGTGGTTGCACCCTTCAGACCATGCACAGAGATGCACTGAAGTAAGGAAGAAGCCTCACTATTGTTGATCTCCCCATGGAGGAGGCACTGTTTCCCCCAGTTCTCACCACCACAGGGGATTCCCCTGCCTGGGATGCCCACAGAGGCAGAGTGCTTTGAGAGGCTGGTGGACAAAAAGGATTTATTATATTGCACAGCTGTGATTCATGGCAACATGAGGGAGCTGAAGCAATGGTGACTCCTGGGTTGATGAACAGTCCCCTGACCCTGTCCTTCATCTCTGTAAAAGAAAGCTGTTCATGTGTTTTGACAGATAGGACCTGATTCCCTAATTTTGTACAGATCATACTGAATTGACGAAACTGAATGAGCACCACAGCAGTTCACACAATCTATCTCACCTTGATAATCACCATCACATTTGACACACACTTGTGGGAGACCTTGCAATTTTCGACAACGGGACCGACTAACATGCCCAAATCTCTGGTATTGGAAAAACCTCCTCAGCCTTGGCATATACGTCTTACCCTCAAGATGGCAGTAAATGGCACTGAGGACAAAGGGGATTATCAGTTGATAAAATACCAAAATCATAAATGTTGTGTCTGTCAAGATTCTTTTTACTTTTTTCTTGATCCTTTGAACTTTCACCACCATCTGAGGTGACTGCTCTTCTAGGAGGTCATTTTCTAAATACCTCAGGAACTACATGGAGAATAATACTCCCTGGGTCTGGTTCAGGGTGGCATGACATGTGACACATGACCACCGCTGCTTTGATGGCATGGATATGAATGCTTTCATAAGCATCCATGGCATCTACAAGGAGAAACCCATCTGCCTGTGGGATGCCCTTTGGCAATGCCCCACAAGCATTAACCAGGCCCAGACAACATTGAAAGCTTCAAGACAAGGAATTTCATGCATTTATCTTGTACAAAGGTACTAGGCATCGTCTCCACAGTGTGACTGAAAATTTTCTTAAAGAACTTGGAAGCTGGGAGCCTCTCCCTCGAGAACTGCCCTTCCCCTTACTCCTATGGTGGTACCAATCTTAAGTGGCGGTTTGGGTGGGGCACGAACCTCTGTACAGTGGTGCCACGTGTTCCATACCCGCTATGTGAACGGCTCTGATATATGTAATAGGCATCACAATAAGATAAACACATAAGAATATAATGGTAACGTGTGTATTATAATATATGAAAGAACAGTAAACTAATTATGCGTAAAATATTTATACAGCAATACAAAAACGTGGCATAATTATTTTACAGTGGTGCTTAAAAAAAAGTAGTCACTTTTATTGACTGTTACCGTATTTCTGGGGTTGGTAATAATGTCACAATTATGATTATAAGATAATGTGCAGGAATATAAGCAAAAATATGCCAGTTTCTTAGTAAAAAAAATATATGCATTAAACCCTCGTGAGCGGCAACACTCACACACACCCAGTCCGACCAGGTCATCTGTGAGGGAAAGAGGAATAGGCCTGTTTGGGGACACCTCTTAAAAAACACGTGCCAAGACTTTAACCTCCTGGGTGGTGTGGAAATAAAGTCAAATTTACAATATGTACATTATAACGTAAACGAAAATAACCAAAATGTATCCTAAAATACCACAGACGAGAGAGAGAGAGAGAGGGGGGGGGGAAGGCAGACCAGGGGCAGTGTTGAGTGCAGCTTAGTGAGAGATGAAGGAAGGAAGGGAGGGAATGTAGGAGGGAGTGATTGAATGAAAACAAATCATGGCGCCACAACAACGAGGTCATTTGGTGCCATATGTAAAACAATAATATTTTTAAACATAATTAGATATAATAAAAACAAAATAAAGAAACGAAAGCACAAGTTTATAAGTCACTCATAAAAGAAACAAAATTCCCAAGGGTGACGCACATCTCCCCAAGGAGAGAGAGAGAGAGAGAGAGAGAGAGAGAGAAGGCAGGCTAGGGGCAGTGTTGAGTGCATTGTCAAGCTGAGGGAAAGATGAAGGAAGGGAAGGAAGGAGGGAGAGAATGATTGAATGAAAAGGCGCCGCAACACCGAGGTCATCTGACGCCATATGTAAAACAATAATATAATAAAAAACAAAAAGAAATGAAACCACAAGTTTATAAGACATAAAAGAAACAAAATTCCCAAGGATGATTCACATCCCCCCAGGAGAGAGAGAGAGAGAGAGAGAGAGAGAGAGAGGCATCGCGAGTACGGAAAACGTGGCAACACTGTACAGAGGTTCTTGCCCCACCCAAACCGCCACTTTAGAATGGTACGACCATAGTAGCCTGATAGGATTCAAGCAGCATTATGGTCGACACCATTGCCCATGGAGCATGTGGAAGGACCAGTAGCCCTGGAATGAGGAGGAGTAGGGTAAAGATCCAGTAGACTTGCATGGTTCATTAACAACAGGCTCAGGACTCCTAGAGTGCTCTAGGTCAGCAGGAGAAGAAATGTGGTCCAGAAATGATTCATGGGCTTGTCCGCGCAACACACAAGGATCAACTTGGGGAATAATCTGCCATATGATAACAAGTAAAGCCTTCACCCTCTCAACCCCCACCAGGCCCACCTGCCACAAAGTCCGATATGGGACTGTGAAACGATAGGTCATTTACACCTGATGGCCCCAAAGGTAGAGTATACGTGGGTAACCACCACACAACCAGATGGCAGCTCAAGACCAACAGAGTATCAGGCAATGTGGTGACTTGGTTGCATCTCACCAAGCTGCCCAACTTACTAGACCAAGCAGCCAAAGGGGCATGTTGCTACCTACAAGGTGCACCATGTGGCAGTGCTCAGCCACCAGGCAACCTGTCTCTAACATAATGGCACGCCGTGCACGACAAACACGTAGGGGGGTAACATCCCTGCTCTAAGATGACTGGAGGAGGGGATATCATCACCCCCTTACTTGGTAATGAAGAGAGATCACTTTCACTTAGGGCATGAGATCAATGTATATCATCCTAATGAGGCAGCCAGGCAACCATAATTGAAGACCCAACCGACCATGCTTCAAGCCCCACCACCGCTGCAAGGTAGCTCCAGTTTGGTGGGGACAGGACTATTGAATAATGTGTGTGGAGTGGGGAGAGTGCATAGAATAACAAATAATGTGATCTGTGAAAGATTCGGAGCAAGGAAGTTTGTGACACGAGAGTTAAAAAGAGTATGCTTAGATGCTATGGTCGTGTAGAGAGAATGAGTGTGAATAAAGTGGTAAAAATGATATATCTGAGCAAATCTAAAGGAGAGAGGAGGCATGGTAGGCCACGAAGGTGGTTAGACATGGTAAATCAATGTGTTGTGAAGAGTGGTATGTAATATATTGTGGCCATGGAATTGACAACAGATGAAGCCAACTGGACTGATATTGTTCAGAGGAGTGTATGACCAGGGTGTGATGCTCTCTTTATAATAAATGAGTGTGAAGCTAAATGTGGGAATTTTTTGACCTGCCAAGTGGACTAACGATTCCATGGCCTTCAGTGGTGAATAAATGGGAGTGTGGCCTACTCACTTGGTCAAACTTTGGTTAGTGTTTCAATCAGTCAGGTTCTTTCTGGCTCTCTGAACATTCCTGCATCTAACTCTCAAATGAAAATGGAAGTCTGGATGATCATACTGTACATGCAGAACTCAGAACCTTAAACCATCACTAAAAACTCAACCAGCGTAACCAGGCACTAACCTCTCAC
Source organism: Coenobita brevimanus (assembly GCF_032717465.1). Lineage (NCBI taxonomy): Eukaryota > Metazoa > Arthropoda > Malacostraca > Decapoda > Coenobitidae > Coenobita > Coenobita brevimanus. Next base: position 26,364,964 of record NC_137041.1, read on the forward strand.
ACAACCCATCTAACCTACCGTCGACACTATTACTTCCTATCAAAAGTTGTGTATTGAGCCGCTTGGTCAGCTGATATTGCCAATAAAGCCCATTCTGCTCGAGGCCTCTTGACTACCAGGGTGGAGGATAGACGATGTTACCCACAGACCGCGTATCAGCTCTGTCTGTCTGTCTCTCTGTCTCTGTGTCTGTCTGTTTCTGTCTGTCTGTCTGTCTGTCTGTCTGTCTCTCTCTCTCACTGAATCGAAATGTGTTTCACACCCTAACAAAAGTAAACTCCAGTATGACCCAGTGAATTATCCTCCTCACGGGTACGGTATCAATGGGTTATTCTTGTTTTACTCTTGTTGTTTGTTGTCAGATGTTCTAATTATCCTGTTTCTTACCAGTTCATGTAAGTTTCTTTAGCCTTCATTCAGCCTCGTTTCTTGCATATTGTATCTTGCTGTTCAAATATACCGCTGATTTTTATATGCCAAGAAACTTTTTATGATTCTCACTACCCTGGTAGAGTGGCTATGCCAACTCTTAATTTCCATTCATTCAGCTTTCCCAACAGATCACTTTCAGTATATCAGCTCAGTGCTAAGTTTGTTGTAGCTAAGTTTTTCTATGTATGGAAAAACAGTTCAATACATGTGAACAAAAAGGGTGCAAAAATTCAGAGGGTATGTCAGATTATACTCTTATTTGACTTCATTTGATATTACATAGCATCCTTAACACCGTCCTCGGAAGTAGGTATAAATCGTGCATTATCTTCCAGTTGTCGTAGTTTTACATACTGTCATGATGATCAATGAGCATTTTTTTTTCTTATCTCTATTTTCCTCCTCCACATATTTTTACCTTTCTTCTCTTTGTCCTATGGTTAGGTATTTTACTTCTCTCTGATCCGTATTCAACCAGCAGAAGTCTCCTTCTTAAGACGAACTCAAGGAAATAGTGTTTGAATGGGACAAATGTTGGAAGAAACCGAAAAAGAGAAGGAGCCTGTAAATAAAACTTTTTGCTCAGTATTTAGCCACGGTTTGGTTATACCAGTTACATCATAATCCTCAGTAAAGACATGCGCCTTTAAATCAGAAGATTTATTACAGAGACTATTGACATTTACAAGTAGAGCTTCAATGTACTCTATATCCCTGTCTAATGTGGGGGAGCTTCTGTTACCCATGCTGTTATCAGTGTATGATATCTACGTTACTTCCCTGGATTATTTTTCCCCCATCCCAAAAAGCACATATTGCATCACTAGGCAAACGACCGAGACAGGCAGAACCAACAGCATTCAAGTGTAGTCCTACGTTCATTAATAGCGTTCGCTGCTCGTAAAAGTGGTTTCATATGACAATGGATTTCACGCCTTCCGGCACGCTAAGTGATTTAACCTTTTTTTTTTTTTTTTTTTTTTTTAAAGCTTGGGAGTACTTGTGAAATTAAAATGCTGTTAGTTTTCTCCTTGTAGTTCTATATTTCTCCATCAACTCCTCCGGTAGGACTCTTACAGCATCATTGGTGGCTGTATGAACAATAACAAGGCTGTCATCTGGTGTGTTATCAAAAATGGCATCCACAGCCTCTGTTACGGCATCTATTTCTGCATCTGGAATATAAAACTGCCCTCTTTTGATGGACTCCCCCTTAAATGCGCTCTTCCCATATTTCTTGAAGAATCTGAAATTTGTTTTACTTAGTTAATGGAGTGATATTCCTTGTCATCGCTAACCTTGAATCATTCCGAACTAGCTAGAACTCATCCTGTATGGCAGAGGGAGAATTAACTGCAGTGGGAGGAGGAGGATCAACAGTACTGTCATCCCAGATAGCATTAGTTGCATGCCGAGCAGTGACACCCCTTCACATTATTTCCGGCGTTATTGCCAATTAACATCTCTAGCACATCAACTTTTCGGGTAAGGTTGTTATATTGTTTGTAGCATCGGTCAGCTTGTCTTCTAGATCTGACATAGTTTGCACATCCAGCAGACAAAGGACCTGTACACATATGTGGATCCGGTGAAAGTACCAGAGTAGGTTATGCAAATAATGTATCGGGGCATTTGTAAACTCAAAGTTTCTGTGAAGACTTAACCCGCGCCGTCCCGAGGACGTACTTCCACGTCCTCACGTTTTGTCACAGCTAATCCCGAGGACGTACTTCAACGTCCTGCAATTGCAAGGTTCATAATTTCCACAATTTTCAATTTTTGCGAGTCATTTTTGGTACGTATACACGGGACACCTTCCTCAACAAGATGCCAGGCAGAGACAATGCCTTACCCAGCATGACCTCCTCCCCCCCCTGCATGCCCTTTTCTCAGCAATTCACCTGTTATCAGTGACCTGGCCAGTATAGCCATGTCATGCCACGGTACGAAATTCAGGGCCAGAGTGATTCCCCAATCAATGACAATGTGGAGGACAAACTTTACATAGCATTAGAGGAAGAAACAGTTAGAAATGATGATCAGGTAATGTGGCAAAAAAAGGTCAGGTATTAGTGAGTGAAACAATGCTTATAATGCCTATATTACTGCTTGAAAACCAATATACTCTTGTACTACATATAAATTCGTAACAGTAAATAAATAAATACCGTTTATGAGTGGTGTGAAATAGTTATCCTCCCATAGAACTCGTTTTCTTTGGTGCCAGCCTGATAGAAAACCCAGTAAGGTAAGGAGGCTCTACTACCTGTAATGAGTATTTTAAACCTCAGGTGAGCGATTTCTCTATGAATTATCGATGTTTCTCACCAAAAGCGAAAGTTTTAGCAAAAAAAAAAAAGGGTCGAAAAATGGTCGGGATTGGGGGGTACCAGTGGTCAAAAAGTGGTCGGGACGGGGCGGGTTAAAGAAAAAAATCCAATATTACTGATTAAAACCTGGAAGAGATGACGTTCACGAGGGAAACGTAGACTCTTTGATCTTGGAGGAGAAATTCTGAGCGAATTATTTGAAGTAGCATCTGCCCGTGACTTTTCTGGAGTTAAGGAAGACTTAGGTCCTGTCTACACAAGCAGGCAATGCCTGACGGGCACTGCCCGCTAAGCGTATATCGCTCGCTTCTTTAGCAATGTTACCAGATCAAGCAGTTTCTGGCTGCCATTGGTCACTACCGGTCACACCTGTTTTGTTGTCCACACAGCAAGCATTACCTCAACAACTGGCAAGGGTGTTATAGATAGTGTGCCAGTGGTTTCCCTGCTTATGACGTCACCTACGCTCGTGCCCGTCAGCCACCTTCTAAATGTGTGAATTGGAATGTGATTTGGTATCAATGTGTGCCCGTTGGGCACTGCCCGCTCGTGTGGACGGGGATTTAGTTCAATTAGCAAATGCCCTAGAGTCCCAGGGCAAAGTAGTAAGTGTTCAACATTCTATGGTACAAAAGATCACACACCATTTAGATGATGTTACAGACACGTAAAATAAATTTACCGGAATTCTTATGCATGAAGTATCGAAGGTAAATATTGTATCAAAACTGCTGTATGTGAAACTACATGTAGATAACTAGCAAGTTCCCTGGACTCTCTTGTCTCCCAAGTTTCTAGCTTAATTCGTATTTTAGTCAATGTTGTCGATGGCCGTGTCACCCTAGATTTAGTGCCTATCTCTGACCTTCGCTCTACGTTGGAATGAGGTCACTCAACTTTCGACTTTTCTCTAGTGATTTCATTTTCTTCTTTAGAACACTACTACCCAATACTAGAGGCCACATTCCATACTAAAGATATAATTGTTCATATCCCTCTTCGTTCTTCAATCACATTCGACCTCCTTCACATCATTCCCTTTCCCTTCTGGTACAATAATTCTCTGGTACAAGCATCTGTCTCTTCAGAGTACTTCCTTCTCTCCTATGACCATCTCTATATTGCCTTCACTTCCTCCAGTGACCTCGACAGATGTGCTTTTCTTGCACCAAACTTTCGAGTTTGTGCTGCCTACCTCCTAAGAATCTTTCCTGGCAGCGTTGCTCCCTGCGAATCTGCTTTAGTCCGTAACTTCTTAGTACAACCTGTCTGTACCTTTGTACCGGCCCACCAAGCTCCAAGTGCACAATGCTCGTCTGAATCACATCCGCTATTTCTTCTTTAGTTTCTCAACTCCTGCCAGTCTTCTTTGTCCTGGAACTCCTGTTCGCTCAGTATCCGCAACTGCTTTGTATAAGGCCCCTGATTATTGAACAGTAAAATCAGAATCTGTAATAGCCCATGTTACAGTATCACTTTGCACTTCGCTCCCACAAATATGACTTTTTAGGCCCATTAATGCTACCTTTCATCTACCAACAGACAATCTATACATCACATCAGACAACCTACGTATGTCGAACTTTCTAAATCAGTCTGACTTCCTTATGAACCAGTTTTCTTCAGCCTTTAACCGCTCCCGGGTACATCCAGTCTATGTATATCCTCCAGTGGTACTTTGTCTTATAGGATTTTTTTTTTCACTGTATATATCCTATACTGTTGTGTCAAGCGAATGGACAAAAGACTGCACGAGATCCGTGTTGCAACAAAGTTTGTGCGACAACCAAGAGACCTGGAAACTGGTAGTTCTAAGTGACACTCATTATGATTGGTGAAGATGTGAAGATCATACTGAAGAAGAAAAAATAATACCTTGTGGAAACTTGAAAGTTGAGCTAATTGAAACAAAAATGTAATAATATCAGTATAGTTACTACACAGTGAGTCAAGGGCATGAAAACTAGTAAAATACAAAATAAGATAAGGGAAATGAATGTATCATCAGTCTTAAACGGTGCCTTCCATGTAAGATAAACTACAGTGTATTCAGTGGTGCATTCAGTTGCAATATGTTCCTCATAGAAATATCATTGTAGTTACCACTGATTACTTTATTTATATATATATATATATATATATATATATATATATATATATATATATATATATATATATATATAGACATTCATTGATAAATTTGATCAAACCTACATATGTATACAATCACTACGCTTCTCATATACTACATGCCTAGTTAAATCGTAGCCTATACCATGATAGTGCATTGTTTACATTCTACCTTTGCATTTATTAGTACTTACCACCTTCCTTGCCTTTCCAACATGGCCATTTTTTTTTTTTTTTTTTATGCGAGGAAGAAGGAACGAAAGGAATGAGCCCGCAATAACAGTTCCCTCCAAGAGAAAAACTAAATACAAGAGAGCCAAATTCAAGATCCGAATATTTCGAGATGCCTGGACACAATGCGTTTGAAAGACTGGAGATCATAGGAAGCAGGAAATACAGACAGAGGGAGACAGTTCCAGAGTTGACCTGTTGCATGAATGAAGGACTGAGAGTAACGGTTAACTCTTGCATTAGAGAGTTGGACAGAAAAGGGATGAGACTTTGCTGCTAGATTATTGCTACGTGTCCGTCGTAGAGGTGGAGGACTGCATGCAGACAGTTCAGAGGAGCAGTGACCATTGAAGTAGCGATAGAAAAGGGATAAAGATGCAACAATGCGGCAAAGAGACAGAGGTTGAAGGGAGTCAGTAAGAGGAGGAGAGTTAATGAGACGAAAAGCCATTGACTCCATCCTATTGAGAAGAGCTGTATGTGGGGAGCCTCCCCACACATGAGAGTTGTACTCCACACAGAGGCAGATAAAAACCTTTGTATAGAGTCAACAATTGTGCAGGGGTAAAGAAGGAACGGAGTCGGCTTAGCACACCTAATCTCTTGGAAGCAGATTATACAAGAGACGTAATATGATCTTTCCAAGATAAGTCCCGAGTCAATGAAACCCCAAGCATGTTCAAGGATGATGCAGGATTAAGCTGAATATTATTAAACATTAGTGGGTATACCTGTGGAAGATTTTGTCGGGTTGATAGATGTAAGAACTGAGTCTTAGATGCATTAAAAACAACCAGATTATTTTTACCCCAGTCAGAAATACGAGCTAAGTCAGACACTAGGTGTGCCATAGCCTCATCCCTTGTTTGTTGAAGTAACTGCTGAGATGGGCGTTCCGGGAACCGAATGGAAAGGTTAAAGGTGGAGTCATCAGCGTATGAGTGGATAGGGTTTTATGTACAGCTTAGAAGGTCATTGATGAATAAAAGGAAGAGAGTTGGTGATAGGACAAAGCCCTGAGGAACACCACTGTTGATAGATCTACGAGAAGAACGATGGCCGTCTACAACAGGCTATAGAACAACCAGAAAGGAAGCTAGCAATGAAAGCACAGATAGAAGGATAGAAACCATAAGAGGGCAGTTTGGAAATTAAAGATTTATGCCAGACTCGATCGAAAGCCTTTGAGATGTCAAGTGCAATAGCAAAGCTTTCGCCAAAGTCCCGAAAGGAGGATGACCAGGAGTCTGAAAGGTAGATGAGAAGATTGCCAGTGTAGCGTCCCCGACGGAACCCGTAATGACGATCAGAAAGAAGGTTGTGATAGGAGATACATTAAAATTTTTCTATAAAGCATTGACTCGAAAACTTTTGAAATACAGGATGTTAAAGCAATTGGACGATAGTTAGAGGGTTGGAAATGATCACCCTTCTTTGGGACTGGCTGAATGAGAGCAAAGTTCCAGCAAGAAAGAAAGGTACAAGTTGATCGACAAAGGTGAAAGAGTACTGTACTGTAAATATGTTTCTTCTTTATTGCATTCAACTTCTTCCATTATAGTATAATACCCCTTTTATTAATATATTCCCATGTAATCCTTAGTTGACTGTATAATCTGTCCAATTACACTCTTGCCATATTATGATTTAATGGCTCCACCGCTGTGTCAGGAGACATGCCTTTTTTCTTTTTTTTAATGCGGGATATATTGTTTGAAACTATTTGTAATAATATGTAGCATGTAAACATAGCATGTTAGTGTATTATAAGTGTGATCTAAGTAGAGCACCACGATCGCTTACTAAGGCCTGGCCTGATTCAAATTCTGCTGAACTCTTGAGTTTAAGAGCGTGCCAGCCCCAGCCAACTCTCTCTCTAGCGGTTGACAACAGCCTGGGGACGAGTAAAGGTGGTGATTATACGGCTGTGTGGAGATTATACGGCTGTGCTTAATACATTATCAGAACACCACTCCAGGACTTTGAAATCACCTACGACTAACGTCAAGGGGGATATAACATTTTTGCTGCTGTTCAACTGCCCTGGAATATCTACATAATTGGTTGATACTCTGCCTGCAGGGATTATGTTCATAATTTGTTAATAATCTACTAAAAAACGCAATGGTAACCGTTACCTGGAATGATAAATAAAAATACTATTACTTGAAATATAAGAACGATAAAAAGTGACAAAACAAACACAGTATAAAAGTTTCTGTTATTATAAAATGTACATCGAATCAACTAATACCTAACATTATGAAACAAGTCATGCTTACTTTAATATCACCTGAGGTAGGCGAATTTACTACCGAGTTGTAGACTCTAATTGAAAATTTAACGTTTCCTGTAATGAATGAATAAGAAATAATATATTCAGACACTTAAATTATGATGGCAACAACGAGAACCCACCTTACTGACTTTATGCCGTACATGAAAACGGATTAGATTAATAAAAATAATTATAAGCATGGAGGGTCAGGATGTGTTTCTTGGGACCAGGGTTCGACTTCCACAATGCCAACTAACTCCTTGGCCTACTGTATACGTAGGTGGGGGCGCCCATCAACCACCCACTTAATAGTGTGGCAGTACTCTATTTTTTAGGTAGCTTACACTGAGAGGCAAGCCAAATGATTTCCTGTAAACCAGGAAATCATTTACAACACTGGGAACCAACTAACATGCGTTCCCTATGTGACAGCAAATGGGTTGGCGGAAGGTTAGTGCTCCTTCCAGGAAAACAACTAACTAAGAATACGAACAAGAAGCCTCAGAACAAGACTGACAAAGGACCGAACAAAGGACATGGTATGGATTGCAACTGTGAATACTTCAGGTTCTCTAAACACAAAGCAGTCCGGTGAATACATATAAATCAGGGATCACGTATCAGGAGTGTTGCTCTTTGGTTAATGGTAAACAGAAAAAATTAATAAATTTATTACAGTAACAATAATCATAGCACCAAAGGTTTGCGCCACCGTTAAATACATACAAAAGTCCCTTATAAAGTCCCCATCAACAGATATGTTATAGTTTCTCTACGTTAAACTTCGATTGTCGGCCCTCTCCTCTATCCCTGGGTGTTCCATAATCTTAGCCAGCCGTATATCACCCGGGCAGGAACACCTCACAGGAGTCAATAACAGGACCTGAAGGATGCCTCTCCTGTCCGGCCCTCGACAGAAGTAGGACCCTAATGAGGAAACCCACAAAATAAACAATTCACTGTCAAAAGTTCACCCAATAATGAAAAAAGTACCACAACATTACGAACTCAATATAAATCGACAAAATTAACACAAAATCACTGAAGCTAAAGGAAGCCAAGAGTTACCTTACCTGGCTGGTGGCTGGGAAGCAAATGACGATACTACGAATGCAGATTACCATCTAACCTCCTATGCCACGTCACGTCCCCTAGCTACTTGCCACCTCACCAAACGAACCCGAACCGAATACCAAACAAAAAAGGACAAACCAGTGTCCGAGCCGAACGATACATAGGCATGAAGCACTTAACATACTATGCCTTCACAGCAACGTAGAATGTAAGGGGTGCGAATGATGAGATGAAAGAGAAGGACATTGTCCAGGTGCTTGAGGGTGCTAAACTGGAATAACTGAGACTAAATGGAGAGGTGAGTGTTTGAGACAGTAGGAGTATGAATGGGTTACATGTGCGGGAGTAGGTGAGAACAAGACTGCAAAACAGGGAGTATGAATTGTCGTGAACAAGAGATGGAAGGAGTATATATGAAAGTGTGGATCAGTTGGCTCAAGCATTGCGTGGGTAAAATTGAACGTTGGACTACAAATGTGGGTGACAGTCTGTGTATGACCTAACGTAAGATCGTGCAAGTTGAATTAAATAAGAGTTCTAGGCAAATGTGGAAGCGTGCATGTAAAAGTTTGAAAGGAATGAGATAGTGTTTTTAGACACAAAATGATCCACGCGTATATGTGGTGAGTGATAAGACGGGTGAGTGGTTAACTGAACAAACGGAAGGCAATGAATGATTATGTTTGTGTGGATGACAGAATGGGGTGTGTAATGAATGCAAGAGCATACAGAGGTTTGGGGAGTGAACTTTCTGACTACCACGTGGTGGTGGAAGTCTAGGTTCGAATGCAATGGAGTAAAGGAGGGAGGGAAGGACAGGAGGAAATACTCCATTCAAGGATGGTAGAAAGGTTGGAAGAGAATGGGAAAAAAAAAGGCAGAATATAAGACAGAAATGGAGGAGTGCTTGTGTAAATATGATATGGAGCAGATGGGGGAGGTGGAAGGTGTGTGCAAGATATTCACAGAAGAAATCTGTGCAGCATGTGAGGTGGTGTGTGGAGTGAAGAGAAGACGAAAGGGGGTGCAAGGAAGAGCCTGGTTGAATGAAAAGATGAGACAAGCTTTGGCACAAAAGATGAAAGCATATAGTGAGTCGATGGCAAGCAGCAGCGTGGAGGAAGTCGAGAGACGGAAGAGAGAGTTATGTGTAGAAAGGAAGAGAAGGTGAAAAGCTTAATAGGAGAGAGTGAGAAGACAGAGTATGAGGAATTTGGAAGGAATTTGCGTGTAAAGTAGAGGGAATGTAAGAAATTGTTCCGGAAAGATGTAAAGAGAATTAGGGTGGTAAAGAAGTTAGTAGGGGAGTGAAAGGTAATAATGGTTGATTGCTAGTGGAGAAGGGAGAAAAAGTGATCAGAGGGAAAGAACACTTTCGGGAACTATTATACATTGGCAGTGAAGATGATGTGACTATAAGTGGCTGGTTAATGGCCGGGAAAAGGAGGGAGGTGGGAAGAGAGGAAGAAATCAGTAGGATGGAAGTAGTGGAAGCAATGAAGAAAGTCAAATTGGGGAATACCCCAGGCACTGATGGAGTGTGGCGGAATACTGAAGCATGGGGGAGATATAGTAGTAGAATGGATATGGAAGATGCGCAGATTGGCCTGGGAGGAAGGCAGAGTCTGGGAGGATTGGAAATCAGATATAATTATTCCCCTCTACAAAGGAAAGGTGGAAAAAGAAATGTGTGCTAATAATTGGGACATTTGTCTTCTTAGTGAAATAGGAAAAGTACATGGTACTTAATGACGGAGTTGGGGAAACAACAGAAATTAGTTGCAAAAGCACAGGGAGGTTTTAGGAAGCGAAGAGGTTGTGTAGATATTCATCAATAGTTCTGTAGTGGAAAAGTTCCTAGAGAACGGAAAGCAGTTATACGCAGTTTTCAAGATTTTTGGGAAAGCATATGACAGAGTGGATAGACAAAGAATGTGGAAAATATTAAGATTATAAGGAGTAAATGGGAAGTTGCTGAATGCCGTGAAGAGTATGTATCAGGGGGCTAAGGCTGCAGTGCATGTAGATAGTGAATTGGGTGAGTTTCTCTATTTGAATGCTGAATTGAAACAGGGATGTGGCATGTCTCCAAGGTCGTTCAATCTGTAAATGGATGGGGTTGTAGAAGAGATACAAAGTAGGGCAGTGGATGCTGGAGTGGCCCTAATGAGAGAGGGTAGTGTTTGGAAACTTCCGGTACTGTTGTTTGCAGATGAAACTGTGGGGTTAAGTGAAGACGAAGGGGAGCTGCAAGGCTTGGTGGATGAGTTTGGCAGAGTGTGTAAGAAACGGAATCTTAAGGTGAATGTAGGGTAAATTTATGGTCTTCGAGAAAAATGAAGTCACTGGATGTACATCCTCTCAAAAAAAATTCGGCACCCTTTGCTCTGATACCCTTCGCAACGATCACTGTTACATACGGAGTGAATACGTGATGTGGTTGGTACCCCTGTACCTCTCTCCTTCTCCCACTGGATTTCATATTAAACAGACAAACAATTAACACACATCAGCAACACAGGGCCAGGGATACCAACCACGTACCGTTATTCAGGAGATGATTCAGAATGTCTCGTGTAGCGTGACATAATGTATCGCGCCGTAAGGGTGCTGAAAATCTTTTTATGGTCTGTACAGTGAGGCTGGATGATGAGGAAATGGAAAATGTGAGTGCAATTAAGTAACTGGGTAGTGTGATCAGTAAGGATGGAACTTTGGAGGATGAAGTGCTTGAAAGGGTACAACAAGGAAGAAAGGTTGTTGGTTCTCTGAATGCAGTGAAATGAAACAGGGAAGTGAGCATAAAAGTAAAAAAGTCGCTATATGACAGTATTGTGATACCAACTCGAACGTATGGAACTGAAGTTGGACCTTGTTGAAAGGACACAAGTCAAGAGTGAGAGCAGTGGAAATGAGCTATTTGAGAGAGGCATGTGGAGTTACAAGGAGAGACAGACTTACAAATGAGGAAGTGAAGGAGCATTGTGTTATGGATGTGGATGCGACAGAACGCGTTAGGAGAAATACAATGAGGTGGCCATAAAGAGGATGGAGAGCGAGAGACTAACAAGGGGAGTGTATGTGAGTGAAGTGGAGGGGGGGAGGGGGAGGCCAAAGATGAGACGGAAGGATTGAGTGGAGAGGTATACGAGAAAGGGGTGTGCAGGGCAGTGAAATGGCAGGGAACCTGAAGACATGGAGGTGATTTGTCTGTGGCCACCCCATACGGGATTAAGGCGTCTGACAATAGATAGTTGGACTGTAAAAATACTTATAGCTAGAAATGAAGAACAGAAGACTGACTATACACAGGAGCACAGAGTTACATTATGGTACTTGCCTACGAAATACACTGCATGATGCTTGCAAATGAAAGTATCTAATATACTATAGCAGTAGCCGTGTGTCTGTCTGTGTGTGTATATTTTGGGCGGCCGAAACTACACATTCAAATCGCACCAAAACTGACACAGAAATCGCAAAAAAATTCGCTGATGTGAAAAAACTTGGTCCCATCACGATTGAAAAACTTTTACTATATTTAATGAGCAATCACATTTTGACCAAAAAACGCTGCTTCCGAAGCCCGGCATAGGATCTCCGTAGAATTTTTTGCCCAGAGGTAGAACTAAGAAAAATTGTAGCAATAGCCATGTGTCCGTGTGTGTACTTCGGACTTGCGTTCGGACAACTTGGGTTCCATTCCCGAAGCTGCAAACAACACGATCAATTGGTTAGCTGCAAAAAATCCAAGTGACAACGTTAGCACATAAACACGAGTGCCCTCCGCGGGAGCAAGTGCGAGGGGCCCGAAGGGCCCACGAGCACTTGTAAGAAACTATAATCTTGTGTTCCATGTAAAGGAATAGGAGTGAGATTTCGCTATAAAATTTAATGTAAATAAAAGAAATGTATCATTGGGAAAAACAATGAAACTCCTCTGGTGTCAAAAATGTAAACAAACACTGATGTAATCAGGCCAAGGTTATCATGTAGGTTGTGTTCGATTCACCCATCTGGCCCTTTCCACTCCCTCTCAAGTTTTTGCTGGGCAGGTTTTTCTCCACCGTCATTATACGTACAGTTTGTAGCCTTATCTTCCCTCCAGTGCTACTAATCAAAAGGGCTGATCTGGAACACTTTCATAGCCTTCCTCCTTCATTTCTTTTACTAGGCATTCTGAATGGTCATCACCAACTGTGGGGTGACAGTGAGGCTAACCCACAGGGTGCGATGCTGGCCTCCTTAGTGGAAGATGTGAAGTTGGGAATTTGAATTCCAAACTGAGACTGCCACTGCCATTGATTTGTCCATATGCTTGGCTGATCCTGGTTTAGAGTTTAACTGCGGTGTGTTGCCAGACTGTTATGGCAGCGACCATTTCCCATTACTTTTAACAGCTGCTGATGGTGGAATCAACCTCATCCTCCTTGCTGATGTCTGGATAGGACAGCCTGGCCACTTTCCATGGAATCAATTTCCACTGACCGTTCTGTGAATGACTTTGGCTCTGTTACTGAGCCTTATTTTGCTAACGTGTTGCGCTCAGCGGTCCAGTTATCTGTTCCAAGAACAATAAGAAGATCAGTTTAGTAAACATTTGGTTCCTTGGTGGACCCTTGAGTGCAGCTACACAACGAAAACTAATAGAGTCACCTTCTCTCAGCTTCATTGGCATGACAGGGATCCTTAGTATTTGGTGGCGTATCGGAGGGTGCTAGCTCATGTACACTGGGTTTTAGAGGAGGCCAGATGTTCATCCTGGAAGGGTTATGTTTCCTCCATTAACTCAATGACTTTCCTCACTCAGAAAAATTTATCATTCCCTCCTTCTCTGTTTTATCTGCACCAGGTGGGACTGTGCCTAATACTTTTGTTGTTTCAGAGTTGCTTGTTGATCATTTTGCCCGTATGTCACTGAAGGATACCAATTCGCCATCAGCATACCATCTCAGTGCTTAGACTGTTATGGTCTCAGTTTTGCCTCTCCTGGGAGAAAGTCCTATATTGTCCCCTTTTCTAATTCTGAACTTCAGGCAACTTTGCCACTGTGCCATGATTCCTCTCCTAGCTGTGTTGATATTCGTTATGCCCTTTTACATCACCTGTCCGATGAGTCCCTTTCGTTTCTACTATCATTGTTTAATAAGATCTGGTGTACTGGTGAGTTTCCAGCATCTGGGGGCATTGCTATAGTTATCTCCATCCCCAAGCCAGGCAAAGACCTTCTATAGGCAAGAGATGATCGGCCCATTTCCCTGACTTGTAAGTGTAAGGTCTTATAAAAGGTGGTCAATGGTCGGCTTGTGTGGTTTTTGGAGAGGGTGACTTCTTATTTCCTGCTCAGTATGTTTTTTTTTTGTAAAATGCAATCTACCACTGATACCCTGATGTCATTGGAATCTTCTGTCTGGGAGGCTTTATCCACTAACCAGCACCAGGTCATGGTCTTCTTCAGTCTGGAGAAGGCAAATGGCATTGCCTGGTGTCATGGCACTTCACTTTCTCTTCATAAGTTTGGCCTTGTGAGTGTTAGCCTATATTTATTCAGCAGCTTTAAATAACCGTTTTTCTAAGGATCCGGTTATGAGTGTGTGGGAGGGGGGTTGCTTTCTAATGCCTGTGCACTCGAGGATGGGCCGCAGGGAAGTATCTATAGTCTTACTCTTTCTGTTATGGCCATCAACAATGTAATCAATGTACTTCCAGATGGTGTATGTGGCTCACTGTATGGTTATGACTGTTTTATTTCTGTCACTGCATCTCGAATGTCTGGTTGAGAGGAAGTTGCAGTTGGCTCCTTAATAATTTTTCCAGTGGGCAGAATTTCATGGTTTTCGTTTTTCTTCTACAAAGACAGTGGCTATGCATTTTTGTCATCTTCGTGAGGTTCCACTAGGCCCTGATCTATATCCCAATGGTCACAGAATCTCCTTCGTGGGGAAGAATCGGTTTCTGGGTATTGTATTTGATAGACGACTGATATGGGTTCCTCATATTTGTTATGTAAATGTAGCTTGTATTACGTCCTTCAGTCTTCTGGGGGTAGTAATAGTTGCTCCTAGGCAATCTGGCCGAAAAGCCAGTCCATAAAGAAGGCTACGGCTGAGAACGGGCTTTCCCACAGAGCTCTCAAGAAGTGTATGTTGTGTTGCTGGTGCAGGTGATTGTGTGCAATGCAGTCTTCCATAATGTGCTTGATAGTATACATGAGGTGTTGGTCTTGCATCCTGGACGGGCGTCATCAACGGAATCATCCAGCCTCTTCTGATAACTCAAGAGGGCTGGATGGTGCCCACATCTCAGCCTGACCAAGTGGAGTACGTACTCATCAGGAAGATAGGATTCAGAAGAGTGGATATCAGGAGGCCGTGCATACAGCTGTGTGTTGTTTTTAAGTGACTGAATAGAGTTGCGAGTGATTTGAGTATGGATATGCTTCTGGAAGCTGGTTTGAGGTGAGTGAAGGGGGGGGGGAAGAGATGACAGTATTTGTGTATGATATCGTGTGCTGGATGTTGTTTTCATGTTCCATGGTGTGCATGGATGTGCTGCCATATAGTGTAGTGGATGATGTGAGTTTGAGGAGGCTGCAGCAAGAATTTGTGTGCCTCTTATGTCTAGATGATCCTTGACTTTGAGGACTTTGGTTTCTTGATGTAGATGGTCTGTGGGTGTAGTAGTTGTGCAGCATGTGATTATTTTTACGGCCTTGTTCTGTATGGTGTGTAGAGTGTTGTAGTATGTTTTAATAAAGTTAGTAGCCCAAGAAGGGCTTGCATAATTCATCACTGAACGTATATATTGTTTGGATATTGTGGTGGTGGTTTCTTTGTTCTGTCCAAATGTTGTATGGACAAGTGACCTTAAGGCATTGAGTCTTGGTGTTAATTTATCTTTAATGTTTGTGATGTGTTGATTAAATGACATTGATGTATGTTGCACCAATGATTTTGAGTGTGCGTGAGTGTGTGGTAGGGGAAAGTTGTTTATGGTGAGGTGTGGAATGTGACTGTGTTCTGCTGTCGAGTTTGTGAAAAGGGTCGCTGTAGATTTGGCTAGGGTATTTTGAGCCTGTTTGTGGTGAACCATTCGTGTAGTGTTTTGAGGTAAGGTTGGAGGATGTGTGCAGCTGCGTTTACATTTTGGTGTGTACATGTAAGTGTTATGTCGTCTGCATAGGAAGCTATGTGTATTTGTGGTGTGTGGGGTGTGGGTATGTCGTGCATATATAGGTTAAAGAGAGTAGGGGACAAAATAGATCCTTCTTCTGAGGGTTATAGCTCCTACCTCCTGGGGTGCTGACTGCCAGACCCTCCTCTTCTTTCACAGATCCCTTATTCTTTGTAAACTTGAATATGGATGTAAAATCTACTCCTCAGCTACAGATGGCAACGGGGACATTCGGGTCATCCCCGTTTTCGAGTTTCTTGGTGAATGCTTGTGTTCTACCTTTGGGTTTATGTTGCCAGTTGTTGATGATGTGGTGTTGATATTGACTTTACCCGCTTACAGAACTCAGTGCCTTGTGCCATGATCTCCCAGGATTCCTGATTTTCTGTTGATGGCACTCATCCTAGTATCTTGAAGCACTTTATTACATGGTCCGGTCTGTTATGCCGGTCATCTCTGTTCCTAGGCTGGCAGTTTGTCTACATTGGTTTCCATTTAGGTTTATGGCAACTCCCTTGTATGATATTCTGTGAGTCCATTGTTACTAACAAGAGCTCACTTCCATCTCAGGTGTCCCCCCCCCCTCTCTCTCTCTCTCTCTTTGGAGCATGCCTCCCCTCGTGACAGCTCTGTCTATACTAATGGATTGAAGACTGATACTGAAGCAGGCTTTGGTGTCATCTTCCCTTCCTTCAGTTTGGACAGTAGCCCTCCTGGTATTGCTCCAGTATTTACAGTGGAACTGAATGCAATTTTATTTGCTCACCAAATCATTCTAATTATCCCTCAGTCTGCTATTGTTATTTTTAGTGACCCCCACAATGCTCTATCTACACTGGAATGTTTTAATTCATCTCATCTACTGGTTTTCTTCATTTTGAGTGGGTTTTCCTCCTCGAACATCGTGGCCATCATGTGGGGTTTTGTTGGGTTCCGGCCAATGCTGGGGTGTTATGGAATGACGGGGCTGATCTGCTGGCTAAGGCAGCATCAACTCGCCCTCCTGCTTCAGTGGGATCACATCTTCCTCTAAATCAGGAGCCTGCATTTGATTTTTACCCTTTCATTTCAGGACAGGTTCAGCATTGTTGTAGACCACTGGGATGTGATGGGGCCTAACAAGATGCGTCCTGTTTTTGGCGTGGTGGGCTTCTTCACTCACCAAGGCTTGTCTTGCTAATGGGAGACCACTTTATGCCAGATGTGAACTGGCCATTCCCGGTTCCCTCATGAGTTTTTAAAGAAGGGTGCTCCCCCTCCATTCTGTGATGATTGCTTGGTCCCTCTGATTGTTCTTCACTTACTGATGAAGTGCTCAAGTCTTTGGGATTTATATCGTTACTACCTCTCTGAGCACCAGGTGAGTAATGGCTCATACCATCTTCCATTGGTGCTTTGGGAGGTGGTCTGTTGTACGGGGAGGGGAACCCTCAACTTTAAGAAGGCAGCTGGACTGCTTCTCTCCTTTACTGATCCACCTGGTGAACATGCCTTCATCTTTTCTATCCTTAATAACCTAGAGCAGCTTGTACAGCACCCTACCCGTATCCCTAACCGCCTTGGAGGGAAGTCCAACATACATGATCTCTTTCTTATTACTAACATTCTGTTATGCTGTTAACCTTTTCTCTCTATTGGGTTCCTCTGTTCACAGCCATATCACCTTAACCTGTCCTATCACTCCAGTAAGGTCTGTGGACCCTCACAAAAGAGGCGGCTGTGGCACTTGGAGCTGCTGATCGGAAGGCTCTTAGGTGGTACTTCTTCGATTTTTCCTGGAATGATTATTGCTCCAATGGCCGAGAGCCATCTGAGCGTGCCTTGTGCATTACAGAGGATATTCTCCTGAACATGGACGTATATATTCCTTTCTTTTATCCTGTGACTAATGAAAAAAAAAAAAATTGGTTTAATCATGCATATTCTAATGCTATCTATTGAAGAAAAAAAAAAAAAGTTCCTACAAAAGGTACCTTAGCCAACCCAGCCCTGAATCTCATCTCTTATATGTTTCTGTCCGGAATCGTGATAAGTGGATTCTTTGCTCTGCTAAAAATAATTTCATTCTTACCAAATGCTCTGAACTCTCCAACTCAAATTCTTCCTGCTCCCTATGGCACATTGCAAAAAAACAAACTACTTTACAACATCATTCTTCCTCCTCTTTTCCACTCTGTTGGTTCTATATCTGTTTTTCCTACTGACAAAGCTGAATTCTTCACTCAGATTTTCTTCATTTCTACCCTATAAGATTTCGGTGATATTTCTCCATCACTTCCTTCCTCTGACTTTCTCATGGCTGATATTAAAATTTCTTCAATAGATGTATTTTCTGCCATCACCGGCCTCAGCACTAACAAGGCATATGGGCCTAATAGGATCCCTCCTGTTGTCCTCAAGATCTGTGCTTCTGTGCATACACACTTAGAAGGCAAACTGTTGTGTCTTTCTCTGTAAATCCTCTGATGCACCAAAACTATGTTCTCTGGTGTCAGCCACAGAGGCCTTCATTGAAAATGCAAGACGACCACACTTCCAAGTTGTGCAGTGGTATGCTGCACTGGACTCTGAACCCCCACCACTTGATCCACGGAACTTTGGTTGGGAAACCGAGACATCAACAAGACATTCTCTCCAATTACTGTAGCACAAGGTGTTTGGCAGGCACCAGATTATGTGCTCAAGCTCATCCGCTGCGGTTGTGACTCAGAATCATAATGCTCATGGGAGAACTGCGGCTGCACGGGCCGCCAAATATCATATATAATATTTTGTGCCTGTGGGAATGGGCCACCATGTTTGAACGGTATCACTATTACCAAGCCCACTGATGAAGATGACGAAGAGAAAAATGGTCTGCAGGAGGCAGTTTAATTAAGGAATCATATTTTGAGAAGGTTTCAGACACTTCTGAAGCAGAATCATAGAATGTAGAATGTAACTATACTAGTAATTATTTGGCCTTGTATAATTCTCATTATTTATATTATCTTGGGGCTAAGATGCGAATGAATGTGTTTGGGTGGATGAGTGAATTGGGAGTATGTCGTCCTGTCTCGGCTACTTATCTTTCCTTGGGGGAAGCAGCCTAGGTATATAGATAGATTATTAAAAATTATTTATGTTTGTACTTTGGGACCTATTCATATATTTTCTGAACTCATCCGTAAAGTTAACCCATTCAGCTCAATGATAATATTAATATTAACCTTCTGATTAGATGCTCTTCATGGGCCAGACAAACAGGTGGTACGTAGAAATTGTTTGAGGAAGTAATCTCCAGCACAGATTGATGATACATATGAAGCGGAATCACAGTCATATAATGAAATATTATATTAAATATATTTTTTTTATGTTTTTTTTTCAATATATATGAATGTAGCCATAGTAGATTTTAGTTGATCTTCCATTAATATCACTGTTTGCTACAATTTATTACTGTTTGTATTTCATACCTTATTCTTATGTAATCTGTACTCAGCCATAAGGTAAATCCGTTTGGCTCAATGAAACATTTTGTATCAAGTTGTAATATAAGCATTTCTCATGGTCTAGGTAGTAAAGCAAATATTTGAACATCAGAAATGGATTCCTTGACCCCCCAAATCGTACCCTAAACACGAAAATAATTATTCTATGTTGTATAGTTCAAAAGTTAAAGCCAATACTGTGATATGGCGGCCATCTTGGTGGCCATTTAGAATTTTGTAAATGCCAAGTGTGGGTACTTATTACACCCGATGGATTCTTGAATACATGGTCTAGAGCAGTGAAATAGGCAGAGATATGATTGTTACCAGACATGGGAGGTTTGACCCCTCTGTCACCGGAATATATCTGATATTTGTCCTCAAATGTTGCCTCACTAGCCTACTGCCTTCCAGTTCGTTTATTCTCTGTCTGTCTGTCTGTGTCTGTCTGTCTGTCTGTCTGTCTCTCGGTCTCTGTCTGTCTGTCTCTCTCTCACTCTCTCTCTCTCTCTCTCTCTGTTATATGCTTCTTTCTTCTTACATTTTCTCTTCTACCCTCTTTTGCCTCCGACTTGCACCATCTCTCCTTCATTATTATTCTCTCATTCTTTTCTACTCCCTTCTTTTCGTTCCTCAGACTCTCTTTGTCATGAAATTGTTTTCTCATACGCTGAGGAGAAGGTAAACACTTAATCTAATTTGCCTTTGTGTATTTGAAAGGCGAGTCACGCACACACACACACACACACACACACACACACACACACACACACAGAAGTGTATACAGGGGATGAAAACACTGATAACGAACTTTCATGTTTGGTCGTCGGGTAAGTGTGGGCCCATTGCTCGTTGGTTCTCTCCTCTAGATTTTTAGGTTTACCCCACTGGCTTTATCATTTTTTTTTCATTCTTCTAAGGTCGATTAGGATGGCTAGTTATCATTTCCATCTCTTCCCTGTTAATTTGGTACAGTAGATATCTGTAGGCTAACTTTGTACTGGGATTTGTCATTCCCCCCTGTCCATGCAAGGTTCCTCCTCCCTGATCGCACATGGGGCCTGAGCATTTGAGAGGGCAATTTCAGCATTAGCTCTTGTGTCCTGGGTCACTTCCTGGCTCGCTTTTCTCATTCCTGCCACTTCCCCTGAGTGAGGTACTGACTCCTGGACTAACCGCCTTCAGAATCGTGCCCCGCTGGATAATATTGTTAATAATGCAGCCTATGTGCGGCTTTAGCTCTAGGTTCAGTTCTATGGCTAGTCTCAGTCCTTTCATTATCAGGATGGTGATTGATGGATGTGCTCGTGAGGTTGAAAGTGTAAAAATTTTACTGATGCTGACCTCTGAAATAAGACTGTTGATGCCTCTGAGGTTTTAAGCTCACTCAAACTATGTAAATTTCATTTTTGCTACGTCCAGCCGATGATCTCGCACTTCACAAACTCCCGAAACAATATAATCACCTGCAGGGACCTCATGGAAACAGAAGGGGAGGACATCATACATGAACTTCCTTAGCAATATGTTGTTGAGGCTGAATTTATTGCTCAGTTTTCAGAAGGTGTGGGGACAGGGACTGCTACTGTTTTGTTGACTTTGGCTAACTTGATCTCACAGAACTGATTAAAGATGGATATAAAATTGTTAATATCAGCACTCGGGTTTTTAACTCCATACGCTGCTCCAAACATCAAAGTTATGGACATTGTATAAAGATAGGTCAGGCTAGTGTCTCTGTGTGGCAAATGTGCAGTTCCCAGTCACAGTGTGGATGAGTGTATATCCTGGTCTGTGTTGTTTCAACTTCCTCAAGGGATTGCCCGTTGTGGAAGGAGGGGAAAGAAGTCTGCATGGTGAAGGCGACAGAAGGGATTTCTCATTACGAAGCTAGGAAGAAAATGAGGGGGTTACATGCAACTCCCATGCCACATTCGTCCTATGGTTTGGCGGTGATGACTCTTCTGGTGTTGTGCTATGTCGAGACACAGACTGAGCGTAGGAGGGAGATGCTTCTATTTTTGTCACAATTTGAGTAGTCCCCTTTCTTCTAGTAGATTGTTACAAGCTCAGAAGCATGCCACTAATATGGAATTAGTTCTTTGTTGCGGATTGCCTGTATGAGATTATGGAGATGCTGGTGATGTACCTGGCTACCTTCTTTGATAGTTCAGATAATATGCCTTCAAGAGCAGGGCTTTTGCTTTTTTTTGTTTTTATAAGATCGGATGGGTTGAACAGTTTCTGCAAGTGTTGGTGAGCCATCATGATCTACCGCGAGAAGAGCATTTGGGACGATATCAAGGACATTGTGTTTCCCAGGGTTTCTTCGATTCAGTAAGGGATTGAAGCTTTGTGCCTGTATTTCCAAGATTCCATGCTTGTCGTTCAGAAGCGTTTCTTAAACTGACTTAGTAGATGTTATGCTGTGTTTGGTCAGTCCATAGAAGGCTATTATGGACTTGTTGAACTCATTTTGGTCATTAATATCAGACAGTCTTCGGAGCCCTTTTGCTTGCTCAGTCCACCATTTGTTTCTCATGTCATGCAGTTTTGAGGGGGTTTCATTTCTAAGATTCTGGAATTCATCAAGAAGTTAGGATGAGCCAAACAGTTTTTTTGTGCTCTGTTCTTCAATGCAAGGCCATGTATGCCATATGCATTTTCATCGAATCAGTCTTCATCGTTGTGAGTGGGAAAGCCTAGGGTTTCTTCAGCAGTGCTTTGAAGCAATGTCTCAATGTTCAGTCACTCTGCATCTTAGTTTGTTGCATTGTTGATTGGGTCAAGTGGTGAGCACTGAGGGAGCTTGTTTGCAATAAAGCAGCAGAAGCTGTTACAGGTTTCCTCATCCATTTAAATACGTCAGTTTGCTTTCTTCGAGGGTGGTCTGAGGCATGTTTGTGGGCGTTGTAGTTTGCTGAGTATAAAGTTATGGTCTGTTCATCACTCAACACCTCTCATAGCTCGGGTTTTAAGAACTTCTCTTTGATCTCGGTGCCTTTCCATTGACATAGTCTATTAAGTGCAAATGTCTAGATAGTGGAGGCATCCTTGTGGTCTTTTGTTTGTTTACTAGTTCAAAAATGTTGTTGGTGATGACCAGACAGCATTCCATGCATAAGAAAAAAAAACTCTCACGTCAGTGTTGTTCATGTTACCAACACCATGGCAGCCTATAATGCCTTGACAGAGGTAATTATCTTTTCCCACTCTGGCATTCAAATCCATAAGGAGAAGGAGTTTGTCATTTTGTGTTATTAAGCAAATGATATCATCCAGAGAGGCATGGAAGGAATCTTTGATGGTGTCCTCAGAGTCAATAATCCGGGACTTGCATATTGGCCTTGGGAGAGTGGTATGTGCCAGGATATCAGGCTCTCAGTTATACTCACAGGTGATTCTTGAATCCTCAGTAGTAGGTTCCTTAGGGCTGCTAAGCCAATACCACAGTTTCATTTTACATTGTTTGGATATCCCCTCCAGAGATATGTGTATCCTTCTTATGCTTCTGTTAAGTTGCCCTGTCTCGAGGGGCAAGTCAGACAAGGCAGTACTATCAGTCATATATAGTTTCATTTATGGACAATAAGGCCAGTTCTGTGGCGTGATCGTATGTCGTGGTCAGTGTCCGCTCCTCTCCCAGTGCGGATCCAGCAAGCTGCCTGAAACCACTGTCTGACTCATTTCCTCATTTCTGTAACATTCGCAGCCTTTCCTCTAACCTTCTCTCAGTTTAGCACCAATGCTCCTTCTCTAAACCTCACTTTCTTTTCCTAGCTGAGACTCAGCTGAATGAGGCATCTGACACCAAACCCTTCTCTGTATCAGCCTATTTTCTCTTAACTAATTTCAAAGCCAAAGGTGGATGTTGTGTGTATGTACGAAACGACATATCTTGCTCTTGCGTTCCTGAACTTGAATTTTCTAAATTCTGTACTCTCTTGATTTGGCTGTCCTGTCATTCTCTGACTAAATATATATGTGCTGTTTACTAATCCCCTAATTCTATTGACATGATAAATTCGTCGACTATGTTACTTTTAAGCTGAAACACGTCCAATTCATTTCTAATTTCTCTGAAGTCTCCATTCTCGGAGATTTCAATGTTCTCCATCACTTGTGTCTCTCCTCTCTTTTCATTGATCTACCTGGTGAACAAGCCTACAACTTTTCTATTCCTAAAGACCTAGAGCAGCTTATACAGAACCCTACTCATAATCCTGACCATCTTGGAGAGAATTCCAACATACTTGACCTCTTCCTTGCAACTAATCCTTCTGCTTATGCTGTTAATGCTTCCTCTCTGTTGGGCTTCTCTGATCACAACCTGCTCACCTTAACCTGTTCCATTACTCCAGTAAGGCCTGCGGACCCTCCGAAGAGGTGTCGGTTGTGGCACTTTGGAACTGGTGATTGAGAGGTCCTGACAGTACTTTGATTTTCCCTGGAATGATTATTGTTTCTATGGCCGAGAGCCATCTAAGTGTGCCTTGTGCATTGCGGAGGTAATTCTCTCGGGAATGGAAGTATATATTCCTTTCTTTTATCATAATGCAAAACAAACAAACAAACAAACTTGGTTTGATCAACCTTCTTCTAATGCTGTCCACGACAAGGAGAAGGCCTACAAAAGATATCAGAGCCAACCCACTCCTGAATCTCATCTGTTCTATGTTTCTGCCCGTAATCATGCTAAATCTGTTTGTCTGCTGAAAATAATTTCATTCGTACTATATACTCTGAGCTCTCCAACTCTAATTCATCACGTTCCTTCTGGCACAGTGCCACATTTCTAACAACTTAACTTCATCGTCCTTAACTGCTCTTTCCCACTCTGATGGCTCTATAGCTATTCCTTCTCATAAAGCAGAACTCTTCGATTGGATCTTCTCCTCCAATTCCACATTAGGTGTTATTGGTGCTATTTCTTCATCACTTGACCCCTTTGACTTCGTCATGGCTGACATTAAAATTTCTTCAGCTGATGTACTTCCTGCCATTATTGGCCTCAATACTAACAAGGTATATGGGCCTGATGGGGTCCCTCCTGCTGTCCTTAAGAACTGTGCTTCTGTGCTTACACACTTCTAGGTAAACTTAAACTCCTTTGTCTGTGATCTTGTACCTTTCTTTCTTGTTAGAATCTTGTTCGTTTTCATCCTTTCACAGAGAAGGGTGATCATTCCATGCCCTCTAACTATCATCTAATTGCTTTAACATACTGTATTTATAAAGCTTTTAAATTTATTCTTAAAAGTTTTTAAGCACCTTTTCTATCATAACCTTTCTCTTCGTTGTATGGGATTCACCAGGGGCGCTTCACTGGCGATCTCCTCTTCTCCGTTCAGATGGCTCGTCATCCGTCTTTCGGGACTTTGGCGAAAGGTTTGCCATTACATTTGACATCACAAAGGCTTTCGAGCGTGTCTGGCCTAAATCTTTAATATCCAACCTACCATATTACGGTTTCTATACTTCAACATGTGCCGTCATCACTAGCTTCCTTTATGGTCGTTCTATGGCTCCTGTTGTAGGCAGCCACCGTTCACCACCCTGTTGTAGGCATCCACCGTTCATCACCTAGGGCTATCAATAGTAGTGTTCCTCAGGGCTCTTTCCTATCATCATCTCTCCTTCTTTTCATCAGTGACTTTCTAAGCTGAACCTCCACCCCCATCGACTCATATGCTGATTCCCCCTTCACCTTTTCATCCGCTTCCACAGCGACCACCACAACAGTTACTTCAATAAACAAGGGATGAGGCTATGGCTCATTTAATGTCTGACTTGGCTCATATCTCTGATTGGGGTAAAATTAATCTTGTCTTGTTTTTAATGCTTCGAAAACTCAGTTCTTACATCTTTCAATCCATCATAATATAACACAGGAATATCATGTAATTGTTTACAATATAGAACTCAGTCCGAATCCTGAGGGCACATATAGTCGACCACACACTAACACCTACACAGTCACTCGACTTGAAGCCATTGGTGTACAATTGGTGCCACCCAAAATGACGCTTGATGTTGTTACTAAATAAGAGGAAGACCTCTGCATCCGGCGCCTTTGTCTTTGGAGCTGGTAGCCATGAAATGCCTACATCAAATTTGGGTGTCTCCCAAGTGCTATATTTTTAAGCACCGACTTCTCTCAGGATCCCCCACATAAAATGGTTCTCTTTGGTGCAGGGGGGTGCAGGCCAAATTGCCGGTTTCACATTTTCTTAGGGTCCTTACCCCGTGTGATAAAACCATGTGGTCTTGACGGATTTGGAGGGGAGGTACATTAACCTCCACTGCTGCACTAGTTACAGGTGTGAGCCACAAGGCTACAAGACATATTAGTAAACATTTTTCTGCAATGCATCCAAATTCTTCAATTTGGCATCAGATGCCGACCCATGAACCTGTGAGACATAGTCCAGCTCTAAAAAGGGCCTTGTACACAATAATGATATTCTTTCAGCCCCCAAATTATACCTGCTAGGTACTTAAGGACATTAATGGTATATCATAATGAGCAGGAAAATTATCAAAGTAAAATTTAAGCTTTAATTGTGATCAAAATGTAAGCCCAAAAATCTTACAGAATTTTGAAAAGGTTCTGGCTGATTATCCAAAGTCAGACTGAAGTCAGGAACTTTAAGGATGATAAAAACTGGAGTAATAAGCTGAATGGTGGAAAACTTAAATCCCTACTGCATGGCATATATATATATATATATATATATATATATATATATATATATATATATATATATATATATATATATATGTTAAAGGATCTCGATGCTAGTGAATGCATAAAATGTCGTCATTTTATATATATATATATATATATATATATATATATATATATATATATATATATATATATATATATATATAATGACGACATTTTATGCATTCACTAGCATCGACATCCTTTAACATTGTTCTGTTCACTTGTCATAGTAACTCATACACGCATCTCATTTATACTTGCATATTACACTTTTGTCTAGGAATAACTAGGCACTGCTAATTAGTACAATGCATTAATCGTTGTCTTGCAGGTACCCATACTCCTGCTCTTATACTTTCAAACAGCAAACATGACAGCCGTTGAGGCGTCAGTGACTCTGGCCGGAAAAAACTTCCAAACAACCTACAGCTCGTCTACTAAAGCGGACACGATATGTTTGACGTGTTCGGACGCTCTGCCCTGTGGTGGGCGTAGCTTTCCATCAAGGCCCTGTCAGGGACTGTCAGCCGCGAGTGTATAACCAAAACAGAGTTCTCCCAGCGAACCCGGACTTGACATGCCGACTGTGTAGCAGAGTTTGTGGATCCGGGGTTGGTCTGCACAAACACCTTTGCACCAAAGACAATGAGAG
This sequence comes from Coenobita brevimanus, assembly GCF_032717465.1. Taxonomy (NCBI): domain Eukaryota; kingdom Metazoa; phylum Arthropoda; class Malacostraca; order Decapoda; family Coenobitidae; genus Coenobita; species Coenobita brevimanus. The sequence goes on from NC_137041.1 coordinate 26,391,467, forward strand.
TATGGCAGTCATCGTCTTCTGTGGTAGAAGGACGTCTAAGTTTGTGCGTATCGTTTCATATGTGGATATCTTAACATATCAGTATTGTTGTAAGCGCTTTGGATCACTTTCTCCCTGTTTTATTTTTGCTTATATTAGCAACTCCTGTCGAACTTACTTTTGTCACTTATTTTATGTTGTTAATATCTTTAAAGCAAACTATGAAACTGAAGTATGTATAGTCATATAATGACCTTACAAAATATCCATTGTAATATGTGGATATCTTAACAAATCGCTATTGTTGTAAGCGCTTTGGATCACTTTCTCCCTGTTCTATTTTTGCTTATATTAGCAACTCAAATATTGCTGTCGAACTTGCTTTTGTCACTTATTTTATGTTGTTATTATCTTTAAAGCAAACTATGAAACTGAAGTATGTAAAGTCATATAATGACCTTACAAAATAACCATTGTAATTCTATATACAAATGTTTGAGACAATTGTTTTGACCCCAGACTCATCTGAGACATATAACCAGTAAGTAGTCGGTTCAAGTTACAATTTCTCTGATGTCCTCCATTTTCCGGATTACAGGAAATTCTCTAAGGGACCTTTGTATAAGCAAGTAACTGAGCTTCCCTGTTATACTGATGTCCCCACGTGGAAACGTCTATCTTCAGCATGTCTGAAAGCAGAATCTGTAATTTTAATGGTGTACCGTATATTAATGGGTTATGGGTACTGAAATGAAGGTAATAAGATACACGAGTATGTATGGTTGTATATAGACATAATTCACTCCCCGTTCCATCGATGTTTACCTATACATGACACTTTTAAAGTCTCAATTTACCATCACTATCTTTTACTCTCTGTACGCTCCAAAGCATATCTAAGTTCATTTCCTTATGCAAACTTCTTATCTCCAGCTCGTTTACCATACCTAAAGTCACAACTCCTGTGTCCCATACCTGTAGACGTATCTCTCCTCTTCTGTTCCATCACCCTGCCCTCCCCTCTCCTATACCTACGGCCAAACCTCCCCTCCCCGATACCTACAGACACACCGCCCCTCTCCCATACTTACAGCACATCTCCATTCTCCTTTAGCTTTAACTTATGAAACCTACATATCCGTCCAAAACACACTAACATACTGCACAAAAACTATTAATTCCACTATGATGCACTATTTCCCTATACCCTCAGAAATTATATTTCATCAAGTAAAATTAATTAGTGCTGTTTTTTTTTTTTTTCGTGTCTCTTCACTGAACACACACAAAAAATTAATTGTTGTCATCCATCGCTTGTCTTCACTAAGCACGAGTCATTTATATCATTGCCGATCAACGTGATAGATGCGTGTAGAGTAAGGATAAAGAATTGTTACTTATCTATACTGCACCCTCTTTCGCTTGATTTTACAGTCTTTCTTTTTCTTTAATAAAAGTTTGTAAGTTTGTCCATCTCTCTCTCTCTCTCTCTCTCTCTCTCTCTCTCTCTCTCTCTCTCTCTCTATATATATATATATATATATATATATATGAGAGAGAGAGAAAAAGAGAGAGAGAGAGAGAATTAAAGATAGCTAGATATGTGTAAATGTCTGTATGGTATAGGTGATATACTACCGATGTTATTACTATAATAGTAGTAGTAGTAGTAGTTGAAGCAGCAATAATCATACTAACTTGCCCAGGAAGAACGGTGGCTAGACACGCAACCCAGCATGGAAAAATAAATAAATAAAAGAACTGTCAAAGGACAGAAACAAAGGGTCCTCTGCCAGGGTGGGTGGATCTAGTTAGCCTTGGTTCATAGTCCAGCTACGAGAAGGAAAAATCTTAATGCAGTTCTGGAGTTTTGATAGGATCAGCGTCCCCTAAACTCCCCATATTTAATTCACTTCACAGTGGGGGGGGGGGGAATAAGAGAGTTTGGAGGGTCTAGTAACTGTCCAGAGCCCCAGCATGGCCGACTGGATTGTAAGTGGTGTGAATGAGGAGACTAGGGGGGTGAAAATGACGAATGTTAATGATCTTGTCCCCTGATCGTGACCTTTCACCGGTTATTCTCAAAACCGAATTCGTTCATCGTTGCCTTACCCCGAGCAATTCCTCAAAGTTTGGTCTAAATTTGATAAAAACTCCTAAACATGCCTTTCTATCTGACGATATATTTTGACTAATTTTTTAGAAAGCAATAGGTCAAACCTTGACTGACTTCATTCCTTCCACCAAGCTTGCTCCAGATCATAATAAAGTGTTTGCCAGTTTGCTCACACACAGACACAGAAGGGTCTAAATTTTAACTTGCCCTGTGATTGATTGTTCTTTAAATCAAATCCGTTCGTTCTTGGTTTATCCCAACTCTTGCCCCTAATTTCATTTAAATCAGATCAAAACTGCTTTAATTAACCTTATCCTGGGGTCACGTCATTTAACCTGTCGCCTAAGAAAAAAGCCAGAACCTTTGCTTACCCTCATTACTTCCAACAGTTTTCATTAAAATCGGGTTGACACTTTTCGTCCACACACACACACACACACACACACACACACACACACACACACACACACAAATTTATTGCATTTTTCGTGAGCTCACGCATTAGGCTATTGGGTGCTACCAAGTGCACTGGTGCATATGTCAGGACCATGTCTGCCTCAGTTGAAGGAGGGAATATGTGGCTGCAGGCAGCCAACAAATGCAGACAAAGACTTTTTGCAAGTCTCAGCAACCTTACACTGTAGCCTGAGCCATATTCTGTTCCTAGTTCCACGTTACTCTCCTCGCTCCTCTCCCAAGGCTACCTCACATTCACTTGATCATCTTTCAGATTATCGGCGGCTTGGCCTACATCATCGTGGTGGGCACAATCATCACCGAGACACCCAGGCTGCAGCAAGATCATCTTCACTACAGAACAGACGCCATGTGCAGGTCCCTGGTTCGAGCTCTTGAAGCCTAATTTCTGGGAAGACCTGGGGCATCCTCCCTAAGCCAAAAGCACATATTGGAGACGTTCTGTAGCACCAAGAGGTGACACCATATTTTGATTATGATATATTTACATGATGGGTTCACGTTTAAACTGTTTAAGCTAAGAACCACAACAACCAACTAAAGCAGACACTTGGTGGTGTGAGATCAAACCAACATGGGAGCCATTCTGGTCGACACCGAACTTCAGAAACCCATGACAATGTAGTCCGAACCATAGAATCTGTAGAGAACAGCTCAAAGAAATAATTACGAGGATGATCCATTTAACTGAACGTAAGCTAAAGCAGTATCAAATGAATTTTGCAAAATGATGTCAGACTACAGTATTTCCTTATAGATTAAATTTTATCTTATGCTGGCTCAGTAACGATAACAAAGAGAGGCATTTGCATGAATGTTTTTCGTGACCACATAGAACGTTTCTCACACCGGCTACATGATGTCTGGTTTGGGGAAGATGCACATATCCATAATAATAGGGCTGTTAAGAGCAACAACACCATATGCTGGAAAATGACCATCCAGAAAAAAGCACAAAAATATCTGTACAAGGTACCAAAAGTTAAAGGTATCCGTCCATTAAACACAAGGAAAAGAATGTGCAGATAGTATTGGTCTGAGGATGATCGCGGTCAAACAATAATTGTCAGTGAGGACAAATATTCTCTTTTGGTTTTGCGACAATCTGAGGTCTGTACTTTCTCGTGACGAAATCACTGTTTTCTTTTCTATTTTATGCAGGCTAATCCATTACTTAAAACAACTCAAGGAACTGTCATCTTCTTCAAGGAAAAATTTCACAGCTGCATGGTCAGACTTGGCACAACTCGTTAATGACCATTGTATAGGCAAATTTTCAACCCTTATAATTTGTTTACGGGACTGCCTAATGCTATGTTTATAAGAATAATCCCTGAATCTTATCCGTTGTTAAGAATTAAGTATAAATCTACTTAGCCACAATAAATATCCACACATGTTTTTTTTCACTGAGAACTTCGGATTTAGAACTGAATGATGACCCCAACTGACATGCTACACTAAACAGATCCAAGCATTTTGCGTGAAATTAGCGCGCCCGCTAATGTGTGTGTGTGTGTGTGTGTGTGTGTGTGTGTGTGTGTGTGTGTGTGCTTATCAACAAATTATCCTTTGAGTATTATGAAGAATAAAGCTGCGTGTGCAGTGTGTTGTGTACAATAAAAGTGAAAGTTTCAATTTCCGTATTACACTGTGTATTACGGGTTATGTATTGTGGGCAGTTGAAATGTTATTATTTTTTGTATGATCATGAATCAGACCACATTTATTTTAGGCATAAGTAAGAAGTATAATAGTAACAATTATTATTGTGGAAGCAATGAAGAAAGTTAAATCGGGGAAAGCCCCAGGAATTGATGGAGTGTGTGGTGAAAGGCTGAAGCATGGGGGAGAGATAGTAGTAGAATGGATGTGGAAGATGTGCAAATTGGCCTGGGAGGAAGCTAGAGTCCCGGAGGATTGGAAGTCAGGTATAATTATTCCCTTGTACAAAGGAAAAGGGGAAAAAGAAGTGTGTGGTAATCATAGGGGCATTTGTCTTCTTAGTATAATAGGAAAAGTGTATGTTAGGATACTTATTGACAGAGTTAGAGAAAGAACAGAGAAATTAGTTGGAGAAGAACAGGGAGGCTTTAGGAAGGGAAGAGGTTGTGTAGATCAGATATTCGTTTTTAGATCTTTAGTGGAAAAGCTTCTAGAGAAGGGAAAGAAGTTGTATGCGGCTTTCATGGATTTGGAGAAAGCATATGACAGGGTGGATAGACAAGGATTGTGGAAAGTGTTAAGAATATATGGAGTAGATGGGAAGTTGTTGAATGCTGTGAAGAGTATGTACGATGGTGCGAAGGCTGCAGTGCGTGTGGATGGTGAACTAAGTGAATTTTTCTCTTTGAAAGTTGGGTTGAAACAGGGATGTGTCATGTCTCCATGGTTGTTCAATCTGTACATGGATGGGGTAATAAAAGAGGTACAAGGTAGGGTAGTGGATGTTGGAGTGGCCCTGGTGAGAGAGGATAGTGTTTGGAAACTCCCTGTACTGTTGTTTGCAGATGATACTGTGTTGTTGAGTGAAGACGAAGGGGAGCTGCAAGGCTTGGTGGATGAGTTTGGGAGAGTGTGTAAGAAACGGAATCTAAAGGTGAATGTAGGGAAGAGTAAAGTGATGGTCTCTGAGAGAGGTGAAGTCAGTGAATGTACAGCGAGGTTGGATGGTGAGGAATTGGAAAATGTGAGTATGTTTAAGTACTTGGGTAGTGTGATGAGTAAGGATGGAGGTTTGGAGGGTGAAATGCTTGAAAGGGTACAGCAGGGAAGAAAGGTTGCTAGTTCTTTGAAAGCAGTGATAAGAAACAGGGAAGTGAGCATGGAAGTGAAAAAGTTACTACATGACAGTCTTGTGATACCAACTCTAACGTATGGAAGTGAAGCTTTGACGTTGTTGGAAGGACACAAGTCAAGAGTGAGAGAAGTGGGAAATGAGTTATTTAAGAGGAGCCTGTGGAGTCACGTGGAGAGACAGGCTGACGAATGAGGATATAAAGGAGCGTTGTGGTGTTGATGTAGATGTGATAGGAAGCGTTATGAGGAACACACTGGGATAGTTTGGCCATGTGGAGAGGATGGAGGTTGAAAGACCGACGAAGAGAGTGTATGTGAGTGAGGTGGAGGAGGGAAGAGGGAGGGGGAGGCCGAGGATGAGATGGAGGGATGGAGTGGAGAGGTATATGAGAGAGGGGGGTGTGAGTTGGGAGCAGAGCAGTGAAATGGCGGGGGACAGGGCGACTTGGAGGCGATTTGTTTGTGGCCACCCCAAACGGGATTGAGGGGTCTGGCAATAGATAGATAGAGATAGATTTCCTTATCTTGTCTGATGTCATGCAACTGTTGCCCAAACATTAAAAAAAAAAAAAAATGTGACAAGCCTGCTCTGCAACATGGCATAACTTTCCAGAAAAACCATATTCAACCAACAGGAGATCGAAGCTGTGCGTATTTACAGGCCGTAATACCTACTTAAACTCTCCCTAACAACTTATCCTGTAGTGTTTTTAATCCGGGAATGTATGAAGATTTTTATTTTTATGGTGTTGCATAGGCGTCCTGCTTTTAATGTCATTTCTTCAATAATAAATATTTAACACCTGATTCAAAGCTCCATAACACTTACTTTTGTAAACAGACCATATCCAGTGAATTCAACAACTTATATTCAGACACGAGGAAAATGGTGTTAAGAAGCGAGATATGCCAGTTGGGTAGTCGAGAAGCTTCTCGACGTTTACAGTAGGCTCCGGTACAAGTCAGAGTTGCCAGTTTGCCTGCTGTTTGTGAGCGCAGTTGTTTCATAACTTATGCATTCATTTTGGTGCTCTTTTTCTTTATAATGTTTATTTATGTGACTGCTTGTTAATTATGTAATTTAATTTAGTCAGTATGTAATTTAATTTAGTCAGTGTGGAACGGGTGGAAGAAGTATGCAAGATATTCATGGAAGAGATAGGCGCAGCGTGCGAGGTGGTCTGTGGAGTGATGAGGAGATGCACAGGTGTGCAAGGAACAGCATGGTGGAATGATGAGGTGAAACGAGCTGTGGAACAAAAGAAGGCATGTGGTGACTGACTAGCGGGTATAGAGAGAAGACAGGTATAAGTGAGCCGGAGAAGAGAGGTGAAGGAAAGTAAGAAGAGAGTGGATGAAGAGTTTGGGAAGAATCTGAATGTGAAATGGAGGGAAAGTAAGAAATTGTTTTGGAAGGAAGTAAAGAAAGTAAGACAGTGTGAAAGGGGAAACAGTAGAGGAGTGAAGGCTAGGAAACATAAACTGTTGTTGGAGAAGAGAGAGAAAAGGAGGAGATGGAAGGAGCACTTTGAGGATTTGTTGACTGTGGAGAGTAAGAGCAGTGCGAGTATAAATGGTTGGGGAATGGCTGGGAGAAGAAGAGGTGAGAGGAATGAGGAAGAGATCAGTAGGGCAGAAGTGGTTGAAGCAATGAAGAAGATCAAGATGGGAAAGGCCCCAGGAATTGATGGTGTCTGGTGAAATGCTGGAGTATGGGGGTGAGAGTGTTGTGGAGTGGATATGGAAGTTGTATAGATTGGCTTGGGAAGAGGGAAGGGTTCCAGAGGACTGGAAATCAGGTATAATTGTTCCTTTATGCAAAGGAAAAGGGGAGAGAGAAGTGTGTGGTAACCATAGTGGTATTAGCCCTCTTAGTGTGATTAGAAAATTATATGGTAGAATACTTATTGATAGGGTTAGGCATACAAAAGAGGAGCTAGTTGGAGAAGAACAAAGGGGACTTAAGAAGGCAAAAGGCTGTGTAGATCAGATATTTGTTCTAAGATGTTTAGTGAAGAAGTATCTAGAGAAGGGAAAGAAAGTGTATGCTGCCTTCATGGACTTGGAAAAAGCATATGACAGAGCAGACAGGTAAGGTTTTAAAAATATATGGAGTGGATGGGAAATTGTTGAGTGCTGTTAAGAGTACGTACGAAGAAGTTAGGACTATGGTGCGGGTGGATAGTGAGCTGAGTGAGTTCTTTGATCTAAATGTGGGACTGAAACAGGGATGTGTGATATCTCCATAGCTGTTTAATATATTCATGGATGGGGTTGTAAAGGAGGTGCAAGGTAGGGCACTGGATGTGGAGGTGGCTGTAATGAATGAGGGTGAGGTGTGAAAGATTCCGGTGTTGCTGTTTGCTGATGATACAATATTGTTAAGTGAAGATGAATGGGAGTTGCGAGGTTTGGTGAATGAATATGGAATAGTGTGTAAGACGAGGAATCTGAAAGTTAAGAGTAAAGTTATGGTGATTGAGACGAAGTCACAGAATGCACAGTGAGGTTGGACGGTGAGGATATGGAGAATGTGAGTGCACTCAAGTACTTGGGTAGTGTGATGAGTAAGGATGGAAGTTTTGGGGATGAAGTACTTGAAAAGGTAATGCAGGGAAGGAAGGTTGTTGGTTCACTGAAAGCGGTGATAAGAAATAGGGAGGTGAGCATGGAAGTCAGGAAATCACTGCATGATAATATTGTTATCCCTACCCTGACGTATGGAAGCGAGGCGTGGACCTTGCTAGAGGGGAACAAGTCAAGTGTGAGAGCAGTGGAAATGAGTTATGTGATAGAAGCATGTGGAGTGACATGGAGGGACAGGTTGATGAATGAAGAAGTGAAAGAACGCTGTGGGGTGGATGTGGATGTGATTGAGAGAATTAAGAGAAATGCACTGAGGTGATTTGGGCATATGGAGAGAATGGAGAATGAATGACTGACTAAGAGGGTGTATGTAGGTGAACTGGAGGGAGGGAGAGGGAGGGGGAGACCGAGGATAAGGTGGAGGGATGGAATTGAGACTTATATGAGTGAGGAGGGAATAAGTTGGGGGGAGGGGAGATGGAGGGAGGGCAGTCAAATGGTGGGTGGCAGCAACTAGGAGGCGTTTTGTCTGCGGCCATCCTTTGCGGGATTAGGGCGTCGGGCTATAGATAGATAGTATGCCAAATGATTTACAGTGTTATGTAATGTAAGAAAACTCTGGCATGTTTTGGTTGTCTCCGAGTCAGTAACTGTTGTTGCTAGGGGCAGGCACAGGACTAGCACGTCCTAGAATGTTGGGGAAGCAAGGAAGCCTATATAAGGATGGGGAAGAGACTTGTTAGAGTTCAGTTTGTTTTCAGTTCAGTTTGAGTGTAGTTCAGTGTCAGTCCAGTGCTTGTGAAAAAAGAGAAGTGTTTTTGGCAAGCATTAAGTGCAGTGTCAGTGTAGTTTGTATATTTTTGGTACTTGTGAAAACAGTGAAGTGTTGTTGGCAAATAGTGAAGAGTTACTGTAGTTTGTATGTCATCAGAACTTGTAAAAATGGTGAAGTGTTGTTCGCAAAAAGAGAAGAGTTATTGCAGTTAGTAAAGTTTGTATAGCTCCAGTGCTTGTGAGAACAGTGAAGTGAAGCTGGAAAGCATTAAGTGTAATTATCTGGAAAATAAAGACAGTGAGCTTAAGCAGCCAGTGTTTAGTTACAACGCCTGAGCTGATCCTGTGTACTGTACACCTAAAGGCTGACCGTAGGAAGAACAACTCAATGAACGTCCTTCCTGTATCGTACTACTGCTGTAGAAGCCTGTGGCAGTGTGGGGTGGGAATGCCACTGGTGTCAGGAGTGTGGATAATTTAAGTGCTGCAGTGAGTCTAACCTTCGACATGGAGCAAGGGGGTGCGCAGACAAGATCCCAAGCTGGGCAGGAAGACGAAGTGTCCCTGGCTGCAATCATGAAGCTATTACAAGCATGAAGTGTACAACTTCAAGAACGAAGTGTCCAACTACAGGCACTGAATGAAGGACTGAAAAAAGAACAGAAAGAACTCAAAAAACTATTACAGGCACAAAGGGTACAATTGAAGACACAGAGTGAACAACTAGAGGCACAACATGAAGAACAAAAACAAAGATATGAACGACATCAAGAGGCATTACAGAAGCAACAGAGGGAATTACAATCGAGGATGCAAGAATAGCTAGATGTTGTAATGGGTGAAATGAAGTTAGAATGGCAACAGGTTAAGGAGGAAATAGATGCTAAGTTAAAGCAGCAGAAGTATGAGAGGGCAGTGACAGGGCCAGAGTCAGATGCAGAAGACCTGAAGAAGATGCAGGAGGAGGATGCAGATGTACAACCAGTGCTAAAGGGGCTGCAGCAGAGTATAGTGTGACAATCTTGAGAAGAAGTATCCAGGTTAAGCCCAGCGACCAAGAGTTACTGAAGTCAGTCGGACCTTCTTCGTTTGAACAACGGACTGCAGGAGCATCAGTGGGAGACACCTGATGACCTCAACAAGTATTGGCAACTGTTGGTTCCTAAAAAAATGAAGTATAAGATTTTGGATGAGTCTCATACCCAGATCACTTGTGGGCACATGGGAGTGAAGAAAACCCTAAGCTGGCTGCAATAGATGTTCTACTGGATTGGCATGCATCAGGATGCTGAAGAGTGGTCGATCTGTGATATATGCTGTGTCAAGAAGGGACTAAAGAAATGTGGTTGCTGTACCAAGTGGGTGCACCAATGGAAAGAGTCGCAGTGGACATTATTGGACCACTGCCACTGACTGAAAGAGGAAACCGGTATATATGTGTCACCATGGACCACTTCACAAAGTGCCCAGAAGCCTATGCCATCCCCAATCAAGAGGCTGCAAATGTTGCTGAGGTGTTGGTTGACCAGTTTTTCTGTCGTTTTGGGATGCACAAGAGCTACATTCAGACCAGGGTAGAAACTTCGAGTCTGCCGTGTACCGTGAATGCTGCAAGTTGGGGATCAAGAAGACCAGGACAAACCCTCTAAGGCCACAGGCAGATGGGATGATGGAGAAATTCAGTTGGACCCTTGGACAAGAACTGGCCAAATACTGCACAGATGGACAAACAGAATGGGACCAGAAATTACCTGCATCGGTCTGCATCCCATGAGTTTACTGGCTACACTCCTACAAAACTGATGTTGGGCCACGAGTTACACTTACACACTGACTTCTTAATAGGAAAACCACCTGGGGAAGAGCTGCTTACAGTCACCAGCAGCTGTGTGAAGCACCTTCAGGAAAGGCTGGCTGAGGTACATCATCAAGTGCGAGAAGCCCTTAAGATTTCAGGGGAAGTGATGAAGTGCAAGTATGATGCCAAGGCAAGTAAGGTGAGCTTCAAGGCTGGTGACCAAGTTTGGTTATACAATCCTCAGTGAAAGAAAGAACAGTCACCGAAGCTGCAGAGCCTATGGGACAGGCCTTACACTGTGTTGGACCGCCTATCAGACATGACGTATCGGATTCGGGGAGGCAGGAAATCTCGCCCAAAGGTGGTATACATGAATCGTCTGTGGCAGTACCAAGGGCCAGCACAGTACAGCTGTGATGTCTCCGAGGAATCGTGCTCTCCTGCAGCCGAGGATGTTGAGGAGGACCAAGGAGCTGAAATGCAAGAGGATGGTGACAGTTTCCCAAGAGAAGAAGTGAATCAAGAAGAGGACCAAGATTTTCCTGGAGGAGTGGACTGTGTGGAGGAGCAAGGACGTCGTCGGATGCGGCATAGAAGACCTGATACGTTGAAGGATTATTTTGTGTATAGTTACTGTAGATGTTTCATTAGGATTAAGGTTTATGTTTGTATATATTGTGCAGTTTTGTCAGGACGACAAAACACTAGGGAGGGGGTAGTGTTAAGAAGCGAAATTTGCCTGTTGGGTGGTCGAGAAGCTTCTCAACGTTTACTGTAGGTTCCGGTACGAGTCAGAGTTGCCAGTTTGCCTGCTGTTTTTGAGCATAGTTATTTCATAAGTTATGCATTGATTTTTGTGTTCTTTTTCTTTATAATGTTTTAGTTTTGTGATTGCTTGTTAATTATGTAATCTAAGTCAGTATGCTAAATAATTTACAGTGTTATGTAATTTAAAAAAACTCTGGCATGTTTTGGTTGTCTCTGAGTTGGTAACTGTTGTTGCTAGGGGCAGGTACAGGACTACCGTGTCCTAGAATGTTGGAGAAGCAAGGAAGCCTATATAAGGATGGGGAAGTGACTAGTTCGAGTTCAGTTGGTTTTCAGTTCAGTTTGAGTGTAGTTCAGTGTCAGTGCAGTGCTTGTGGAAATAGTGAAGTGTTGTTGGCAAGCATTAAGTGCAGTGTCAGCGTAGCTTGTATGTTTTTGATACTTGTGAAAACAGCGAAGTGTTGTTGGCAAGTAGTCAAGAGTTAATGTAGTTTGTATATCATCGGAACTTGTAAAAACAGTGAAGTGTTGTTCGCAATAAGAGAAGTGTTATTGCAGTTAGTAGGGTTTGTATAGCTCCAGTGCTTGTGAGAACAGTGAAGTGAAGTTGGAAAGCATTAAGTGTAAGTAGTTGGAATATGAAGATTGTGAACTTAAGAAGCCAGTGTTTAGTTACGATGACTGAACTAATCCTGTGTACTGTACACCTAAAGGATAGGAAGAACAACTCACTGGGCAACGTCCTTCCTGTACTGTACTACTGCTGTCGGAGCCTGTGGGAGTGTGGGGTGGGAACGCAACAATGGGGTGTGTATGATTGTCCCCCATCGCTTCATTTCCAGAGTAAATTTCCAGCGAATATGTTGGAATAAAGTATCATTTAGGTTTCTTACATATTCACACGCGTTCTTTCCGAAAATAAAATCACTATAGTTCACAGAGGGAATTAATTTTAATGTTGTGGAAGGATTGGTAAAAGAATTTTTAGGTACGTATGACTTTACATAATCTTATTACGAGTTTATCGTCAGATCGCCTACTGTCATTTCTGTCTTTTTGTCCGCTCTTCTTTTCCAGCCTTACTGATGGCAGTTTTTCCCCAATATAAATTTTCGGTATTTTCATATCTACTTGTGTAGGCCTATGGTTTGGAAGTGTGATAAAAGATAAACGGTTAGCAAAGGAAAGGTTGGCTGGAAGAGAAATATGCGGATACGGGGAAATCACTAAAAAAATACCAAGATAACGTCGCTCTGTATTTTAATTCAGACATGTTTATAATATAAGTAGGTAATAACATGGTGATGAACAGCAAAGTGCATTAGTAACAATATTACTTGCATGCCGACAGTTCTCATTTTCATCGCTTAGTTGCTGTTATCCTGTTACTGATATTACCGCTCTGTTTCCACGCACGTCCCTGTTCATCCCACCATACAGTGTAATTGGAGACCGTAATATAACACGACTGCTGCGGGTTCTTTCCCAGGAGAAGAGCGAGACCTAGTAAAAATTGAATGTATATATGTTGATGACCCTCATGCACTTGATACGCATAAAGATGCCGTTCTTTTAGTCTTTTTCTTTTTTTACATACGTTACTGGCTCAGGGCAGAAACGCCCACCTATCGAAACTGCGCCTCCCCATCTCTCTCTCTCTCTCTCTCTCTCTCTCCGTCAAGTGATTTGTGTACGACAGTCGTGGCGCGGTAAATATGCATGGCGGCGCACCACCCGGCCGTTTGTCATTCGCAGAAGCAAAAACTTGAGAATATTTTTACCCCAGGACGACCATCTATCATTTTCTTGGACAGCACTGGGAAAAAGTGAAGTGATAGGGAAATTCTTGCTAATCTTTACTTTGTGCTTAGGTCAGAAATTTTCAGCAGTTAGATAAGCCGTATATGACGAAGACTGGCAAGAGAGAAGAATACAATGGGAGTAAGAGAATGTACACTGAATAAAAAATCTGCTGCAAGGCAGATAGGCACAGCAAGCAAAAGTTTGATAAAATGGATCATATTCGATACAAGATTAATATAAGTTTACCTTTGTTATATCCATTATTTCTCTGATTGATAACTCTAACGTTGCCCTATCTGATGTCACATACATTCACGCTTACAGCCCCACTGATGTGGTTGAATTGTTCTGCATGGAAAGCAGCAGACACCCGATGAAGATTTTTTTTTTTTTTGTGTGTGTGTGTACAGTATACACGTAGTTAACCCATCCACATCGAGGGTATCATTCATATTTTGTTTTGGGTCTAATAGGCATATTTTTTGAGGATTAGAAGAGCACAGGAGTAGTGAAAGGGTTCATCAGAACACTATCTATCCTCTCATTTCTAACAATTTTTTCAAAGCTGAGCAAATTCACCACTCTGTAACGTTGCAAGAATATTTTGAATAATGCAGGCTGTTATAAAAAGAGTATTTAGAACTACTGTACTAGGTAACGTCTTATAGATACACTGTATGAGGGACCATCTTAGACGGCTTGGACATGATACCCTCTATCGATATATAGAGATCCAGCGACTAATCTGAATAAGGTCGCAGAAAAATTATACTCCCACGAAATTCTGTGGCAGGAAGGTGAGACTCTTTGCCACTATCCCCCAAACAATATGTGAATTCTACTTGTAATGATTTCACTGATGTTCATGTTAGACCATTGTGTACTAAAGGTACACACAACAAAAAAACTATCGGTACACCTTCTGCGCGATATAAAATGACACTACGAATGAAGGTTTTTGATAACAGCCTCCTCCATTGGTATCCCTGCGTGTGTGTGTTGCATATTTATTATAAGCTATATCCATTGCTTCTCCCATGCATATTTCTACCTCGTCCTATTTGGCAACTCACTCACTGTCAGGCTTACCAACCCTAGCGAGACAGCCAGGTTGTTCAGTATGAAACACATCGGAACCCCCTGTAACGATAGTTTTTTTGCTGTGTGTACAACAGCACTGACTCATGCACACACGGGTGGTGTGCCACCAAAGGTGAGTAGGTACTGTCACTGAAAATAATAGACTGAAATATTAAAACTGAAACCCATGAAAATATATACGTTGAGTGTAAGGAAGACTGCAAACGTCGTACCTTAATGAATGATTTAGAAAACATTAGTTGGCATATTACGTGTGACCCAAAGAAAAGAAGAAAATTCGGTTCCACGACAGCAACCACCTATTTCACTGTGAAGGAAAGCAGAAAGAAAGAACTAGTGTTGTACGATTTCTAATAAACAAAAACTTGCAGCGAACTTTGTTAAATGCAGCAGTGTTGTTGACAGACTAGCATGGATTATAATTAGAGTACGAAAAAGATATATACACCCTAAAAGTAACCAAGTACATGCATCCACGTCTTAAGGTACAGATGAATAAACAGAGGCATTCACTGACGATATCTTCCAGATTACAGAAGTAGAAAAGACCAGATACACCACACTCATGGAAGTATACTCATGCAGACTTCGCTGCAAAAGTTGACAAAGAAAAAAAGGGAGAAATATATATGGGAAAATTTGGAGTAGGAGAGAGAAATAATAGGAGAAATTGTGATTAATTTTGCTGATATATATAAGGTGAAAATAATGAACAAATTCTTTCACAAAAGAATGGGGAGAAAATGGACATGCAGAAGTCCAAGTGGAGAGAAAATGAAATTAATGAAATTGACTTCATTATGGCAGGTAAGAACATGAACACTAAAGTCACAGTAATGAACAAGGTAAAAATAGAAAATTACCAAAGAACGGTGGGCTGAATAGTGCGATTCATTTTCTGAAGTGAAAGACAGAAGCTGATTGAAAATAATAAGATATGCCCAATAAAAGTTGACGAAAGCAAAGCTGCCATTCATACAGGAATAAAGAACAGATTTCAGACTGAGAAGTTATACTGAGTGTAACATTGATGTGTTGAACTGTAGACTAACAATAGTGTTAAGGGAATCAGCAGAATTAGTGAAGGAAGCTAATGCAACCAAAGCTAGAAAGTATGCAAAAACCACTCGAAGCTCATGAAGAAAAGAAAGTAAAAACAAAGAAAGACAAAACTGAAACAGAAGAATAAATAAGCTTATCAACAAGAGACAGAGATCAGAAGAAAAGGTGGAGAAACATAGAGCAGATTTAAAAAAAAAATACAAATCGAAAAAGTCTGACACAGACCAGAAGCTTCTAGGACAGCAACATATAGCTGAAAGACAAAAAATGTTGAAGTCATCAAGTGCAGAAGGAAGTTGGAGTAGAAAAATTTAGAATTTTACAAGGAACTGTAAGCAATAGGTCAAATCTTCGCTGCCCCATTCTTTCCAACAAGCTTTGTCCAGATCCTATAAAAATATTTGTTAGTTTGTTCACACACAGACACCTAGGGGTCTAAATTTTAACTTGCATTGTGACCTTTCCCTTTGATTGATTGTTCTTTAAATCAAATCCTTTCATTCTTGATTTTATATATATATATATATATATATATATATATATATATATATATATATATATATATATATATATATATATATATATATATATATATATAAAGAAAACATAATGCAGTAAAACTGAGGTATCATGCAAGTGGAGCGAATGAACATTATTCAGAAGGACACAAGTGCAAGTAGTGGAAATGAGTTATTTAAGAGGAGCCTGTGGATTCACATGGAGAGACAGGCTGACAAACGAGGATATAAAGGAGCGTTGTGGTGTGGATGTGGATGTGATAGGAAGCGTTAGGAGGAATACACTGAGGTGGTTTGGCCATGTGGAGAGGATGGAGGGTGAGAGACTGACGAGGAGAGTGTATGTGAGTGAGGTGGAGGGGGGAAGAGGGAGGGGGAGGCCGAGGATGAGATGGAGGGATGGGGTGGAGAGGTATATGAGAGAGGGGGGTGTGAGTTGGGAGCAGGGCAGTGAAATGGCGGGGAACAGGGTGACGTGGAGGCGATTTGTTTGTGGCCACCCCGAACGGGATTGAGGCGTCTAGATATATATATATATATATATATATATATATATATATATATATATACACACCGTATCTTAAATACAAGTATATACTGTTACATAGCCTATGATTTCATCATCCTTTGTGTAATTCTAACGTACAGTATGCTGCATGTTTGATCACGAGCATGTTCTACCTCACTCCCCCCCTCCTCCCTTATAGTAGAGTAAGTCGTTCTTTCTGTTGTTCAGAGCAGGATTGTCAGCTCTTTGTCCCCATGGCTTCATTTGCGCGTCCTTCTTACAAGTTGTGTCAAGCTCTGCCGGCCCCTATATACTGAGCTCAGTCTCTGCATTATTGCCAATTAGATCTACTCCTCATTTTGTTCACATCTCTGTCCTCCCCTGTACAGTTGTTATTATTATGAGTGCTCAGGAAGTCTCCAACCATCTAGCAGCTGTGTAATTTGAGTACAAGTGTTATTGCATTTTTTCTTGTACTGTGTAGCGTAAGGTGTTAATTCTTAGGCCTAGTAAGGTTTTTGTGATTCATGTGGTTTTGGGTGTCAGCCCTTATTAATATTTTGTATCTGTAATAATATATCTTGCATTCACTGAGTATTATCTGGTATTCTCATTTTATCAGGGCTGACTTAGATAAATTTACTCTTGCTAATTTCGTGTTAATAGAGGCTATTGCAGTTAACCATATATTTAACCTGTTTTTTGCCATTACATTATCCTTATGAGTCCTGAATGTTTTGTTGTTAGTTTGAGCATTAAACTTTAACTTGTAATTTTACCTAACTCTTTTGTTTTGAACCTAGAACTTTACGGGACAGTAGTGACTTTTAGTATTCTCACTTAAAGTGTACATTATCTTTCTCTGTTCCGTAACATAAATTTGGCGACCTCTTATCAGGATATTCAGGATCTTATCATAAGGATATTGCTTGATATTTTGTGACTGTGATTTATTCATGATGTCTACTATTACTACACTTGATGAAGCCAAAGATTTTTTGTCAAATGTGCAAACAGTGTGTGATGTAGAAAACAGAACAAAGAATGAACTTAAGCTTGTTGCTCAACAATTGGGAATTGCAGTTCACTCTCATCATTCTAAAGATCAAATTGTTGGCATGATTAATAAAAGGTTGTTTAATGTAACTCCTCCAAATGAGCAAACGCAGATTGAAATAGCTAAGTTAGGCTAGCTCTGCAGGAGGCTCGTGTTAAGGAAGCTGAGTTTCAGGCTCGTGCTAAGGAGGCTGAGTCTCAGGCTAAGGAGGTGGAGTCTCAGGCTCGTATTCAGGAGGCTGAATTTCAGGCAAATGCTCGTATTCAGGAGGCACAGGCACAGGCTCAGGCACAAATTGAACTAGCTAGGATTCAGGCAGACCATGAGTATCGCATGAAACAAGGTGGAACTGGATCATCTAGCTCTGATGATTTTGATGTGGCTAAAAATGTTAAACTTGTCCCTCCTTTTAATGAATCTGATTTAACAAAGTATTTTCAGTTGTTTGAGAGGGTAGCTACAGGTTTTAATTGGCCCAAAAAGTATTGGCCAGTACTCCTTCAAAATGTTCTCACCGGTAAAACTCAAGTAACTTATGCATCTTTGCCTCAGGATCAGTTTGATAATTATGATGTAGTTAAAAAGAGCTTGATTCTTAAGGCCTATGAGCTTGTTCCTGAAGCCTATAGAGTAAAATTTAGGACAACTTATAAGCAAGATAAGCAATCCCATGTTGAGTATGCAAAAATCAATGAAGATTTGTTAGAGCAGTGGTTAAATTCTAAGAATGTGGATTCTGATTTTGACAAATTTCAGCAGATGATTTTGCTGGAGGACTTCAAAAGGTGTATTAATAAAGATGTAAGCCTGTATCTTGATGAGAAAAGAATAGATAATTTGTCTCATGCTGCAGTTTTAGGTGATGAATATGTTCTCACTCACAAGAGATATTCTATAGAAAAAGGGAAAGCTGAGAGTAAGTACGTTGCCTCTACTCAGAGTACAGGTAACAGGAAAGAGAATAAAGATGATATTTCTCAGGAAGTAAATACCAGCTTCACCTCTAGATTTCAGAAAAGTAAATGTACTTATTGTAGTAAGCTTGGTCATACTACGGAGAAATGTTTCAGGACACAGCGTGATGTGAACAAAATAGTCTTTAAATATTCAGTCAATTGGTCTAGTGTCCACCCTTCAGAGTTCCCAGAATTCTTTAACTGAGTTAACTGAACCTGCTTTGAGGGGTAAATTAAATTCTCATGATGGAGCTCCTCTTTTGAGCAGTAACGTGGGTGACACTCTCAAGAGTTCATGTGCTAATTTCCTGTCTGAAGGTTTTGCCAGTCCTCTGGACAGTAATGACAGGAAATCAGTTAAAATATATCGTGATACAGGTGCTTGCCAATCCCTTATGCTGACCAGTGTTCTAGGCTCTAATGTTAATTCCTCTGATGAAACTGTAATCTTACAAGGTGTAGGGAATAATTACTTCTCTGTCCCTCTGCGCAGAGTGAATTTAGAGTCTGGTTTTGTTAATGGTTCCGTTATGGTTGGGTTGGTTGAGACACTCCCAATGTCAGGTGTAACTTTCTTACTTGGAAATGATATTGGTGGAAGTGAAGTGTGTCCAACTCCTCAGTTGTCTAGTGAGCCAGTGGCTGTGGCCAAGGATTGTGATGTCCCTGATGTGTTCCCTCCATGTGCTGTCACTAGGGCTAAGTCTAAAGTTACTGGTGACTTAGATGATAATGATGATGATGATGATGTTATCCTAGCTGACACTTTTCTTGCTAATTTGGACCACTCACCAGATGAGGCAGTACCCCGTAGAGTTGATAATTTGTCTCGTCAAGAGTTGGTTGAGTTGCAGGTTGCTGACCCTGAGCTGAAAGGTCTAGCTAACTCTGCTTGCAGTGAGGAAGAGTCAGCTGGTGCTTCTACTTGTTATTATATAAAGTCAGGAGTACTTATGAGGAAGTGGAGACCCCCAACAGCATCAGCCGACTGCGAGTGGGAGGTTGTACATCAAGTTGTCATCCCTCGTGTTTGTAGGCAGGATATCATTAGAGTGGCTCATGATTCCAGTTTGGCAGGACACCTTGGAGTGAGGAAGACTGTGGCATGCATTTTGAAACACTTCTACTGGCCAGGTATCTTCAGAGATGTTTCCTGGTATTGTAAGTCTTGTCACACCTGTCAAGTTGTGAGGAAGTGTAATCAGACCGAAAAGGTTGCACCTCTAGTTCCCATTCCTCCTTTTGAGGCGCCTTTCACCCATGTGTTGGTGGATATTGTGGGCCCTCTTCCTAAGACTTCTTCAGGATTTTCTTATGTGTTGACCCTGATTGATATGGCTACTCGTTATCCTGAAGCCATTCCACTTAGAAATATCTCAACAAAGAACGTGGTTAAGGAAATGCTAGGGTTCTTCACAAAGTTTGGTCTGCCCAAGGAGGTACAGTCAGACCGGGGAAGTAATTTCATGTCAAATGTTTTCAAGCAGTCTCTGAAAGAGTTGGGCATCGCCCAGATCACGTCTTCAGCTTACCATCCCCGGACCCAAGGAGCGTTGGAGAGATATCATCAAACACTCAAATCGATGCTCAAAAAATACTATTTGGAACATCAGAAAGACTGGGATAAAGGTCTTCCATTTGTTGTATTTGCCGCAAGAGAATCTCCAAATGAATCACTGGGCTTCTCACCCTTTGAACTACTGTTTGGCCATGAAGTAAGAGGACCCCTTAAGCTACTCAAGGAATGCTGGCTGTCGGAGGAAGATGACGTCAACCTGCTGGAGTATGTGGTGAAGTTCAAAGAACGGCTGTCCACTGCTTTACAACTGGCACGAGAGAATTTAGGAGCTGCTCAGGAGAAGATGAAGACTTGGTATGATAAGAAGTCCAGGTTACGCCACTTTCAGCCAGGAGATCAGGTTTTGATTCTGCTACCGGTGCATGGGCAACCTCTTCAAGCCAAGTTTAGTGGTCCTTATTTCGTGGAGAAGAAACTCAGTGATGTCAACTATGTCATCGCCACACCAGATCATAGAAAGAACAAGCAACTTTGTCACATCAACATGCTAAAGTTATATCACAGGCGGGACGAAAATAACCCAGTCTGCACTGTAGCTGTTCCACCTGAGTCTGCAAGTGAAGTTCTCCCATGCAGCATGAGCCTGAGTGATAGTTTGGGGAAGAATCCTGATATCATGAATGATCTCCAGACTAAGCTTTCTCATCTACCTCCCGAGGAAAGGCAGGAGTCTTCGGCATTACTGCAGGAGTACCCGCAAGTGTTCCATGCTACTCCAGGATGAACCACTGTGTTGATGCATGATGTCGATGTTGGAGACGCAAAGCCAATTAAATTGCCTCCTTACCGTGTGAACCCAGTGAAAGTTCCTCTCATCCAGAAGGAGCTTGGCTACCTGTTGGACCACAAGATGATTGAGCCCTGTCAGAGCGAGTGGAGTTCTCCTGTCACTCTAGTCCCTAAGCCAGGTGGGTCACAGCGGCTTTGCATCGACTACAGACGTGTTAATCAGATAACCAAAACAGACACTTACCCTCTCCCTCGCGTGGAAGATTGCATAGACAAGATCGGAAAGGCTAGGTACATAAGTAAGTTTGATTTGTTAAAGGGATACTGGCAAGTACCTATGACTGAACGTGCTAGGGAGATCTCATGTTTTGTAACACTAGGAAAGACTTTTGCATGTTCTGTAATGCCATATGGTATGAAGAATGCACCAGCCACATTTCAGAAGCTCATGAATGTTGTAACAGAGGGTTTGGCAGGGTGTGTTGTTTATATTGATGATGTATTAATCTTCAGTGACAACTGGAAAGATCACCTATGTCATGTCAGTAAATTTCTTGAGCGTTTGGTTCAGGCTAATCTTGTAGCTAATTTATCAAAGTGTGAGTTTGGTCAAGCTAAAGTTCAGTACCTTGGGTATGTAATTGGTGATGGACATGTTGCACCACCAGCAGCTAAGGTTCAGGTTATAAGTGATCTTCCCAGACCTAAAAGTAGGTAGTACAAAGATTTTTGGGAATGGTAGGTTATTACCGGAGATTTGTTCTTAACTTTTCAATTCTTGTATCACCACTTACAGACCTACTGAAAAAGGGAGTTAAATTTGTCTGGACCGATAATTGTCAATCCTCTTTCAGCAAACTTAAAGCTATCCTATTAAGTCAGCCAGTGCTCGCTACTCCAAATTTTGCTAAGCCTTTTAAGATGGCTGTTGACGCAAGTGAAACAGGAGCTGGGGCTGTTTTGCTGCAAGAGGATGATCAGGGTATTGAACATCCTGTATCTTATTACAGTAAGAAGTTCACTCCACCTCAAAAGAACTACTCAACTATTGAGAAAGAGCTTTTGGCGTTGATTTTGGGTTTACAGCATTTTTCATTTTATTTGTGTTCTGGTTTTGACCCCATAGTCAATTATACCGATCATAGCCCACTGAAATTCCTTAGTAAGTTTAAAGATAAAAATCAGAGATTGACAAGATGGAGTCTACTTCTTAAGGAGTATTCATTAAACATACAACATGTCAAGGGGAAAGAAAATGTTATTGCAGATTGCTTATCTAGACTTTAGACATTGTTTAAGAGTAATAAGAAATTTCCTTTGTAAATTTCTTATTACTCTTAAACAATCTTTGTGGGGAGGTGTTACATAGCCTATGATTTCATTATCTTTTGTGTAATTCTAACGTACAGTATGCTGCATGTTTGATCACGAGCGTGTTCTACCTCACTCCCCCCCTCCTCCCTTATAGTAGAGTAAGTCGTTCTTTCTGTTGTTCAGAGCAGGATTGTCAACTCTTTGTCCCCATGGCTTCATTTGCGCGTCCTTCTTACAAGTTGTATCAAGCTCTGCCGGCCCCTATATAATGAGCTCAGTCTCTGCATTATCGCCACTTAGATCTACTCCTCATTTTCTTCACATCTCTGTCCTCCCCTGTACAGTTGTTATTATTGTGAGTGCTCAGGAAGTCTCCAACCATCTAGCAGCTGTGTAATTTGAGTACAAGTGTTATTGCATTTTTTCTTGTACTGTGTAGCGAAAGGTGTTAATTCTTAGGCCTAGTAATGTTTTTGTGATTCATGTGTTTTGGGTGTCAGCCCTTATTAATAATATTTTGTATCTGTAATAATATATCTTGCATTCACTGAGTATTATCTGGTATTCTCAATTTATCAGGGCTGACTTAGATAAAGTTACTTATGCAGATTTCGTGTTAATAGAGGCTATTGCAGTTAATCATATATTTAACCTGTTTTTTGCCATTACATTATCCTTATGAGTCCTGAATGTTTTGTTGTTAGTTTGAGCATTAAACTTTAACTTGTAATTTTACCTAACTCTTTTGTTTTGAACCTGGAACTTTACGGGACAGTAGTGACTTTTAGTATTCTCACTTAAAGTGTACATTATCTTTCTCTGTTCCATAACATAAATTTGGCGACCTCTTATCAGGATATTCAGGATATAATCATAAGGATATTGCTTGATATTTTGTGACTGTGAGTTATTCATGATGTCTACTATTACTACACTTGATGAAGCCAAAGATTTTTTGTCAAATGTGCAAACAGTGTGTGATGTAGAAAACAGAACAAAGAATGAACTTAAGCTTGTTGCTCAACAATTGGGAATTGCAGTTCACTTTCAACATTCTAAAGATCAAACTGTTGCCATGATTCATAAAAGCTTGTTTAATGTAACTCCTCCAAATGAGCAAACGCAGATTGAAATAGCTAAGTTACAGCTAGCTCTGCAGGAGGCTCGTGTTAAGGAAGCTGAGTTTCAGGCTCGTGCTAAGGAGGCTGAGTCTCAGGCTAAGGAGGCGGAGTCTTAGGCTCGTATTCAGGAGGCTGAATTTCAGGCAAATGCTCGTATTCAGAAGGCACAGGCACAGGCTCAGGCACAAATTGAACTAGCTAGGATTCAGGCAGACCATGAGTATCGCATGAAACAAGGTGGAACTGGATCATCTAGCTCTGATGATTTTGATGTGGCTAAAAATGTTAAACTTGTCCCTCCTTTAAATGAATCTGATTTAACAAAGTATTTTCAGTTGTTTGAGAGGGTAGCTACAGGTTTTAATTGGCCCAAAAAGTATTGGCCAGTACTCCTTCAAACTGTTCTCACCAGTAAAGCTCAAGTAACTTATGCATCTTTGCCTCAGGATCAATCTGATATTTATGATGTAGTTAAGAGCTTGATTCTTAAGGCCTATGAGCTTGTTCCTGAAGCCTATAGAGTAAAATTTAGGACAACTTATAAGCAAGATCAGCAATCCCATGTTGAGTATGCAAAAATCAAAGAAGAGCTGTTAGAGCAGTGGTTAAATTCTAAGAATGTGGATTCTGATTTTGACAAATTTAAGCCGATGATTTTGCTGGAGGACTTCAAAAGGTGTATTAATAAAGATGTAAGCCTATATCTTGATGAGAAAAGAATAGATAATTTGTCTGATGCTGTAGTTTTAGGTGATGAATATGTTCTCAATCACAAGAGATAATCTACAGAAAAAGGGAAAGCTGAGAGTAAGTACGTTGCCTCTACTCAGAGTACAGGTAACAGGAAAGAGAATAAAGATGATGTTTCTCAATAAGTAAATACCAGCTTCACCTCTAGATTTCAGAAAAGTAAATGTACTTATTGTAGTAAGCTTGGTCATACTACGGAGAAATGTTTCAGGAGACAGCGTGATGTGAACAAAAAAGAGTCTTTAAATATTCAGTCAATTGGTCTAGTGTCCACCCTTGAGAGTTCTCAGAATTCTTTAACAGAGTTAACTGAACCTGCTTTGAGGGGTAAATTAAATTCTTATGATGGAGCTCCTCTTTTGAGCAGTAACGTGGGTGACACTCTCAAGAGTTCATGTGCTAATTTCCTGTCTGAAGGTTTTGTCAGTCCTCTGGACAGTAATGACAGGAAATCAGTTAAAATATATCGTGATACAGGTGCTTGCCAATCCCTTATGCTGACCAGTGTTCTAGGCTCTAATGTTAATTCCTCTGATGAAACTGTAATCTTACAAGGTGTAGGGAATAATTACTTCTCTGTCCCTCTGTGCAGAGTGAATTTAGAGTCTGGTTTTGTTAATGGTTCCGTTATGGTTGGGTTGGTTGAGACACTCCCTATGTCAGGTGTAACTTTCTTACTTGGAAATGATATTGGTGGAAGTCAAGTGTGTCCAGCTCCTCAGTTGTCTAGTGAGCCAGTGGCTGCGGCCCAGGATTGTGATGTCCCTGATGTGTTCCCTGCATGTGCTGTCACTAGGGCTAAGTCTTAAGTTACTGGTGACTTAGAGGATAATGATGATGATGATTTTATCCTAGCTGACACTTTTCTTGCTAATTTGGACCACTCACCAGATGAGGCAGTACCCCGTAGTGTTGATAATTTGTCTCGTCAAGAGTTTGTTGAGTTGCAGGTTGCTGACTCTGAGCGGAAAGGTCTAGCTAACTCTGCTTGCAGTGAGGAAGAGTCAGCTGGTGCTTCTGCTTGTTATTATATAAAGTCAGGAGTACTTATGAGGAAGTGGAGATCCCCAACAGCATCAGCCGACTGTGAGTGGGAGGTTGTACATCAAGTTGTCATCCCTCATGTTTGTAGGCAGTATATCATTAAAGTGGCTCATGATTCCAGTTTGGCAGGACACCTTGGAGTGAGGAAGACTGTGGCACGCATTTTGAAACACTTCTACTGGCCAGGTATCTTCAGAGATGTTTCCTGGTATTGTAAGTCTTGTCACACCTGTCAAGTTGTGGGGAAGTGTAATCAGACCGAAAAGGTTGCACCTCTAATTCCCATTCCTCCTTTTGAGGCGCCTTTCACCCGTGTGTTGGTGGATATTGTGGGCCCTCTTCCTAAGAGTTCTTCAGGATTTTCTTATGTGTTGACCCTGATTGATATGGCTACTCGTTATCCTGAAGCCATTCCACTTAGAAATATCTCAACAAAGAACGTGGTTAAGGAAATGCTAGGGTTCTTCACAAAGTTTGGTCTGCCCAAGGAGGTACAGTCAGACCGGGGAAGTAATTTCATGTCAAATGTTTTCAAGCAGTCTCTGAAAGAGTTGGGCATCACCCAGATCACGTCTTCAGCTTACCATCCCCAGACCCAAGGAGCGTTGGAGAGATATCATCAAACACTCAAATCGATGCTCAAAAAATACTATTTGGAACATCAGAAAGACTGGGATAAAGGTCTTCCATTCGTTGTATTCGCCGCAAGAGAATCTCCAAATGAATCACTAGGCTTCTCACTATTTGAACTACTGTTTGGCCATGAAGTAAGAGGACTCCTTAAGCTACTCAAGGAATGCTGGCTGTCGGAGGAAGATGACGTCAACCTGCTGGAGTATGTTATGAAGTTCAAAGAATGGCTGTCCACTGCTTTACAACTGGCGCGAGAGAATTTAGGAGCTGCTCAGGAGAAGATGAAGACTTGGTATGATAAGAAGTCCAGGTTATGCCACTTTCAGCCAGGAGATCAGGTTTTGATTCTGCTACCAGTACATGGGCAACCTCTTCAAGCCAAGTTTAGTGGTCCTTATTTCGTGGAGAAGAAACTCAGTGATGTTCACTATGTCCTCGCCACACCAGATCGTAGAAAGAACAAGCAACTTTGTCACATCAACATGCTAAAGTTATATCACAGGCGGGACGAAAATAACCCAGTCTGCACTGTAGCTGTTCTACCCGAGTCTGCAAGTGAAGTTCTCCCATGCAGCATGAGCCTGAGTGATAGTTTGGGGAAGAATCCTGATATCATGAATGATCTCCAGACTAAGCTTTCTCATCTACCTCCTAAGGAAAGGCAGGAGTTTTCGGCATTACTGCAGGAGTACCCGCCAGTGTTCCGTGCTACTCCAGGAAGAACCACTGTGTTGATGCATGATGTCGATGTTGGAGACGCAAAGCCAATTAAATTGCCTCATTACCATGTGAACCCAGTGAAAGTTCCTCTCATCCAGAAGGAGCTTGGCTACCTGTTGGACCACAAGATGATTGAGCCCTGTCAGAGCGAGTGGAGTTCTCCTGTCACTCTAGTCCCTAAGCCAGGTGGGTCACAGCGGCTTTGCATCGACTACAGACGTGTTAATCAGATAACCAAAACAGACACTTACCCTCTCCCTCGCGTGGAAGATTGCATAGACAAGATCGGAAAGGCTAGGTACATAAGTAAGTTTGATTTGTTAAAGGGATACTGGCAAGTACCTATGACTGAACGTGCTAGGGAGATCTCATGTTTTGTAACACTAGGAAAGACTTTTGCATGTTCTGTAATGCCATATGGTATGAAGAATGCACCAGCCACATTTCAGAAGCTCATGAATGTTGTAACAGAGGGTTTGGCAGGGTGTGTTGTTTATATTGATGATGTATTAATCTTCAGTGACAACTGGAAAGATCACCTATGTCATGTCAGTAAATTTCTTGAGCGTTTGGTTCAGGCTAATCTTGTAGCTAATTTATCAAAGTGTGAGTTTGGTCAAGCTAAAGTTCAGTACCTTGGGTATGTAATTGGTGATGGACATGTTGCACCACCAGCAGCTAAGGTTCAGGTTATAAGT
This sequence comes from Coenobita brevimanus, assembly GCF_032717465.1. Taxonomy (NCBI): domain Eukaryota; kingdom Metazoa; phylum Arthropoda; class Malacostraca; order Decapoda; family Coenobitidae; genus Coenobita; species Coenobita brevimanus. Next base: position 26,418,357 of record NC_137041.1, read on the forward strand.
GATCTTCCCAGACCTAAAAGTAGGTAGTACAAAGATTTTTGGGAATGGTAGGTTATTACCGGAGATTTGTTCTTAACTTTTCAATTCTTGTATCACCACTTACAGACCTACTGAAAAAGGGAGTTAAATTTGTCTGGACCGATAATTGTGAATCCTCTTTCAGCAAACTTAAAGCTATCCTATTAAGTCAGCCAGTGCTCGCTACTCCAAATTTTGCTAAGCCTTTTAAGATGGCTGTTGACGCAAGTGAAACAGGAACTGGGGCTGTTTTGCTGCAAGAGGATGATCAGGGTATTGAACATCCTGTATCTTATTACAGTAAGAAGTTCACTCCACCTCAAAAGAACTACTCAACTATTGAGAAAGAGCTTTTGGCGTTGATTTTGGGTTTACAGCATTTTTCATTTTATTTGTGTTCTTGTTTTGACCCCATAGTCATTTGTACCGATCATAACCCACTGAAATTCCTTAGTAAGTTTAAAGATAAAAATCAGAGATTGACAAGATGGAGTCTACTTCTTCAGGAGTATTCATTAGACATACAACATGTCAAGGGGAAAGAAAATGTTATTGCAGATTGCTTATCTAGACTTTAGACAGATTGTTTTAGAGTAATAAGAAATTTCCTTTGTAAATTTCTTTTTCTTTGTGGGGAGGTGTTACATAGCCTATGATTTCATCATCTTTTGTGTAATTCTAACGTACAGTATGCTGCATGTTTGATCACGAGCGTGTTCTACCTCACTCCCCCCCTCCTCCCTTATAGTAGAGTAAGTCGTTCTTTCTGTTGTTCAGAGCAGGATTGTCAACTCTTTGTCCCCATGGCTTCATTTGCACGTCCTTCTTACAAATTGTATCAAGCTCTGCCGGCCCCTATATAATGAGCTCAGTCTCTGCATTATCTCCACTTAGATCTACTCATTTTGTTCACATCTCTGTCCTTCCCTGTACAGTTGTTATTATTGTGAGTGCTCAGGAAGTCTCCAACCATCTAGCAGCTGTGTAATTTGAGTGTAAGTGTTATTGTATTTTTTCTTGTACTGTGTAGCGTAATTCTTAGGCCTAGTAAGGTTTTTGTGATTCATGTGTTTTGGGTGTCAGCCCTTATTAATAATATTTTGTATCTGTAATAATATATCTTGCATTCACTGAGTATTATCTGGTATTCTCATTTTATCAGGGCTGACTTAGATAAATTTACTCATGCTAATTTCGTGTTAATAGAGGCTATTGCAGTTAACCATATATTTAACCTGTTTTTTGCCATTACATTATCCATATGAGTCCTGAATGTTTTGTTGTTAGTTTGAGCATTAAACTTTAACTTGTAATTTTACCTAACTCCTTTGTTTTGAACCTGGAACTTTACGGGACAGTAGTGATTTTTAGTATTCTCACTTAAAGTGTACATTATCTTTCTCTGTTCCGTAACAATACCCACTTCTCAAAGCTCAGATGAAGAAATATAAACATTCTAATACTATATATCCCGCATTATGGAAGACGGAAAGACCAAATATACTATACTTATGGGAGACTTCAGTTCAAAAGTTGGCAAATCAATAAATGGAGAAGCATGTATGGGAAAATTTGGAGTCGGAGAATGGAATGAATGAGGAGAAGTGGTTGTAAATTTTGCTGAAATGTATAACATGAGATAAATGAACACATTCTTTCACAACAGAACTGGGAGAAAGTGGATCTGGAGAAGCCCATATGGAGAAACAAAGAATGAAACTGACTTCATTGTAGCAGATAAGAATAACACGATCACAAATGTCACAGTTATCAACAAAGTATATATCGGAAGTGACCATAGAATGGTGGGTTGCACAGCCAGATTCAGTTTCAGAAGTGAAGGAAAGAAGATGATTAAAAATAAAAAGATATGCCAAGTAAAAGTAAACAAAAACAAAGCAGCCTGTCAGTTGGAAGTAAGGAACAGATTTCAAGCTCTAAGTAATGCTGAATGTGACCCTCAACACAACGGAAAGAAAGCTGCCCCTTCCAAGCCAGAGGTCCCTCATCCAGGCTAAGATGTTTGGTCGGGATGTAAGCCTCCTTGAACCTCTGAAGGAGATACTGCATCACTGTGCAAATCCTTATTAGCCGGTGTTGATCACCCTCGGTATGGGGAGACTATTGAAAGCATGAAAGTGCTTTAGGATGGCCCTGAAGTGCTTTCCACTCATAGCCCACTGGAATATGGGGTAATCATGAACTTCTGTGGACCGCTAATAATGTCTTATAGTTCCCAGTTCACAAACCCTCATAAGAAAGTACAGAATAACACAAGGAACCAGGCTATTTCCTCTTCGTTGCAGAGGTACCAAACATCTAGTGCTGTCCCTAGGAACCTGGCATAGTTGTTGGTTTCGACCGTCAGGTAGAGCAACAACTCCCTGGTAAAAAAAAAGTTGGAAGTATTGGAGTTGTGTTGTTGGTGCTGCCACTCTCAAACCTGGGGTTTCAGTGAAGGGGCCAGCATTGGGTGTGAATGACTCAGAACTCCAGGCTTCCTCCTGACAGTCTTCACCTGGGAAGATGCTTGGCTATGTACGTGTGTGGCACACACATACTACCTCTCAGCTGCCCACCATTACCTCGCCTAGGCCCACGCCGCCCTTGTCTTTGTGATGGGGAGGGAGATGGTGATGATGACTGTGTTGATGATAGCTGGGTGGATGAAGGTTCAGGTGATCATGGTGATGGAGAAAGTTGTGGTGATGGTTGTGATGGTGATGGTTGGGGTGGTGATGGTTGTGGTGGTGATGGCTCTGGAGGAGATGGTTGTGGTGATGGTGGTGGTGGTGCTGCTGATGGCTTATATTCAGGGGGAATGAAGTCTGAAGGGGACAGTGACTTTGCTGATTTTGCAGGGGAAGATGATATGGAAATATTTTGGGTGGGTGGTGAGATGCAGGCAGGTTGGAGTCTTGTGAGAGTGTAGGGTGACTGTGGGGGTAACGAGGTCAGTGTTTGCGGTGGGGGAGTGGAAGAGAGGTGGCGATAATACGGCTCAGTCTCCATGGTCAGAGTGGTTCCAGTGGTGGCAAACGTGACACCAGTGGTGGCAGGGGTTATACCAGTGGTGGCAGGAGTGGTGGCAGTGATAACAGTGGTGTCAGTTGTCATAGGAGTGATGGCAGTGGTGACAGGCATAGTGGCAGTGGTGACAGTAGTAGTTACAACAGTGGTGGCAGTGGTGAAAGGAGTGGTGGTAGTGATGGTACTACTACTGTCTGCAGTGCTAATCGCAGCGGCCTTGACCGCGGCTTTGCGCCTATCTCCTCCCTTGGGGGAAGATTTTGCCCTCCCTTTCCTCCTTCTCATTCTCTCCTCCTCACCAGATTCACTATCAGATTCACTCTCACTGCTTTCTTCACTTTCACTTCCACCGAACAAGTATTTCATGTACTCCTTCTCTGATTTGCCATTGCATGACATTGTAGTTTTAGTGTAATAGGAGGGGAATGGTAAAAATTGGTTATGATTTTTCTAATTTGGTTTTCTCTGAAAATATATAAGAAACACTTACAAACCTTCTTCACAAGCACACTGCACTCTATATAACACACTATCACTATAATATACATAAGGTATGGACAGTGCAGTAATAGAAAACGTGGAATAAGATGGCCGGCAGCATCCTCAGACACCCTACTAGGCTGACTGCTGGGAGGACACTGAGCTAAAAATAGGCCACTTGCCCCTTCGATAAGCTTCCGGGTGTTGCCATATACTTCCCTTAGACCTGGCCACCCTCACCTTTGACTCATCAAATTTGACGCAAATTCATCCACAGGAAAAGTTTCTACGATCATTTATAGGGAATTTGTGTCATGTTGCATCATTGGTTACTCTTCAGATTGCAAGGATCATGACTTACATTGAGTCATCATGCATAAAAGGGTTAAGTTGACAGAAAGAGGTGAAAAGGTTTACCTACAGGGTGTAAGCATGGAAGCCTCTTGAGGACAACATGAGGGATCCCATCAGGCCCATATGCCTTGTTAGTACAGAGGCCAGTGATGGCTGAAAATGCATCAGTTGAAGAAATTTTAATATCACCATTGAGGAAGTCAGAAGGGTAATTGATGGAGGAACAGCACTGGAATCGTCTAAGGTGGAATTGGAGAAGAAAGTCTTAGAGTTCTGCCTTGTGAGCAGAAGAAATAACTACAGAGCCATCAAAGTGGAAAAGAGGATTGAAAGATGATGAGGTAAAGGTGTTAGAAAGGGTTTTGGCAAGGTGCCAGAAGGAGCAGGAAGAAATTTAGTTTGAGAGTTCTGAGCAGTTAGTATGAACGAAATTCCTCTTAGCAAGGCAAAGAACAGACTTGGCACATTTCTGAGCAGAATCATAAAAGATATGAAATTCACCGGTGAATCTGATCTCGTACCTTTTGTAGGTCTCCTCCTTGTTGTGGGCATCATTAGAACAAGTGTGATTAAACTAAGGTTTTTCTACATTAGTCAAAGGATATGAGAAAGAAATGTATGCTTCCATACCTGAGAGAGTAATCTATATTATGTTCAAGGCATACTCAGATGGCTCTTGGTCATGGAAACAATAATCATTCCAGGGAAAATCAAAGAAGCGCTGCATGAGCAGCTTCAAAGTGCCACAGCCATCACTTCTTAAGAGGGTCTACAGGTCTTATTGGAGCGATAGGATAGGTTAAAGCAATAAGGTTGTGATCAGAGGAACCCCAACAGAAGTAAAAGATTAACAGCATAAGCAGAAGGATTAGATTTAAGGCAAAGGTCAGGCATGATGGAACTCTCTTCAAGGTGGTCAAAGATATGGATAGGGTGATGTACAGTCGCCAAACGTTCCACCTGGGCCACCTAGCCGCGAGAGGTGGGTAACGGGTGCTGGCATCGGTGTATATGTTTGTTCGTGTGTACATGCTCGACGGAAGTTCGGATCTTCAGCTCTCTTCGTCCGTAGCGAACCTCCGGCAGAGTTCATCCCAATATTCGGTCAACAATTTTTAGCCAATAGAATTTCAAAGGAACTTCTTGAAATAATTGGATAATGTGAATATTGAAAACAATAAGTAGATTAATCTAAAAGACCGGATCTTTATACATTTTGCATATTCATAAACGTATTTATTTTCATTATTACATGATAAACCCATGGCTAAAAATTGTACTGAATACTGGGGGGAAGAACCGTCGTGTGATCGGCTCTTACGGTAGAATAGTAGATACCGGTGTCTAACTGTTCGTTTTACATTTCGCCAGTCCTGGGTCGGTCTTGATTAAACCTATTGAAACACCATTCTTGATCCGAGACATGATCACGTAAGTTAGGTCAACTCATTGGGCGGATATTAATTTACACTAAGTGGGCGAGATAGGAACTGTAGATGTCGGAGGTTGAAACTCGTTCGTTGAGCCGAGGCAGAATACTGCCTCGAGTCAGATAGTCACGAGTCGACGGGAGCTAAAACGCCTAGGTTCGTGCGATAAAAAAAATAATAATAATAAAAAAAAAAAAAAGTATTTCAGGTTGTAATGATAATTTCATGTTCGTTATGTTGCATTTACCAGTCACTTAAGTAATATTACAGGCAATGGTGATATAAATGTCCCAATAATTCATGAATCAATAGCAGTTGTGCTTAAAATGACTGGAAGCTTTTGCATACTGTGATGGAGAGGTGGTGACTTCATCTTGCTGTAATGTGAGATAATGTTGTTCGGTGAATAATCGATGAGCGTGTAAATGTGTGACCTCACACATAAGCGGCACCGCTCACAATCAATATTCCTTGTAATGTGTAATTCAGTCATTCGTTAGATGAATGGACTATAAAGGTGTGCTGTTATGACCATAGTCATATGAAATATGATACGGTAAGTCATTAACATAGCTGATATAGCCACATCGACAGCAGTATGCATAACCTATGCCTGTTGAAGTGACTATTTTAACCTCCTACCTCTTGGTGTTGCTCCACAGAACACACAAAAACCTGAAGTACTACCAACGAGGAAATAAGCAACCGTTAACAGTGCCTGAACATCATCCTAATGTTTATTGGTCAGTGTCATTCATGATGTGAATATGGCAGGTAATCTTACTTGTAACTGGACGTAGATGTTAGGTAAATGCATTCCTCTTCAACCTATACTGATAATGGTATCAAGTGATAATCCTATGAAATGGAATTACTGATATAAGGAGAGAGAGAGACGGAGAAAGGTTAGGAGCGATTACAGTATATAGTGTTATGGTAACAATGTAAAAACAACATAGAAAATAAAATGTTTAGTATTGTTAAGAATACAAATATTTAGTACAATGCTAATGGATCTCAAAAACTAGTTCGGCAATGATTATCACTGACGGTATGAACAACGTAACCTCCCTCCCCCCGTCCTGCGCCTGCCCTGGCCTTCACTATGCCAAACTGCCCCCTTAAGCAGCTCTCCCACCGGCTTGACAAGTTGCAGGAAACCGGTTGCATGGAATTGTTGCGTGCCACAGGTTGCACGGACCAAGGCCAAGTAAGTATAGTATGATAAATATTATTGTATTATATATAATAGTATATATTTATATCATAATATTATTATATATTACCTTATTATAGAATTAATATAGTCATATTTAATTAGCCTTGGTCAGCGCGACCTGTGGCACATAACAGTTTTCCGTGCGACCAGTTTCATGCAACTGGCTGAGCCGATGGGAGAGCCGCCTTACTCCTGAGACATTTTTCTCCCCACCCAGCTCCGTACCCAGCCATCTATGGGATGAACTCTGACTCTGGCGGAGGTTCACTACAGACGAAGAGAGTTGATGATCCGAACTTTCGTCGAGCATGTACACACGAACAAACATATACACTGTTGCCAGCACCCGTTACCCACCTCTCGCGGCTAGGTGGCCCAGGTGGAACATTTGGCGACTGTACACCCTCCCAAAAAAGTATCAGCCCCTTTGGGTACGATGGTTGAGAAAATGAACAACTTCTACAGACACACATGAGTCTATACATGTGGGGCCTCAAAACTTATACCAGTGTGTGTGTGTGTGTCTGTGTTTTTTTTAATTTTGAGTTCTGATAATTACCAAAGATAATATTTGCAATTATTATTACAGGATGCCCCATATATCACAATGCTTCATCCATGTTTCAGAATGATACACGCTGAAAGAGTGCCGAGACTTTTTTGGGAAGGTGTACAAGCTGCTCTAGGTCATTCAGAATAGAAAAGATGTAGGCTTGTTCACCTGGTGGATCAGTGAAAGGAGAGGAGAGCCAGAGGTTGTGGTGAACATTGAAATAACTTAGAATAGAGATTTTATAGAAGCAGAAATTAGTGAGGTGTGTTCCATCTGTGAAGTAAAATATTCGATTTTTTTGTTTTTTCATAGTAGAATTAGGGGATATTGACTCAGCATAGATATATTTAGTTGGAGAATGACAGGATATTCGAAGGCAAAGAATAGAGAATTCACATGATTCGAGTTCAGGAAAACGAGAGCAAGATAATATCCATTCATTGTGTAAACACAACAGCCACTCTCGGCCTTGAAATGAGTAAGGACAAAGTATGTCGACAGACGTAGCCGAGATGTTCATTAGACAGGAAGAGATTGTAAGGGGTATCGTACATGTATCGTAGATCACAGCAACCACCAATGTTGATAGTGCTGCCCTTGTACATAATCGAGGCTCAGGAAGTGGAGATTAACGTGGGCAGTTATTGATAAAATCGTGAGCTTTGGATGGCTCTTTGTGGGTCGTGCTCCGTCTCACTTCCCCTCTAGCTTTCCCGCTTGTCTCATAAGTGGAGGTGATGTAAAGGATGATTGGGGTTATTAACTGAGTTTATTGACAAACAAATACTTGAATGAAAAAGTTGGACAGTGTGACGTGACCTGTGTATTGTCAGTGGCAATTTGTGCTTGCTGCCGTCCTCCTACTTTATTCTCTCTAAGCTCCCAACGTCCTTCTCCGTTCTGCCTCGTTCTCTTTACCACTCACTCCTACGTCTGATTTCCTGACTAAATATTGCTGCTGAAACTTATGGCGAACAAACATGTGGGAGTATGTTTGCGTACGTATGTGCGTGTGTATGTGTGTCGGCCACGTTTCCGGCACCTGATCAGATTTGTTTGGCATATATGAGATTCTTTGTTGTCTGGGCTTTGGGAAGTGTACTTTATTACTTCCTGAAGAACCTAGACATAATTACCTGACCATTACAAATTGTACTAGTGTTGCATATTAACAACTGTTACATGGAAATGCCTAAAACTATTGTAATGCCTCTTTAAGTACCGGTAGGAGGATACAGAGAACGAAGAGTTCTGCTTTATCAGTAAGAGACACAGTTACAGCACCATCAGTGCCGAAAAGAGGAGATAAGGATGATGACGTTGTTAGAAAGACTTTTGGCAAGGAGTCAAATGAAGCAGGGAGAATTTGAGTTAGAGAGTTAAGAGTATTTAGTGTGAATGAAATTATTTTTCCAGAGTGAAGAACAGACTAACATGATTCCAGGCTGAAACATAAGAAGGATGAGATTCGGGGGTGGTTGTGGTCCGGTACCTTTTGTTGGCCTTCTCCTTATTGTGGACAGCATTAGAACAAGCGTGATTAATGCAAGGCATTTTGCATTAGTCACAGGATAAAAGAAAGGAATGTATGTTCTCATGCCCGAGAGATTAGCCTCCGCAATGTACCAGGCACACTCAGACACTCACTGATGATTGTGACATGTTGTTGAGTAAACATAATGCCCTTAGAGCCCCCCAACTTTGTTGTTGATGCTTCATGGTTCATGGCTCCCAGCACCGACGACCATGGCGCTGGAGGCAAAGGTCCTCCACTTGTTCAGTAACATCATTCATCGTCAATTGGGCTCCCAGCAATTGTACATCAGTGAGCTGAAGTCGAGTGACTGTATGGATGCTAATGTGGGGTCGCCAGAATTTGCCCTCAGGTTTTACTTACCTACTTATACATCTGTGAATACTTCTGAGCATTTTGCTGTTGACAGTGTCATAGATTATGCTCTAAATTCCTGTCATGAATCATTTGTCATTTATTCGGACTCTAAGTCAGTTCATGAGATCCAGGGCCGTATTGTAAAAAAAATGCATTTGTGCAGCAAGTCTTTCACACTGATCTGGGTGCCTGATCATTCCCGTCTTAACGGCAGTGAACAGGCTAGCGTACTCGCGAGGTTGGCTGCAGACCTTAGAGAGGTCTGTAACATTCCCAGTAATCTACGGTCGAGTGTCTCCCTAGGAAAGAAATCGATAAATCTTCTCTGGCAAGGTCAGTGGATCATAGTGAATTTTCCAGCTTACAAACCAATTGTTAGTGACTGGGTTTCTGCCACCCATTCCAGTCGTCTAGAGGAGATAATTTTGTATGTTTCCGAATACACTGCACGCATCTCACTCACATGATGGATGCCATATATTGAGAGACGATTTCCAGCGCACTGTGACAGCTGTGGTGCAGTATTATGTAACGGTCGTATCATCCTGCGTTGTTGGCGATTTATTCGTGAACGCGCATTATTTACAAATTACTGTGGCACAGAAGACACCTTCACTTTCTGCAGTCTTGGGTTATGACTGATAAATTGGTAATTTTCTTGAGTGAGACCTAATTGATCAGAATGATGTGGCTTTCTGTTTGTTTGGTTGCGTTTTATACTGCTTGAATATATGTATATACGTTTTTTTTTATTTAGGATGAACATTTATGAAATAGTTCCTTTTGCCGACAATTTTGTGTCTTATATTCATGTCGCGCATATTAAACCACATGCCTCTCCCAACAGGCACCAGTTGAGAGAGAGAGAGAGAGAGAGAGAGAGAGAGAGAGAGAGAGGAGGGAAACTAGGCGTTTGCAGTTAATGGTGTGTTGGGCGAGGTACTTAACTTTTTGTACATACTTACGAAAATGCTCGACATCCGTTTATATAAGTTTCCTTTATTAGGTTGACAGTTGACGTATATGGAGTAGTTTCTGACTCATTTGTTTCTCTTTCATATTTGATGTCCTATATTTTAATACACGTGCCTCGCCAGACAGTCAGCAGGTGATGAATGCAGGTGTGTAATGTAGAGGAGCATTACACATTTGTAGTCAATGGTGTGCTGTTGGTCGAGGCATTTTACCCATTAGTGAATATACTCTGTGAATGATTAGTTAGATTTAGTTGTTTGTCTATTTAGGTCTTAGTCCCGGATAGTGATCTGTGTGCTTGGATTATAAATGTTATGATGCAGATCAGGTTTCTTTGTTTTATTCCTGTTTAAATTTAGTCATATTATCGTAAAAATTGTAAATAATATTAGTACTCTTGTAAAAAATAATACAAGAATATTAATTAGTTTAATGACCTGGGCTTTCGGGCCAGTGGATGATAGGAACCCCCCCCCCAAAAAAAAAAGAAGAAGTAATTTTAAGTATTGGTGTAGGTGGGAAAGAGTTTGTGTGCTGTAACAGGACAAGTGACAGCTTCCACATTTTTATTTGTTGGTGCAAAGTGAAGTGAGTCGGTCAAATCCAGGCTTATACTGCTTCTTAATCATACCATTCTGACTCGTCTCTCCTTACATAATAATTGTATTTTGCAAAATACACACACACACACACACACACACACACACACACACACACACACACACACACACACACAGGAAACCAGTGTTCTTTCTTGATCTATCTATCTATTGCCAGACGCCTTAATCCCGTAAGGGGTGGCCACAAACAAATTGCCTCCATGTTTCTCTGTCCCCCGCCATTTCACTGTCTTACTCCCAGCTCACATACCCCCTCTCTCATATACCTCCCCACTCCATCCCTCCATCTCATCCTTGGCCTCCCCCTCCCTCTCCCCCTTTCCAGTTCACTCACATACACTCTCCTCGTCAGTCTCTCACTCTCCAACCTCTATGCATGGCCAAACCACCTCAATGCGTTTCTCCTAACGCTTCCTATCACTGCCACATCCATACCTCAACGCTCCTTCGCATCCTTATTTGTCAGTCCGTCTCTCCATGTGACTCCACATGCTCCTTTCATATAATTCACTTCCACAGCGTTCAATCTTGACTTGTGTCCCTCCAATAAGGTCTAGCTTCACTTCCATACGTTAGAGTTGGTATCACAATATTGCACATAGTAACTTTCTCACTTCCAAGCTCACTTCCCTGTTTCTTATCACTGCTTTCAGCAAGCCAGCAATCTTTCTTCCTTGTTGTACCCTTTCAAGCACTTCACCCTCCAAACTTCCATCCTTACTCATCACACTACCCAAGTACTTAAATGCACTCACATTTTCCATTTCCTTCTCATCCAACCTCACTGTACATTCACCGACTTCACTTCTCTCGAAGACCATAACTTTACTCTTCCCTACATTCACCTTTAGATTCTGTTTCTTACACACTCTCCCAAACTCATCCACAATACAAATACTGTAATTACATTCCGCCAATTCTCTAACTCTGCCATCCTCCTGTCATGGCTACACCTCTTGAAATTTCTTTCCACCTAAAGAGCTTCCTAATACTGAGTGGTCCATAAGAAGTGCTCCACTAGAAAGTCAACTGGTGGTACATTACGTGTTGCAGGGATGGATCAGTCTGCTGGTGAGGGCAGGCTGTAGCACTAGGAGTAAACAATGAGAAATTGTTGCAGAGCAGACATTGACAACAGTGGCTAAGCCTTCACAACACACAATAAATCACCAGATGAATGGAAGAGAAGCATTATATGTAAACCAACTAGTATTATTTTTTCTCTACTTATTACACATTGTCCATACACTCTGTGTAAAGCATACTTCGGTGCTGGGTGAAGTTTCAGTGAACCGGTGCCACTGGAGGTTTGGAGCATTTTCTTGAATATGAAGGCTCAGTTCTCTCATTTCATGTCATTTTACAATGACCACAAGCTGCTTCAGGGTTTCCAGTGTGGATACAAGCACTTTGGCAGCCTCCAGTGACACTTCACAGCACATAGGTAAAGCCAGATGCTCTAAATTCTGCCATCCATCTTCAGCCATAATAACATTCACTGCTTCCTCCAGATTGTGCATGGTTGCACAGCCATAGTGAACCTCTCTCAGGCCTTTCATATTAATGTTCAAATATTTAAACAGTCTGACTGATATGTTGTGTAGCGACTCCAGTTTTTCAACTGTGGGAAATCAAGGCTGTCTTAGCTGGTCCTGATCTGCACCATCAAACCCAAAGCTATGCATCTTTAGTACTAAAGTTTTGAGCTGTGTACAAGACTGACTAAGCAATATTACATCATGACAGTCCAGAAGGGTTGTTGTCAAAGAAAGGAATGACAACTGGTGTCCATAGCTTGGGACTGATAACTCTTTTAAACTGGCACCACTTTCCAAGGTAGCCACCAATGTCTTCAGGTGATTAAGAGATGCTAAGGAATGGCCCACAACCCCTTCCTTTCCTGCATCCACCCGCAGAGACACTACTAACACCGAGCAAAGAATAGGAAGAATCTGAAGAGTTGAGGCCCAAACTTCCAAGCAGTCCCAGAGCATAATCTTAATACTGATGGACAAATTCTGGTACCGTGCCTGGTACAGGAAGTGTAAGGCATCTCGTAACAATAACCTTGCACACAGGACAAGCTCTATCTCAGGCAGCATCTGCAAGACTGAAATTCCCCGCTCTGTGAACCCCACCCGCCTTTCACGGAAGTCATAGTCAAGTATGAACTCTGTCAAAAAGACATACTCCAATTTCCTGCACTGGCTTAGATATGCCTGGCGAATATCAGACACCAAATCTCCTGTCTCCTCCACGCAGTTCCTGCAGTCAAAGATCTGTAGGTGTTTCCAGTTAATACCCAACACACTTAAAATATAATCACTAACCACTGATCCAAAAACCAAGACCCTTAAATTCCTCGGACTTCCAAGGGTTGGTAGTAATGAGGGAAAATCCTCAACCTCAAGATCGTTCACTTTGACATGTGTAAATGAGGTTTTGTCAAGGCTCTTTTCATCACCCCCACTTAGACGATACTTAACAATTTCCAGCAAATTGTCACCAGTGATGTGGATCCTACCCTTGGTGACTAACAGGGGTAGGAAAACCTGTGTTAGGAATGGGCAGAAGTGATAGTAAGCCATGTCAGCCACCTTCATCAAGAGTGGGGCAACTGGGAGCAGGTACTGCCATATTTTGGCAGGGTCTAAGTTCTTTTTCTCAACTGACAGGAACAGTGAGAACAGCCACTTAGAAAGTGATTTCTCTGAAAGAGTCTGGAGACTCTGCATTCTTGTGGAGGCTAAGTGAAAAACAATCTGCAAGAAAAATACATTATCATCATTTTCATACCCAGTATCAACATCATCGCTGCTATATTTTATTTGACCTCTTCAGTACAATTACATTTTTATTCTTTTTATTGTTTTCTCTAATTATATCAGTTTAAGAGACTTTTAAACTTAATGCTTTAGATGTAACTTTCAACATTACAAGTCTTTCCTTTTAATCTATTTTTATGTGTCTGAAGGAAGCAATAATCTATATATCTGTTTTTAATATGTCTTAATCCCTGTCCGCTGTCACAAATCCTCCTTTCCTCTAACTTGCACCACCTTCATTCATATACCACTGCCTTTCCACACTATCACTCCACTTCATCCTTAATCTTCTCCTCCAATTCACAAACATACTCTCTCCTACTCTACTGCTTATTCTCCATTCTCTTCACATGGGGAAAACATCTCAGGGTACTTCTAACACCTTGAAGTACATTCACATCAACATCTCGACACTCATAAACTTATTCATTTGTCTGTCTGCCTCTCCATAAAACTCCTCACAGATAATTCACTTCCACTCTCTCATTCTTGACTTGTGTTTATTGAGCAGCGTCCAAGCTTCACTTCAGTATGCTAAAGTGGGGATTGCCATGAACTACTATTGTCCTATGTTAAGGCAAAAATGCCCTATTACATGTTGCTACTACTTTATGCTTGTATTTATTATCAAGTCCACAGTAATTTACAGGAAAACTAACTGTAAAAGTACTGTTGGTATTTACAAAATGTTATCTATCCATCTATTGCCAGATATCTTAATCGCAAAAGGAGTGGCCACAAACAAATCGCCTCCATGTCGCCCTGTCCCCCGCCATTTCATTGCCCTGCTCCCAGCTCACATCCCCCTCTCTCATATACTGTATCTCTCCACTCCATCCCTCCATCTCATCCTTGGATTCCCCCTCCCTCTCCCCCCCTCCACTTCACTCACATATATTCTCCTCATCAGTCTCACTCTCCATCCTCTACATATAGCCAAACCACCTCAATGTGTTTCTCCTAACGCTTCCTATCACATCCACATCCATACCTCAACGCTCCTTCACATCTTCATTTGTCAGTCTGTCTCTCCATGTGCCTCCACATGCTCCTCTCATATAATTCACTTCCACAGCTCTCACTCTTGACTTCTGTCCCTCCAATAAGGTCTAGCTTCACTTCCATACGTTAGAGTTGGTATCACAATATTGCACATAGTAACTTTTTCACTTCCATGCTCACTTCCCTGTTCCTTATCACTGCTTTCAACAAACCAGCAACCTTTCTTCCTTGTTGTACCCTTTGAAGCACTTCACCCTCCAAACTTCCATCCTTACTCATCACACTACCGAAGTACTTAAATGCACTCACATTTTAAATTCCCTTCTCATCCAACCTCACTGTACATTCACTGACTTCACTTCTCTCGAAGACCATAACTTTACTCTTCCCTACATTCACCTTTAGATTCTGTTTCTTACACACTCTCCCAAACTCATCCACATTACAACTACTGTAATAACATTCCGCCACTTCTCTAACTCTGCCATCCTCCTGTCATGGCTACACCTCTTCAAATTTCTTTCCACCTAAAGAGCTTCCTAATACCGAGTGGTCCATAAGAAGTGCTCCACTAGAAAGTCAACTGGTGGTACATTACGTGTTGCAGGGATAGATCAGTCTGCTGGTAAAGGCAGGCTGTAGCACTAGGAGTAAACAATGAGAAATCGTTGCTGAGCAGACATTGACAACAGTGGCTAAGCCTTCACAACACAGAATAAATCACCAGGTGAATGGAAGAGAAGCATTATATGTGAACTACCTAGTATTATTTTTTCTCTACTTATTACACATTGTCCATACACTCTGTGTGAAGCATACTTCGTTGCTGGGTGAAGTTTCAGTGAACCGGTGCCACTGGAGGTTTGGAGCATATTCTTGAATATCAAGGCTCAGTTCTCTCATTTCATGTCGTTTTAGAATTACCACAAGCTGCTTCAGGGTTTCCAGTGTGGATACAAGCACTTTGGCAGCCTCCAGCACATAGGTAAAGCCAGATGCTCTAAATTCTGCCATCCACCTTGAGCCATAATAACATTCACTGCTCCCTCCAGATTGTGCATGGTTGCACAGCCATAGTGAACCTCTCTCAGGCCTTTGATATTAATGTTCAAATATTTAAACAGTCTGACTGATATGTTGTGTAGCAACTCCAGTTATTGAACTGTGGGAAATGAAGGCTGTCTTAGCTGGTCCTGATCTGCACCATGAAACCCAAAGCTATGCATCTTTAGTACTAAAGTTTTGAGCTGTGTACAAGACTGACTAAGCAATATTACATCATGACAGTCCAGAAGGGTTGTTGTCAAAGAAAAGAATGACAACTGGTGTCCATAGCTCGGGATTGATAACTCTTTTAAATTGGCACCACTTTCCAAGGTAGCCACCAATGTCTTCAGGTGATTAAGAGATGCTAAGGAATGGCCCACAACCCTTTCCTTTCCTGCATCCACCCACAGAGACACTACTTCTAACACTGAGCAAAGAATTGGAAGAATCTGAAGAGTTGAGGCCCAAACTTCCAAGCAGTCCCAGAGCATAATCTTAATATTGAGGGACAAATTCTGGTACCGCGCCTGGTACAGGAACTGTAAGGCATCTCGTAACAATAACCTTGCACACAGGACAAGCTCTATCTCAGCCAGCATCAGCAAGACTGAAATTCCCCGCTCTGTGAACCCCGCCCGTCTTTCACGGAAATCATAGTCAAATACAAACTCTGTCAAAAAGACATACTCCAATTTCCTGCACTGGCTTAGATATGCCTGGCGAATATCAGACACCAAATCTCCTGTCTCCTCCCCGCAGTTCCTGCAGTCAAAGATCTGTAGGTGTTTGCAGTTAATACCCAACACACTTAAAATATCATCACTAACCACTGATCCAAAAACCAAGACCCTTAAATTCCTCGGACTTCCAAGGGTTGGTAGTAATGAGGGAAAATCCTCAACCTCAAGATCGTTCACTTTGACATGTGTAAATAAGGTTTTGTCAAGGCTCTTTTCATCACCCCCACTTTGACAGTACTTAACAATTTGCAGCATATTGTCACCAGTGATGTGGATCCTACCCTTGGTGACTAACAGGGGTAGGAAAACCTGTGTTAGGAATGGGCAGAAGTGATGGTAAGCCATGTCAGCCACCTTCATCAAGAGTGGGGCAGCTAGGAGCAGGTACTGCCATTATTTTCGCGGGGTCTAAGTTCTTTTTCTCAAGTGATAGGAACAGTGAGAACAGCCACTTAGAAAGTGATTTCTCTGAAAGAGTCTGGAGACTCTGCATTCTTGTGGAGGCTAAGTGAAAAACAATCTGCAAGAAAAATACATTATCATCATTTTCATACCCAGTATCAACATCATCGCTGCTATATTTTATTTAACCTCTTCAGTACAATTACATTTTTATTCTTTTTATTGCTATCTCTAATTATATCAGTTTAAGAGACTTTTAAACTTAATGCTTTAGATGTAGCTTTCAACATGACAAGTCTTTCCTATTAATCTATTTTTATGTGTCATAAGGAAGCAATAAACTATATATCTGTTTTTAATATGTCTTAATCCCTATCCGCTGTCACAAAGCCTCCTTTCCTCTAACTTGCACCACCTTCATTCATATACCACTGCCTTTCCGCGCTATGACTCCACTTCATCCTTAATCTTCTCCTGCACTTCACAAACATACTCTCTCCTACTCTACTGCTCTCTCTCTTGACTTCTGTCCCTCCAACAAGCCTCACTTCCATACGCTAGAGTTGATATCACAATACTGTCATGTACTAACTTTTTCACTTCCATCCTCACTTCCTTGTTTCTTATTACTGCATTCAAGGATCCAGCAACCTTTCTTCCCTGCTGTACCCTTTCAAGCGCTTCACCCACCGAAATTCCATCCTTACTCATCACACTACCCAAGTACTTAAATGCACTCACATTTTCCATTTCCTCCTCATCCAAACTCACTGTACATTTACTGACTTCACTTCTCTCGAAGACCATAACTTTACTCATCCCTACGTTCACCTTTAGATTACGTTTCTTACACACTCTCTTACACACTTACAAAGTTCATTTACCAATTTCCCTGATTTTCAGTAGCCAACATGTGCAAAAAGCTGCAGTATTTTGAAAAACATCACTGACTCCACCATAATTATGACCTGCTATAATTTACATCTTTGCTAAACTATATAAGGAAAAATTTGCATTAAAACAATAACCCACGCAAAAATGTCAACAACAACAGCACGTCAACATTTAGAGTGAAAGTCTGGCAACAACTTCCTTTCAGCCAGGAACTGGGTTAAAAGGAATCAAAACTATATTTCACTGGTGTACATCTGTCTTGCTCTCCATACAAAATTCCACACCACTTCTTAGACACTATCAGTCTTTCAGACCTATACCTGAACAAGAAGCACGGAGAGAGGCAGGTCGCTTCTTCATTGATAGTTATTGGTGATTCTCAGCCCTAAAGATTGGTTGCCTATCTAGACCAGTAAATCAAGGCTTGTGTGAGTTGAATGAGCCTGCCCACTCATCTCTGACATGTGCAGGCCAGCTGGTACAATACAATACACACTTACATATACAGATACAGTCACTGTTCACATAACGCGCGAATATTGTTCCTGGCAGCTCCCACTTTATGAGAATTCCGCGTTATACTGCCGTGTGCTTACATGATAAAGGGTTTCACAGTACTCAAGCCACACAGTTATTAATATTTCATATACATGTGGTAGGTACAGTAAGTAGACTAGTTAAAATCACAATATGGCAATTATTCACCAATTTGTTTTGATATAGAAGTACACACGATACTACAAATCCTACATATAAACACGCTTGGTATACATATTAATTATACATACAAAGCATGAGTGATAAGTCTGCTTTTGTGAAAATCAAATTCTTTAACTGTTCTCCGTCCCAGCCGGGATTCGATCCTGGGTTCATTAGGAGTGCAGGCCGCCTCTGCACTTCTTTGTTTCTTCCGCTTGCCCTGACTCCTCCCTATCTTTCATTCTGGTCTCCTGCAGCATTCCCGTGTTAGATTCTTTCATTCCTTTTCAGCTTCTTTACCTCAAATACGTCCCTTCAGCAATCTTTATATGTCCGTTTTCATCTCAGTCACCTGCCTATCTGCTCCGTTGTAATTAAATACTCCTTCACTCCGTTGTTCTCACCAAAGATTCTTTTTACCAACTCGTGCTCCAGAATAAACTCAATCGGCCGGCTCAAAACACAAGGATTGATGAGGGATCAAGAGAGGAGGAGGAGAAATACAAAGGAAAACAAAGGAAAGCACACAGCAACAGACCTTATGGTCCTCTCGAGGCTACATGTTACAGAGCAGACTATGACTACGAGATCTAATTATACATGCTAAAGGATAAGGATAGTAAAGCATGAAGGCTCCCCCCCCTCCCTTTCAAACCCTCCGGCTGAAAGGTAGGCATTAGCATGTTATGACAATACAGTATGTAACAACTATAGGCATTAATATATAGGTATTATTATGAGCAACACTGACACAGTAAGTCATGTCCTGCGTACAAGGAAAGTCGAACACATATTCTGTCTCAAGAATGTCGTTGTATCACAAACTCTTTAACTCAGATAACACTGGTATTTCATGAGCTTGCAGTTTAACCAACTTGGGCCAGTTACCTAACGTTATGGAAAACTACCTATGGAAAGGTACCGGACAAAGACACCCGTGCACTGGTCGTTATATAACTCCAGGGAAAGCAACTGGGAGAGCTGAAAGCCAGAAAGAACGATGAAGGGTACTTGTCCGCCGTCACGTAATGCTATGTTATGCTGTCATTCATATAACTTTGTAGCCTACAATTAAACTCCGTTACCCAAGAAGGGCCATGACTTATCTCATCCTCAGACACCCTACTAGGCTGACTGCTGGGAGGACACTGAGCTAAAAATAGGCCACTTGCCCCTCCGATAAGCTCTCTGGTGTTGCCATATACTTCCCTTAGACCTGGCCACCCTCACCTTTGACTCATGAAATTTGACGCAAATTCATCCACAGGAAAAGATTCTACCATCATTTATAGGGATTTTGCGTCATGTTGCATCATTGGTTACGCTTCAGATTGCAAGGATCATGACTTACATTGAGTCATTATGTATAAAAGGGTTAAGTTGATAGACAGAGGTGAAAAGGTTTACCTACAGGGTGTAAGCACGGAAGCAAAACTCTTGAGGACAACATGATGGATCCCATCAGGCCCATATGCCTTTTTAGTACAGAGGCCAGTGATAGCTGAAAATGCATCAGTTGAAGAAATTTTAATATCACCATTGAGGAAGTCAGAAGGGTAACTGATGGAGGAACAGCACTGGAATCGTCTAAGGTGGAATTGGAGGAGAAAGGCTTAGGGTAGATTTCTGCATTGTGAGTAGAAGAAATAACTACAGAGCCATCAAAGTGGAAAAAAGGATTGAAAGATGATGAGGTAAAGGTGTTAGAAAGGGTTTTGGCAAGGTGCCAGAAGGAGCAGGAAGAAATTTAGTTTCAGAGTTCTGAGCAGTTAGTATGAATGAAATTCCTCTTAGCAAGACAAAGAACAGACTTGGCACATTTCTGAGCAGAATCATAAAAGATATGAAATTCAGGGGTGAATCTGATCTCGTACCTTTTGTAGGTCTCCTCCTTGTTGTGGGAATCATTAGAACAAATGTGATTAAACTAAGGTTTTTCTACATTAGTCACAGGATATGAGAAAGAAATGTATGCTTCCATACCTGAGAGAGAAATCTATATTATGTTCAAGGCACACTCAGATGGCTCTTGGTCACGGAAACAATAATCATTCCAGGGAAAATCAAAGAAGCACTGCATGAGGGCCTTCCAATCAGCAGCTCCAAAGTGCCACAGCCACCACTTCTTAAGAGGGTCTACAGGTCTTATTGGAGCGATAGGATAGGTTAAAACAATAAGGTTGTGATTGGAGGAACCCCAACAGAAGTAAAAGATTAACAGCGTAAGCAGAAGGAATAGATTTAAGGCAAAGGTCAGGCATGATGGAACTCTCTTCAAGGTGGTCAAAGATATCGATAGGGTGATGTACACCCTCCCAAAAAAGTATCACCCCCTTTGGGTACGATGGTTGAGAAAATGAGCAACTTCTGCAGACACACATGAGTCTATACATGTGAGGCCTCAAAACTTATACCAGTATGTGTGTGTGTGTGTGTGGGTGTGTGTGTGTGTGTGTGTGTGTGTGTGTGTGTGTGTGTGTGTCTGTGTGTGTGTGTTTATTTTGATTTACGAAAGATAATATCTGCAATTATTATTACAGGATGCCTCATATATCACAATGCTTCATCCTTGTTTCAGAATGATGCATGCTGTAAGAGTGCCGAGACTTTTTTGGGAAGGTGTACAAGCTGCTCTAGGTCATTCAGGATAGAAAAGATGTAGGTTTGTTCACCTGGTGGATCAGTGAAAGGAGAGGAGAGCCAGAGGTTGTGGTGAACACTGAAATAACTTAGAATAGAGATTTCAGAGAAGTAGAAATTAGTGAGATGTGTTCCATCTGAGAAGTAAAATATTCGATTTTTTTGTTTTGTTATAGTCAATAGAATTAGGGGATATTGACTCAGTATAGATATATTTAGTTGGAGAATGATAGGATATTCGAAACCAGAGAGTAGGGAATTCACATGATTCGAGTTCAGAAAAACGAGAGCAAGATAATATTCATTCATTGTGTAGATAAACACAACAGCCACCCTTGGCCTTGAAATGAGTATGGAGAAAGTATGTCGACAGACGTAGCCGAGATGTTCATTAGACAGGAAGAGATTGTAAGGTGTATGGTACATGTATCGTAGATCACAGCAGCCACCAATGTTGATAGTGCTGCCCTTGTACATAATCGAGGCTCAGGAAGTGGAGATTAACGTGGGTAGTTATTGATAAAATCGTGAACTTTCGATGGCTCTTTGTGGGTCGTGCTCCGTCTCACTTCCTCTCTAGCTTTCCCGCTTGGCTCATAAGTGGAGGTGATATAAAGGGTGATTGGGGTTAACTGAGTTTATTGAGAAACAAATACTTGAATGAAAAAGTTGGACAATGTGACGTGACCTGTGTATTGTCAGTGGCAATTTGTGCTTGCTGCCGTCCTCCTACTTTACTCTCTCTAAGCTCCCAACGTCCTTCTCCGCTCTGGCTCGTTCTGTTTACCACTCACTCCTACGTCTGATTTCCTGACTAAATATTGCTGCTGAATCTTCTGGCGAACAAACATGTGGGAGTATGTTTGCGTACGTATGTGCGTGTGTATGTGTGTCGGCCACGTTTCCGGCACCTGATCAGATTTGTTTGGCATATATGAGATTCTTTTTTGTCTGGGCTTTGGGATTTGTAGTTTATTACTTCCTGAAGAACCTAGACATAATTACCTGACCATTACAAATTGTACTACTGTTGCATATTAACAACTGTTACATGTAAATGCCTAAAACTATTGTAATGCCTCTTTAAGTACCTGTAGGAGGATACAGAGAACGAAGAGTTCTGCTTTATCAGCAAGACACAGTTACAGCACCATCAGTGCCGAAAAGAGGAGATAAGGATGATGACGTTGTTAGAAAGACTTTTGGCAAGGAGTCAAATGAAGCAGGAAAAATTTGAGTTAGAGAGTTAAGAGTATTTAGTGTGAATGAAATTATTTTTGCAAAGTGAAGAACAGACTAACATGATTCCAGGCTGAAACATAAGAAGGATGAGATTCGGGGGTGGTTGTGGTCCGGTACCTTTTGTTGGCCTTCTCCTTATTGTGGACAGCATTAGAACAAGCGTGATTAATGCAAGGCATTTTGCATTAGTCACAGGATAAAAGAAAGGAATGTATGTTCTCATGCCCGAGAGATTAGCCTCCGCAATGTACACTCGGAAGCACTAATTTCTCCCCCCCTTGTAGCCGGAGTCGCGGCCAGTGAGAGACCAGGCGTTCGAACACCCCACACCCACATCCCCTCCCCCAACCCCAGTGGCAAATGTTGTTGGACAAATGTGGAACGGCCAAAGCTGGTGATCTTACAATGTCATGATTGTTTTTATAGAGAATCAGAACCAGTAGGTGTAAGTATATAAAGGTATTTAATGTGTATTACTGTGCTGTTATCCACAACATATGAAAAAGGAACGAAAATGAAAGAAGACCTACATTGTATTATGTGTTATTGTCTGTAATAGTTACGTCCTATATTATAATGTTACAAATAAGTATAGTATAATGAACAGCATCTGTTGAAAGATATGATGTCTTTTCTCACACATTCTCATTCCCACCACCACCACCACCACCCTTCTCTCTGGTTTTATATCAACCAAACACCTCTCTTATCCTCCTGTCCCCCACTCCCACGCTTAGTTAACCAACATAAAAATATTGATGAAATGATCCGTCAGGTATTGATCATATTAATATTAGCATACACCTCAGTATTAAGCACCAACAAATCAGTAACATACAATGCTTCGATAAACCTGCCAACTATTTCATCTTGTAAGCTGTTACGTGACATATGCACTGAAAGTTTGACCTTGTTACAGGGACATACTGCTGTTTATTGCTAACACAGGTTATGGGTGTTTTTGGACGTCCATCAATTCATATTAACGTGACAATTTAAGCCTCACATTATAAACATGTAAGGTTTATATTCCTGTCACTACCGTATTAACCAAACGAATCAGGGATCGTTCTGACGAACCACAAACTCTCTGCTTCAACGAAAATATTTCGACCTCTTGTCACAACAGTGACAAAATGTCACAATGTATACGACTGAATGTGGGTCAGTCGTCTACATAATGACATTGTGTCACTGTTGTCACAGGAGGTCGGAATATTTTCGTAAAAGCAGAGAGTTTGTGGTTCGTCAGAACCGATCCCTGATTCGTTTCGTCCATCCATTAATGACAGGAACATAAATCTTAAGTGTTTATAATGTAAGGCTTAAATTGCCACGTTAATATGAATTCATGGGCGTCCAAAACCACACACAACCTGTGTTAAAGTAAAACAACCGTATGTCCTTGTATCACAAGGTCCAACTTGCGGTGAGTATGTCACGTAACAGCTTACAACAAGATGAAATAGTAGAGGAAAGGCGCGAAAATGAAAGAAGACCTACAGTGTGCCTTGTGTTATTGTCTATAATACTTATGTCCTATTTTATAATGTTACAAATAAGTATAGTGTTGTGAACAGCATCTGTTGAAATATATGATGTCTTTTCTCATACATTCTCACTCCCGCCACCACCACCCATCTCTCTCGATTCCTGTCTCCACCAAACGCCTCTCTTATCCTCTCGTCCACCAGTCACACCCATTATTAACCAACGTAAACAAAGATAGTGATGAAATGATCCGTCAGGTATTGATCATATTATTACTATAATACACCTCTGTATTAAGCACCAACAAATCAATAACATACAATGCTTCGGTATACCTGCCGACTATTTCATATTGTTGTAAGCTGTTACGTGACATACTCACCGCAAGTTGGACCTTGTGATACAAGGACATACGGTTGTTTTACTTTAACACAGGTTGTGTGTGGTTTTGGACGCCCATGAATTCATATTAACGTGGCAATTTAAGCCTTACATTATAAACACTTAAGATTTATGTTCCTGTCATTAATGGATGGACGAAACGAATCAGGGATTGGTTCTGACGAACCACAAACTCTCTGCTTTTACGAAAATATTCCGACCTCCTGTGACAACAGTGACACAATGTCATTATGTAGACGACTGACCCACATTCAGTCGTATACATTGTGACATTTTGTCACTGTTGTGACAAGAGATCGAAATATTTTCGTTGAAGCAGAGAGTTTGTGGTTCGTCAGAACCGATCCCTGATTCGTTTGGTTAATACGGTAGTGACAGGAATATAAACCTTACATGTTTATAATGTGAGGCTTAAATTGTCACGTTAATATGAATTGATGGACGTCCAAAAACACCCATAACCTGTGTTAGCAATAAACAGCAGTATGTCCCTGTAACAAGGTCAAACTTTCAGTGCATATGTCACGTAACAGCTTACAAGATGAAATAGTTGGCAGGTTTATCGAAGTATTGTATGTTACTGATTTGTTGGTGCTTAATACTGAGGTGTATGCTAATATTAATATGATCAATACCTGACGGATCATTTCATCAATATTTTTATGTTGGTTAACTAAGCGTGGGAGTGGGGGACAGGAGGATAAGAGAGGTGTTTGGTTGATATAAAACCAGAGAGAAGGGTGGTGGTGGTGGTGGTGGGAATGAGAATGTGTGAGAAAAGACATCATATCTTTCAACAGATGCTGTTCATTATACTATACTTATTTGTAACATTATAATATAGGACGTAACTATTGCAGACAATAACACATAATACAATGTAGGTCTTCTTTCATTTTCGTTCCTTTTTCATATGTTGTGGATAACAGCTCAGTAATACACATTAAATACCTTTATATACTTACACCTACTGGTTCTGATTCTCTATAAAAACAATCATGACATTGTAAGATCACCAGCTTTGGCCGTTCCACATTTGTCCAACAACATTTGCCACTGGGGTTGGGGGAGGGGATGTGGGTGTGGGGTGTTCGAACGCCTGGTCTCTCACTGGCCGCGACTCCGGCTACTAGGGGGGGAGAACTTAGTGCTTCCGAGTGTACCAGGCACCCTTAGACACTCACTGATGATTGTGACATGTTGTTGAGTAAACATAATGCCCTTAGAGCCCCCCAACTTTGTTATTGATGCTTCATGGTTCATGGCTCCATGCACCGACGACCATGGCGCTGGAGGCAAAGGTCCTCCATTTGTTCAGTAACATCATTCATCGTCAATTGGGCTCCCAGCAATTGTACATCAGTGAGCTGAAGTCGAATGACTGTGTGGATGCTAATGTGGGGTCGTCTGAATTTGCCCTCAGGTTTTACTTACCGACTTATACATCTGTGAATACCTCTGAGCATTTTGCTGTTGACAATGTCATAGACTATGCTCTAAATTCCTGTCATGAATCATTTGTCATTTATTCGGACTCTAAGTCAGCTCCGGAGGCAATTGCTTCTTGCACTGCTGATTCTCATGAGATCCAGGGCCGTATTGTCAATAAAGTGCATTTGTGCAGCGAGTCTTTCACACTGATCTGGGTGCCTGATCATTCCCGTCTTTACGGCAGTGAACAGGCTAGCGTACTCGCGAGGTTGGCTTCAGACCTTAGAGAGGTCTAACATTCCCAGTAATCTACAGTCGAGTGTCTCCCTAGGAAAGAAATCGATAAATCTTCTCTGGCAAGGTCAGTGGATCATAGTGAATTTTCCAGCTTACAAACCATTTGTTGGTGATTGGATTTCTGCCACCCATTCCAGTCGTCTAGAGGAGATGATTTTGTTTGTTTCCGAATACACTGCACGCATCTCACTCATATCATGGATGCCATATATTGAGGGACGATTTCCAGGGCACTGTGACTGCTGTGGTGCAGTATTATGTAACGGTCGTATCATCCTGCGTTCTTGGCGATTTATTCGTGAACGCGCATTATTTACAAATTACTGTGGCACAGAAGACACCTTCACTTTCTGCAGTCTTGGGTTATGACTGATAAATTGGTAATTTTCCTGAGTGAGACCTAATTGATCAGAATGATGTGCCTTTCTGTCTGTTTGGTTGTGGTTTATATATAATATATATATATATATATATATATATATATATATATATATATATATATATATATATATATATATATATATATATTTATTTAGGATGAACATTTATGAAATAGTTCCTTTTGCCGACAATTTTGTGTCTTATATTCATGTCGCGCATATTAAACCACATGCCTCTCCTAACAGGCACCAGTTGACAGAGAGAGAGAGAGAGAGAGAGAGAGAGAGAGAGAGAGGAGGGAAACTAGGCGTTTGCAGTTGATGGTGGGGTGTTGGGTGAGGTACTTAACTTTTTGTACATACTTACAAAGATGCTTGACATCCGGTTATATAAGTTTCCTTTATTAGGTTTACAGTTGACGTATATGGAGTAGTTTCTGACTCATTTGTTTCTCTTTCATATTTGATGTCCTATATTTTAATACACGTGCCTCGCCAGACAGTCAGCAGGTGATGAATGCAGGTGTGTAATGTAGAGGATCATTACACATTTGTAGTCAATGGTGTGCTGTTGGTTGAGGCATTTTACCCATTAGTGAATATACTCTGTGAATGATTAGTTAGATTTAGTTGTTTGTCTATTTAGGTCTTAGTCCCGGATAGTGATCTGTGTGCTTGGATTATAAATGTTATGATGCAGATCAGGTTTCTTTTTTTTATTCATGTTTTAATTTAGTCATAATATCGTAAAAATTGTAAATAATATTAGTACTATTGTAAAAAATTATACAAGAATATTAATTAGTTTAATGACCTGGGCTTTCGGGCCAGTGGACCATAGGAACCCCCTCCCCCCGAAAAAAAAAAAAAAAAAAGCGATTTTAAGTATTGGTGTGGATGGGAAAGAGTTTGTGTGCTGTAACAGGACAAGTGACAGCTTCCACATTTTTATTTGTTGGTGCAAAGTGAAGTGAGTCGGTCAAATCCAGGCTTATACTGCTTCTTAATCATACCATTCTGACTCGTCTCTCCTTACATAATAATTGTATATTGCAAAATACACACACACACACACACACACACACACACACACACACACACAGAGGAAACCAGTGTTCATTCTTGATCTATCTATCTATCTATTGCCAGACGCCTTAATCCCGTAAGGGGTGGCCACAAACAAATTGCCTCCATGTTTCTCTGTCCCCCGCCATTTCACTGTCTTGCTCCCAGCTCACATACCCCCTCTCTCATATACCTCTCCACTCCAACCCTCCATCTCATCCTTGGCCCTCCCCTCCCTCTCCCCCTTTCCAGTTCACTCACATACACTCTCCTCGTCAGTCTCTCACTCTCCAATCTCTATGCATGGTCAAACCACCTCAATGTGTTTCTCCTAACGCTTCCTATCACTGCCACATCCATACCTTAACGCTCCTTCACATCCTCATTTGTCAGTCTGTCTCTCCATGTGACTCCACATGCTCCTTTCATATAATTCACTTCCACAGCTCTCACTCTTGACTTGTGTCCCTACAATAAGGTCTAGCTTCACTTCCATACGTTAGAGTTGGTATCACAATATTACATATAGTAACTTTTTCACTTCCATGCTCACTTCCCTGTTTTTTATCACTGCTTTCATCAAACCAGCAACCTTTCTTCCTTGTTATACCCTTTCAAGCACTTCACCCTCCAAACTTCCATCCTTACTCATCACACTACCCAAGTACTTAAATGCACTCACATTTTCCATTTCCTTCCCATCCAACCTCACTGTACATTCACTGACTTCACTTCTCTCGAAGACCATAACTTTACTCTTCCCTACATTCACCTTTAGATTCTGTTTCTTACACACTCTCCCAAACTCATCCACAATACAAATACTGTAATTACATTCCACCAATTCTCTAACTCTGCCATCCTCCTGTCATGGCTACACCTCTTGAAATTTCTTTCCACCTAAAGAGCTTCCCAATACTGAGTGGTCCATAAGAAGTGCTCCACAAGAAAGTCAACTGGTGGTACATTACGTGTTGCAGGGATGGATCAGTCTGCTGGTGAGGGCAGGCTGTAGCACTAGGAGTAAACAATGAGAAATTGTTGCAGAGCAGACATTGACAACAGTGGCAAGCCTTCACAACACACAATAAATCACCAGGTGAATGGAAGAGAAGCATTATATTTGAACCACCTAGTATTATTTTTTTCTCTACTTATTACACATTGTCCATAACCTCTGTGTAAAGCATACTTCGGTGCTGGGTGAAGTTTCAGTGAACCGGTGCCACTGGAGGCTTGGAGCATTTTCTTGAATATGAAGGCTCAGTTCTCTCATTTCATGTCTTTTTACAATGACCATAAGCTGCTTCGGGGTTTCCTGTGTGGATACAAGCACTTTGGCAGCCTCCAGTGACACTTCACAGCACATAGGTAAAGCCAGATGCTCTAAATTCTGCCATCCAACTTCAGCCATAATAACATTAACTGATTCCTCCAGATTGTGGATGGTTGCACAGCCACAGTGAACCTCTCTCAGACCTTTCTTATTAATGTTCAAATATTTAAACAGTCTGACTGATATGTTGTGTAGCAACTCCAGCTTTTCAACTGTGGGAAATAAAGGTTGTCTTAGCTGGTCCAGATCTGCACCATCAAACCCAAAGTTATGCATCTTTAATACTAAAGTTTTGAGCTGTGTACAAGACTGACTAAGCAATATTATATCATGACAGTCCAGGAGGGTTGTTGTCAAAGAAAGGAATGACAACTGGTGTCCATAGCTTGGGACTGATAACTCTTTTAAATTGGCACCACTTTCCAAGGTAGCCACCAATGTCTTCAGGTGATTAAAAGATGCTAAGGAATGGCCCACGACCCTTTCCTTTCCTGCATCCACCCACAGAGACACTACTTCTAACACTGGGCAAAGAATAGGAAGAATCTGAAGAGTTGAGACCCAAACTTCCAAGCAGTCCCAGAGCATAATCTTAATATTGAGGGACAAATTCTGGTACCGTGCCTGGTACACGAAGTGTAAGGCATCTCGTAACAATACCCTTGCACACAAGACAAGCTCTGTCTCAGGCAGCATCAGCAAGACTGAAATTCCCTGCTCTGTTAGCCCCACCCGCCTTTCACGGAAGTCATAGTCAAGTATGAACTCTGTCAAAAAGACATACTTCAATTTCCTGCACTGGCTTAGATATGCCAGGCCAATATCAGACACCAAATCTCCTGTCTCCTCCCCGCAGTTCCTGCAGTCAAAGATCTGTAGGTGTTTGCAGTTAATACTCAACACACTTAAAATATCATCACTAACCCCTGATCCAAAAACCAAGACCCTTCAATTCCTCAGATTTCCAAGGGTTGGTAGTAATGAGGGAAAATCCTCAACCTCAAGATCGTTCACTCTGACATGTGTAAATGAGGTTTTGTCAAGGCTCTTTTCATCACCCCCACTTTGACAGTACTTAACAATTTCCAACTTATTGTCACCAGTGATGTGGATCTTACCCTTGGTGACTAACAGGGGTAGGAAAACCTGCGTTAGGAATGGGCAGAAGTGATAGTAAGCCATGTCAGCCACCTTCATCAAGAGTGGGGCAGCTGGGAGCAGGTACTGCCATATTTTGGCAGGGTCTAAGTTCTTTTTCTCAACTGACAGGAACAGTGAGAACAGACACTTAGAAAGTGATTTCTCTGAAAGAGTCTGGAGACTCTGCATTCTTGTGCAGGCTAAAAGAAAAACAATCTGCAAGAAAAATACATTATCATCATTTTCATACCCAGTATCAACATCATCGCTGCTATATTTTATTTAACCTCTTCAGTACAATGACATTTTTATTCTTTTTATTGCTATCTCTAATTATATCGGTTTAAGAGACTTTTAAACTTAATGCTTTAGATGTAGCTTTCAACATGACAAGTCTTTCCTTTTAATCTTTTTTTATGTGTCTGAAGGAAGCAGTAATCTATATATCTGTTTTTAATATGTCTTAATCCCTGTCCGCTGTCACAAAGCCTCCTTTCCTCTAACTTGCACCACCTTCATTCATATATCACTGCCTGTCCACATTATCACTCCACCTCATCCTGAATCTCCTCCTCCACTTCACAAACATACTCTCTCCTACTCTACTGCTCATTCTCCATTCTCTTCACATAGGGAAAACATCTCAGGGTACTTCTAACACCTTCAAGTACATTCACATCAACATCTCGACACTCATAAACTTATTCACTTGTCTGTCTACCTCTCCATAAAACTCCTCACAGATAATTCACTTCCACTCTGTCATTCTTGACTTGTGTTTGTTGAGCAACGTGCAAGCTTCACTTCAGTATGCTAAAGTGGGGATTGCAATGAACTCCTATTGTCCTATGTTAAGGCAAAAATGCCCTATTACATGTTGGTATTACTTTATGCTCGTATTTATTATCAAGTCCACAGTAATTTACAGAAAAACTAACTGTAAAAGTACTGTTGGTAATTACAAAGTGTTATCTATCTATCTATTGCCAGACACCTTAATCCCATAAGGGGTGGCCACAAACAAATCGCCTCCATGTCGCCCTGTCCCCCGCCATTTCATTGCCTTGCTCCCAGCTCACATCCCCCTCTCTCATATATCTCTCCACTCCATCCCTCCATCTCATCTTTGGCCTCCCCCTCCCTCTACCCCCCTCCACTCACATATACTCTCCTCATCAGTCTCTCACTCTCCATCCTCTACACATGGCCAAACCCTTCAATGCGTTTCTCCTAACGCTTCCTATCACATCCACATCCACACTAAAACATTCTTCACATCCTCATTTGTCAATCTGTCTCTCAATGTTACTCATTTCTGCTGCACTCTCTCTTGACTTCTGTCCCTCCAACAAGCCTCACTTCCATACGCTAGAGTTGATATCACAATACTGTCAGGTACTAACTTTTTCACTTCCATGCTCACTTCCTTGTTTCATATTACTGCATTCAAGGATCCAGCAACCTTTCTTCCCTGCTGTACCCTTTCAAGCGCTTCACCCACCGAAATTCCATCCTTACTCATCATCACACTACCCAAGTACTTAAATGCACTCACATTTTCCATTTCCTTTTCATCCAGCCTCACTGTACATTTATTGACTTCACTTCTCTCGAAGACCATAACTTTACTCTTCCCTTCGTTCACCTTTTAGATTACGTTTCTTACACACTCTCTTACACACTTACAAAGTTCATTTACCAATTTCCCTGATTTTCAGTAGCCAACATGTGCAAAAAGCTGCACTATTTTGAAAAACATCACTGACTCCACCATAATTTTGACCTGCTATAATTTACATCTTTGCTAAACTATACAAGGAAAAATTTGCATTAAAACAATAACCCACGCAAAAATGTCAACAACCAACAACACGTCAACATTTAGTGTGAAAGTCTGGCAACAACTTCCTTTCAGCCAGGAACTGGGTGAAAAGGAATCAAAACTATATTTCACAGGTGTACATCTGTCTTGCTCTCCATATAAAATTCCACACCACTTCTTAGACACTATCAGTCTTTCAGACCTATACCTGAACAAGAAGCACGGAGAGAGGCAGGTCGCTTCTTCAGTGATAGGTATTGGTGTTTCTCAGCCCTAAAGATTGGTTGCCTATCTAGACCAGTAAATCAAGGCTTGTGTGAGTTGAATGAGCCTGTCCACCCATCTCTGACATGTACAGGCCAGCTGTAGCAATACAATACACACTTACATATACACATACAGTCACTGTTCACATAACGCGTGAATATTGTTCCTGGCAGCTCCCACTTTATGAGAATTCCGCGTTATACTGCCATGTGTTTACATGATAAAGGGTTGGACAGTACCCAAGCCACACAGTTATTAAAATTTCATACACATGTGGTAGGTACAGTAAGTAGACTAGGTAAATTCACGATATGGCAATTATTCACCTATTTGTTTAGATATTGAAGTACACACGATACTACAAAACCTACAGTATAAACACGCTTGGTATACATATTAATTATACATACACAGCATGAGTGATAAGTCTGCTTTTGTGAAAATCAAATTCTTTAACTGTTCCCCGTCCCAGCCGGGATTCGATCCTGGGTTCATTAGGAGTGCAGGCCGCCTCTGCACTTCTTTGTTTCTTCCGCTTGCCCTGACTCCTCCCTATCTTTCATTCTGGTCTCCTGCAGCATTCCCGTGTTAGATTCTTTCATTCCTTTTCAGCTTCTTTACCTCAAATACGTCCCTTCAGCAATCTTTATATGTCCGTTTTCATCTCAGTCACCTGCCTATCTGCTCCGTTGTAATTAAATACTCCTTCACTCCGTTGATCTCATCAAAGATTCTTTTTACCAACTCGTGCTCCAGAACAAACTCAATCGGCCGGATCAAAACACAAGGATTGATGAGGGATCAAGAGAGGAGGAGGAGAAATACAAAGGAAAACAAAGGAAAGCACACAGCAACAGACCTTATGGTCCTTTCGAGGCTACATGTTACAGAGCAGACTATGACTACGAGATCTAATTCTACATGCTGAAGGATAAGGATAGTAAAGCATGAAGGCTCCCCCCCCCCTTTCAAACCCTCCGGCTGAAAGGTAGGCATTAACATGTTATGACAATACAGTATGTAACAACTATAGGCATTAATATATAGGTATTATTATGAGCAACACTGACACAGTAAGTCATGTCCTGCGTACAAGGAAAGTCGAACACATATTCTGTCTCAAGAATGTCGTTGTATCACAAACTCTTTAACTCAGATAACACTGGTATTTCATGAGCTTGCAGTATAACCAAATTGAGCCAGTTACCTAACGTCATGGAAAACTACCTATGGAAAGGTACCAGACAAAGACACCCGTGCACTGGTTGTTATATAACTCCAGGGAAAGCAATTGGCAGAGCTGAAAGCCAGAAAGAACGATCAAGGGCACTTGTCCACCGTCACGTAACGCTATGTTATGCTGTCATTCACACCTCCATATAACTTTGTAGCCTAAAATTAAACTCCGTTACCCAAGAAGTGGCCATGACTTATCTCATCCTCAGACACCCTACTAGGCTGACTGCTGGGAGGACATTGAGCTAAAAATAGGCCACTTGCCCCTCCGATAAGCTCCCGGGTGTTGCCATATACTTCCCTTAGACCTGGCCACCCTCACCTTTGACTCATCAAATTTGACGCAAATTCATCCACAGGAAAAGTTTCTACAACCATTTATAGGGAATTTGCGTCATGTTGCATCATTGGTTACTCTTCAGATTGCAAGGATCATGACTTACATTGAGTCATCATGCATAAAAGGGTTAAGTTGACAGACAGAGGTGAAAAGGTTTACCTACAGGGTGTAAGCACGGAAGCAAAACTCTTGAGGACAACATGAGGGATCCCATCAGGCCCGTATGCCTTGTTAGTACAGAGGCCAGTGATGGCTGAAAGTGCATCAGTTGAAGAAATTTTAATATCACCATTGAGGAAGTCAGAAGGGTAATTGATGGAGGAACAGCACTGGAATCGTATAACGTGGAATTGGATTAGAAAGTCTTAGGGTAGAGTTCTGCCTTGTGAGTAGAAGAAATAACTACAGAACCATCAAAGTGGAAAAGAGGATTGAAAGATGATGAGGTAAAGGTGTTAGAAAGGGTTTTGGCAAGGTGCCAGAAGGAGCAGGAAGAATTTTAGTTTGAGAGTTCTGAGCAGTTAGTATGAATGAAATTCCTCTTAGCAAGACAAAGAACAGACTTAGCACATTTCTGAGGAGAATCATAAAAGATATGAAATTCACGGGTGAATCTGATCTCGTACCTTTTGTAGGTCTCCTCCTTGTTGCGGGAATCAATAGAACAAGTGTGATTAAACTAAGGTTTTTCTACATTAGTCACAGGATATGAGAAAGAAATGTATGCTTCCATACCTGAGAGAGTAATCTATATTATGTTCAAGGCACACTCAGATGGCTCTTGGTCATGGAAACAATAATCATTCCAGGGAAAATCAAAGAAGCGCTGCATGAGGGCCTTCCAATCAGCAGCTCCAAAGTGCCACAGCCATCACTTCTTAAGAGGGTCTACAGGTCTTATTGGAGCGATAGGATAGGTTAAAGCAATAAGGTTGTGATCGGAGGAACCCCAACAGAAGTAAAAGATTAACAGCGTAAGCAGAAGGATTAGATTTAAGGCAAAGGTCAGGCATGATGGAACTCTCTTCAAGGTGGTCAAAGATATGGATAGGGTGATGTACACCCTCCCAAAAAAGTATCAGCCCCTTTGGGTACGATGGTTGAGCAACTTCTACAGACACACATCAGTCTATACATGTGGGGCCTAATAACTTATACCAGTTTTTTTTTTTTTTTTTTTTTGAGTTCTGATAATTACCAAAGATAATATTTGCAATTATTATTACAGGATGCCCCACATTTCACAATGCTTCATCCATGTTTCAGAATGATACATGCTGTACGAGTGCCGAGACTTTTTTGAGAAGGTGTACAAGCTGCTCTAGGTCATTCAGAATAGAAAAGATGTAGGCTTGTTCACCTGGTGGATCAGTGAAAGGAGAGGAGAGCCAGAGGTTGTGGTGAACATGGAAATAACTTAGAATAGAGATTTCAGAGAAGTAGAAATTAGTGAGGTGTGTTCCATCTGAGAAGTAAAATATTCAATTTTTTTGTTTTTTCATAGTCAGTAGAATTAGGGGATAGAGAGCAAGATAATATTCATTCATTGTGTAGATAAACACAACAGCCACCCTCGGCCTTGAAATGAGTAAGGAGAAAGTATGTCGACAGACGTAGCCGAGATGTTCATTAGACAGGAAGAGATTGTAAGGGGTATCGTACATGTATCATAGATCACAGCAACCACCAATGTTGATAGTGCTGCCCTTGTACATAATCGAGGCTCAGGAAGTGGAGATTAACGTGGGCAGTTATTGATAAAATCGTGAGCTTTGGATGGCTCTTTGTGGGTCGTGCTCCGTCTCACTTCCCCTCTAGCTTTCCCGCTTGTCTCATAAGTGGAGGTGATGTAAAGGATGATTGGGGTTAACTGAGTTTATTGAGAAACAAATACTTGTATGAAAAAGTTGGACAGTGTGACGTGACCTGTGTATTGTCAGTGGCAATTTGTGCTTGCTGCCGTCCTCCTACTTTATTCTCTCTAAGCTCCCAACGTCCTTCTCCGTTCTGCCTCGTTCTCTTTACCACTCACTCCTACGTCTGATTTCCTGACTAAATATTGCTGCTGCAACGTCTGGCGAACAAACATGTGGGAGTATGTTTGCGTACTTATGTGCGTGTGTATGTTTGTCGGCCACGTTTCCGGCACCTGATCAGATTTGTTTGGCATATATGAGATTCTTTGTTGTCTGGGCTTTGGGAAGTGTACTTTATTACTTCCTGAAGAACCTACTCATAATTACCTGACCATTACAAATTGTACTAGTGTTGCATATTAACAACTGTTACATGGAAATGCCTAAAACTATTGTAATGCCTCTTTAAGTACCGGTAGGAGGATGCAGAGAACGAAGGGTTCTGCTTTATCAGTAAGAGACACAGTTACAGCTCCATCAGTGCCGAAAAGAGGAGATAAGGATGATGACGTTGTTAGAAAGACTTTTGGCAAGGAGTAAAATGAAGCAGGAAGAATTTGAGTTAGAGAGTTAAGAGTATTTAGTGTGAATGAAATTATTTTTGCAGAGTGAAGAACAGACTAACATGATTCCAGGCTGAAACATAAGAAGGATGAGATTCGGGAGTGGTTGTGGTGTCATAAAGACTTTGTAGTTACTTGTAGAGAAGTATATTTTAGACTTGTGGTCGAGCAGCTTTTATATCTTGTAGTAGCTTCCCCACCAAATGTCATGTAGTGACAGGAGAGGTAAAGAATAGTATGGGACTATTTTTATTTGTCTTGGAAATATTAACAAGTCTCTCACACGGAACGAATATAAGTCCCGGATAGCTACCTCCCTGTCTCGCTGTCTGTCTCTCTCTCTCTCAAATCTCTAAGCCCTTCTTCCGTGACCTGTCTCTAGGGTCGCTTGTCTCCTTCTAAACTCTCTTTCCTAAAATCTGGTGTAGCAGGGGTGTGTCACGTGTGTTCCTCATGGATGGAAAGCTTAAGGAGCCTGTGTGTGAGTATGTGCGTATATGTGTGTGCATGGTTACCAGATCTTTGTTCACGAGAGGACTGCTGACAGCTAACTGCATCATCTCCTTACTGGCCGCTGTCGTCAGCTTTCCTCAGTGTTAAGAGTGTGTAAGCATGTTTAGCACTGCTCGATTCTCGCAGATACAGCACCTTCTCATCATCTGGCTCCCTGCTTCTATCTATCTATTTATCTATTATGTAGTCCTACATTTGCTCGGCCGCGCGAAAATGGCGTACCATCGACATTTAATAGTCATAACATATTAATACATACTACATACACATTATAATGAACTTATAAGCTAATTAAGTGAAATATATAATATTGTAAAGTAACATAATATTGTATACATATAATATTTATAGTAAATAGTGATTATTCAGTAATAATACTTTTAAACAAGTTGTATACATATTTGAATAAATGCAATGGTTGTTGTATAACACTTTGTAAGACGTGCATGTACAACAGACGTACGCATATAATTGTGCAATGGTAATACTGCTAGGTTATACATTACATATTTGAGTTATCACTTTAGTAATGTCTAATATTTCACCTAACGTGTATGATGATACTGGTAATACAGAATTGTGCTATAATAGTATGACTTAATATTGTACTAACATTGTGGTACTACATAATTGTAACATTTTATGAATTGTTACTAAATATTGTGTTAATGCATAATTGTGTTGGCCTTATAATTGTAGTTACATTTGTTAATGCAACTCTTACATAAGTGTCTTGGCCTTATAATTGTAGTTAAAGTTACATAAAAGTTACATCTTGTTAATGCAACTGTTTTGTCATTACATAATTGTTACATATCGTTTGTAGGTACATAATTGTAGTTAAAGTTACATAAAAGTTACATCTTGTTAATGCAACTGTTACATAATTGGCAAAGTGTAACATAATGCAATCGTTTGTCGTTACATAATTGTTACATATCGTTTGTAGGTACATAATTGTAGTTAGTGTAACATAATGCAATCGTTTGTCGTTACATAATTGTTACATATCGTTTGTAGTTACAAAATTGTAGTTAAAGTTACATAAAAGTTACATCTTGTTAATGCAACTGTTACATAAATTGGTACATATTGTTTGTAGTTACATAATTATAATATGGAGTAACATAATTGTAATAACTGCAGTCCTAACATATGCTGCGGTCGATGATAGTGATGATGTGTCATGCCACTTGTTTGTGGAGACACAATTTGCTTTTTTTGTTTGTAGTTTATGTGGTATTTTGGCATATATAGTAACACTTACACTTATTTTCATTTGTTTGTTATGTGATCTTACTTTATTTCTCTTTTTTTCTTTCTTACTTTTCTTTCTTTCTTTCCTTTCCTTTCCTTTTTTTTTTTTTTTGTATGTATTGATTTTCCATAGTTTGTTTCTCTTTGCTTGTGTACACTTTTTCCATGTTGTTCATGGTTACATAATTGCTGACTAATTTTCTTGGGATACTTTTTTAAAGTTTAGTTTATATTGCACAGATACTACTGAAAATGATATTATATAGTCCCATAGTTTGTTATTTTATATAAAAAATATATACACTATATACAGTATTAACTATACACACTGATTTGTTGTTCACCTGTACCTATCGTGAGTAATAAGTGTGTCAGCACTGTGTGGAAATCATTGTTTTCACGATTGTGTTGAAGATGTTCACTCTTGCTAACGGCATTTGTGTTGGCCATTTTTTTTTTTTTTTTCTAGTTTACCTTGTAACTTAATTTATGTTTCCACTAGGTAGCTTTAATTAATAAATGTTTAATACAGTTCTTTTAATCGCTCACTGAGTAACTGTGATTGGATATTTTCTTTATCACTTTGTAGATATAATATGTATAGTTGTATATATGAAACACGTATTTTATGTAGGTATAAATGGTAACACTCGCTGGTAGTAAATAAATGTTATAATAAATGAATGAATATATACAGTGTAGAATATTTATTTTTGGTGATTATTTAGTGTTTGAGTTATGCAGATAACTGAAGTAAGTATGTGTATTTAAGCTGTAACTATACAGCACGTTTTATATGTTTGTGCAGAAGCTTATTGTCTATCACTGTGTATTGTATGAATGAAGTAACTATGTAACTCACTAATTTTTACCGTGGTGGGAAATGGTGTGTGTGGTGTTGCACGTGGTGATAGCGTTGTCCTTCGCGGGTTGATTGGCGTGTTGTCGTCTCAGCACATGGTGATGTCGGCTTCCCACACTGGTAGCTGTGGTGAGTGAATGAGTAGCGATGAGTAACTTGAGTGAAGATGAGTGAGTAAGATGAGTTATGAGTCGTGTCTCACTCTTCGTTTGTTTGTTCCGTTTTTCTGTGTCGATGTTTTCTCGGTCCTTTTCTCTAGTGATTTACTCGTTGTGGGATGAAGACTGCCGCTACTTGTAGGTGCGTGTAGAAGATTATACAGACGATGTAGAGTTGTTATTTGTAGTTGATTGTAGATGGCTGTAGTTCGCTGATTCGTCGTAGACTTGTAGACTATTTGCACTGTAGGCTGTATTTTGTAGGATTCAATGTAGAACTGAAGCTAATCTTGTAGTCTCGGTTGCTTTTGTAGAAATTTGCTTTTAATTCAGAGACGATGTCCGCAGATTTGCTGGTTTGTCGTTAAGCTACTTGCAAGGCGTCGTGTGATCTCTTGACCTCTGCATCAGCATGATGATCCGGGAGACGGAGGGGGCTGGATGGAGAGAAGTGTCAGGCGCAGATTTTGTTGTTTGTTGAGAGAGATATTCTTGTTTTCAATCTTGGTATTTTGTAGGAATTTAATGTTGATTCGTAGACGAGGTTCGTATCCCACCGCTGCCACCAAATGTCATAAAGACTTTGTAGTTACTTGTAGAGAAGTATATTTTAGACTTGTGGTCGAGCGGCTTTTATATCTTGTAGTAGCTTCCCCACCAAATGTCATGTAGTGACAGGAGAGGTAAAGAATAGTATGGGACTATTTTTATTTGTCTTGGAAATATTAACAAGTCTCTCACACGGAACGAATATAAGTCCTGGGTAGCTACCTCCCTGTCTCGCTATCTGTCTCTCTCTCTCAAATCGCTAAGCCCTTCTTCAGTGACCTGTCTCTAGGGTCACTTGTCTCCTTCTAAACTCTCTTTCCTAAAATCTGGTGTAGCAGGGGTGTGTCACGTGTGTTCCTCATGGATGGAAAGCTTAAGGAGCCTGTGTGTGAGTATGTGCGTATATGTGTGTGCATGGTTACCAGATCTTTGTTCACGAGAGGACTGCTGACAGCTAACTGCATCATCTCCTTACTAGCCGCTGTCGTCAGCTTTCCTCAGTGTTAAGAGTGTGTAAGCATGTTTAGCACTGCTCGATTCTCGCAGATACAACACCTTCTCATCATCTGACTCCCTGCTTCTATCTATTTATCTATTATGTAGTCCTACAGTGGTCCGGTACCTTTTGTTAGCCTTCTCCTTATTGTGGACAGCATTAGAAGAAGTGCGATTAATGCATGGCATTTTGCATTAGTCACAGGATAAAAGAAAGGAATGTATGTTCTCATGCCCAAGAGATAAGCCTCCGCAATATACCAGGCACACTCAGACACTCACTGATGATTGTGACATGTTGTTGAGTAAACATAATGCACTTAGAGCCCCCCAACTTTGTTGTTGATGCTTCATGGTTCATGGCTCCCAGCACCGACGACCATGGCGCTGGAGGCAAAGGTCCTCCACTTGTTCAGTAACATCATTCATCGTCAGTTGGGCTCCCAGCAATTGTACATCAGTGAGCTGAAGTCGAGTGACTGTGTGGAGGCTAATGTGGGGTCGTCTGAATTTGCCCTCAGGTTTTACTTACCGACTTATACATCTGTGAATACCTCTGAGCATTTTGCTGTTGACAGTGTCATAGACTATGCTCTAAATTCCTGTCATGAATCATTTGTCATTTATTCGGACTCTAAGTCAGCTCCGGAGGCAACTGCCTCTTGCACTGCTGATTCTCATGAGATCCAGGGCCGTATTGTCAATAAAGTGCATTTGTGCAGCAAGTCTTTCACACTGATCTGGGTGCCTGATCATTCCCGTCTTAACGGCAGTGAACAGGCTAGCGTACTCGCGAGGTTGGCTGCAGACCTTAGAGAGGTCTGTAACATTCCCAGTAATCTACGGTCGAGTGTCTCCCTAGGAAAGAAATCGATAAATCTTCTCTGGCAAGGTCAGTGGATCATAGTGAATTTTCCAGCTTACCATTTGTTGGTGACTAGGTTTCTGCCACCCATTCCAGTCGTCTAGAGGAGATAATTTTGTTTGTTTGCGAATACACTGCACGAATCTCATATGATGGATGCCATATATTGAGAGTCGATTTCCAGCGCACTGTGACTGCTGTGGTGCAGTATTATGTAACGGTCGTATCATCCTGCGTTGTTGGCGATTTATTCGTGAACGCGCATTATTTACAAATTACTGTGGCACAGAAGACACCTTCACTTTCTGCAGTCTTGGGTTATGACTGATAAATTGGTAATTTTCATGAGTGAGACCTAATTGATCAGAATGATGTGGCTTTCTGTTTATTTAGTTGTGGTTTATACTGCTTGTATATATGTATATATGTTTTTTTTTTTTTTTTTAGGATGAACATTTATGAAATAGTTCCTTTTGCCGACAATTTTGTGTCTTATATTCATGTCGCGCATATTAAACCACATGCCTCTCCTAACAGGCACCAGTTGACAGAGAGAGAGAGAGAGAGAGAGAGAGAGGAGGGAAACTATGCGTTTGCAGTTGATGGTGGGGTGTTGGGCGAGGTACTTAACTTTTTGTACATACTTACGAAAATGCTCGACATCCGTTTATATAAGTTTCCTTTATTAGGTTGACAGTTGACGTATATGGAGTAGTTTCTGACTCATTTGTTTCTCTTTCATATTTGATGTCCTATATTTTAATACACGTGCCTCGCCAGACAGTCAGCAGGTGATGAATGCAGGTGTGTAATGTAGAGGAGCATTACACATTTGTAGTCAATGGTGTGCTATTGGTCGAGGCATTTTACCCATTAGTGAATATACTCTGTGAATGATTAGTTAGATTTAGTTGTTTGTCTATTTAGGTCTTAGTCCCGGATAGTGATCTTTGTGCTTGGATTATAAATGTTATGATGCAGATTAGGTTTCTTTGTTTTATTCCTGTTTTAATTTAGTCATAATATCGTAAAAATTGTAAATAATATTAGTACTATTGTTAAAAATAATACAAGAATATCAATTAGTTTAATGACCTGGGCTTTCGGGCCAGTGGACGATAGGAAACCCCCCCCCCAAAAAAAAAAAAGCGATTTTAAGTTTTGGTGTGGGTGGGAAAGAGTTTGTGTGCTGTAACAGGACAAGTGACAGCTTCCACATTTTTATTTGTTGGTGCAAAGTGAAGTGAGTCGGTCAAATCCAGGCTTATACTGCTTGTTAATCATACCATTCTGACTCGTCTCTCCTTACATAATAATTGTATTTTGCAAAATACACACACACACACACACACACACACAGGAAACCAGTGTTCATTCTTGATCTATCTATCTATCTATTGCCAGACGCCTTAATCCCGTAAGGGGTGGCCACAAACAAATTGCCTCCATGTTGCTCTGTCCCCCGCCATTTCACTGTCTTGCTCCCAGCTCACATACCCCCTCTCTCATATACCTCTCCACTCCAACCCTCCATCTCATCCTTGGCCTTCCCCGCCCTCTTCCCCTTTCCAGTTCACTCACATACACTCTCCTCGTCAGTCTCTCACTCTCCAACTTCTATGCATGGCCAAACCACCTCAATGTGTTTCTCCTAACGCTTCCTATCACTGCCACATCCATACCTTAACGCTCCTTCACATCCTCATTTGTCAAACTGTCTCTCCATGTGACTCCACTTGCTCCTTTCATATAATTCACTTCCACAGCTCTCACTCTTGACTTGTGTCCCTCCAATAAGGTCTAGCTTCACTTCCATACGTTAGAGTTGGTATCACAATATTACATATAGTAACTTTTTCACTTCCATGCTCACTTCCCTGTTTTTTATCACTGCTTTCATCAAACCAGCAACCTTTCTTCCTTGTTATACCCTTTCAAGCACTTCACCCTCCAAACTTCCATCCTTACTCATCACACTACCCAAGTACTTAAATGCACTCACATTTTCCATTTCCTTCCCATCCAACCTCACTGTACATTCACTGACTTCACTTCTCTCGAAGACCATAACTTTACTCTTCCCTACATTCACCTTTAGATTCTGTTTCTTACACACTCTCCCAAACTCATCCACAATACAAATACAGTAATTACATTCCACCAATTCTCTAACTCTGCCATCCTCCTGTCATGGCTACACCTCTTGAAATTTCTTTCCACCTAAAGAGCTTCCTAATACTGAGTGGTCAATAAGAAGTGCTCCACTAGAAAGTCAACTGGTGGTACATTACTTGTTGCTGGGATGGATCAGTCTGCTGGTGAGGGCAGGCTGTAGCACTAGGAGTAAACAATGAGAAATTGTTGCAGAGCAGCCATTGACAACAGTGGTTAAGCCTTCACAACACACAATAAATCACCAGGTGAATGGAAGAGAAGCATTATATGTGAACCACCTAGTATTATTATTTCTCTACTTATTACAAATTGTCCATACACTCTGTGTAAAGCATACTTCGGTGCTGGGTGAAGTTTCAGTGAACCGGTGCCACTGGAGGTTTGGAGCATTTTCTTGAATATGAAGGCTCAGTTCTCTCATTTCATGTCGTTTTACAATGACCACAAGCTGCTTCGGGGTTTCCAGTGTGGATACAAGCACTTTGGCAGCCTCCAGTGACACTTCATAGCACATACTGTAGGTAAAGCCAGATGCTCTAAATTCTGCCATCCACCTTCAGCCATAATAACATTAACTGCTTCCTTCAGATTGTGGATGGTTGCACAGCCACAGTGAACCTCTCTCAGACCTTTCTTATTAATGTTCAAATATTTAAACAGTCTGACTGATATGTTGTGTAGCAACTCCAGCTTTTCAACTGTGGGAAATAAAGGCTGTCTTAGCTGGTCCAGATCTGCACCATCAAACCCGAAGTTATGCATCTTT
The DNA here is from genome assembly GCF_032717465.1 of Coenobita brevimanus. Lineage (NCBI taxonomy): Eukaryota > Metazoa > Arthropoda > Malacostraca > Decapoda > Coenobitidae > Coenobita > Coenobita brevimanus. The sequence continues at coordinate 26,461,744 of NC_137041.1, forward strand.
AATACTAAAGTTTCGAGCTGTGTACAAGACTGACTAAGCAATATTACATCATGACAGTCCAGGAGGGTTGTTGTCAAAGAAAGGAATGACAACTGGTGTCCATAGCTTGGGATTGATAACTCTTTTAAATTGGCTCCACTTTCCAAGGTAGCCACCAATGTCTTCAGGTGATTAAGAGATGCTAAGGAATGGCCCACGACCCTTTCCTTTCCTGCATCCACCCACAGAGACACTACTTCTAACACTGGGCAAAGAATAGGAAGAATCTGAAGAGTTGAGCCCCAAACTTCCAAGCAGTCCCAGAGCATAATCTTAATACTGAGGGACAAATTCTGGTACCGTGCCTGGTACAGGAAGTGTAAGGCATCTGGTAACAATACCCTTGCACACAGGACAAGCTCTATCTCAGGCAGCATCAGCAAGACTGAAATTCCCTGCTCTGTTAACCCCACCGGCCTTTACAGAAGTCATAGTCAAGTATGAACTCTGTCAAAAAGACATACTTCAATTTCCTGCACTGGCTTAGATATGCCAGGCCAATATCAGACACCAAATCTCCTGTCTCCTCCCCGCAGTTCCTGCAGTCAAAGATCTGTAGGTGTTTGCATTTAATACCCAACACACTTAAAATATCATCACTAACCCCTGATCCAAAAACCAAGACCCTTCAATTCCTCAGATTTCCAAGGGTTGGTAGTAATGAGGGAAAATCCTCAACCTCAAGATCGTTCACTTTGCCATGTGTAAATGAGGTTTTGTCAAGGCTCTTTTCATCACCCCCACTTTGACAGTACTTAACAATTTCCAACATATTGTCACCAGTGATGTGGATCCTACCCTTGGTGACTAACAGGGGTAGGAAAACCTGTGTCAGGAATGGGCAGAAGTGATAGTAAGCCATGTCAGCCACCTTCATCAAGAGTGGGGCAGCTGGGAGCAGGTACTGCCATATTTTGGCAGGGTCTAAGTTCTTTTTCTCAACTGACAGGAACAGTGAGAACAGACACTTAGAAAGTGATTTCTCTGAAAGAGTCTGGAGACTCTGCATTCTTGTGCAGGCTAAAAGAAAAACAATCTGCAAGAAAAATACATTATCATCATTTTCATACCCAGTATCAACATCATCGCTGCTATATTTTATTTAACCTCTTCAGTACAATGACATTTTTATTCTTTTTATTGCTATCTCTAATTATATCAGCTTAAGGGACTTTTAAACTTAATGCTTTAGATGTAGCTTTCAACATGACAAGTCTTTCCTTTTAATCTATTTTTATGTGTCTGAAGGAAGCAGTAATCTATATATCTGTTTTTAATATGTCTTAATCCCTGTCCGCTGTCACAAAGCCTCCTTTCCTCTAACTTGCACCACCTTCATTCATATATCACTGCCTTTCCACACTATCACTCCACCTCATCCTTAATCTCCTCCTCCACTTCACAAACATACTCTCTCCTACTCTACTGCTCATTCTCCATTCTCTTCACATAGGGAAAACATCTCAGGGTACTTCTAACACCTTCAAGTACATTCACATCAACATCTCGACACTCAAAAACTTATTCACTTGTCTGTCTACCTCTCCATAAAACTCCTCACAGATAATTCACTTCCACTCTCTCATTCTTGACTTGTGTTTGTTGAGCAACGTGCAAGCTTCACTTCAGTATGCTAAAGTGGGGATTGCAATGAACTCCTATTGTCCTGTGTTAAGGCAAAAATGCCCTATTAAATGTTGCTATTACTTTTTGCTTGTATTTATTATCAAGTCCACAGTAATTTACAGAAAAACTAACTGTAAAAGTACTGTTGGTAATTACAAAGTGTTATCTATCTATCTATTGCCAGACACCTTAATCCCATAAGGAGTGGCCACAAACAAATCGCCTCCATGTCGCCCAGTCCCCCGCCATTTCATTGCCTTGCTCCCAGCTCACATCCCCCTCTCTCATATATCTCTCCACTCCATCCCTCCATCTCATCCTTGGCCTCCCCCTCCCACTACCCCCCTCCACTCACATATACTCTCCTCATCAGTCTCTCACTCTCCATCCTCTACACACGGCTAAACCCTTCAATGCGTTTCTCCTAACGCTTCCTATCACATCCACATCCACACTACAACATTCTTCACATCCTCATTTGTCAATCTGTCTCTCCACGTTACTCATTTCTACTGCACTCTCTCTTGACTTCTGTCCCTCCAACAAGCCTCACTTCCATACGCTAGAGTTGATATCACAATACTGTCATGTACTAACTTTTTCACTTACATGCTCACTTCCTTGTTTCATATTACTGCATTCAAGGATCCAGCAATCTTTCTTCCCTGCTGTACCCTTTCAAGCGCTTCACCCACCGAAATTCCATCCTTAATCATCATCACACTACCCAAGAACTTAAATGCACTCACATTTTCCATTTCCTCCTCATCCAGCCTCACTGTACATTTATTGACTTCACTTCTCTCGAAGACCATAACTTTACTCTTCCCTACATTCACCTTTTAGATTACGTTTCTTACACACTCTCTTACACACTTACAATGTTCATTTACCAATTTCCCTGATTTTCAGTAGCTAACATGTGCAAAAAGCTGCAGTATTTTGAAAAACATCACTGACTCCACCATAATTTTGACCTGCTATAATTTACATCTTTGCTAAACTATACAAGGAAAAATTTGCATTAAAACAATAACCCACGCAAAAATGTCAACAACCAACAGCACGTCAACATTTAGTGTGAAAGTCTGGCAACAACTTCCTTTCAGCCAGGAACTGGGTTAAAAGGAATCAAAACTATATTTCACAGGTGTACATCTGTCTTGCTCTCCATACAAAATTCCACACCACTTCTTAGACACTATCAGTCTTTCAGACCTATACCTGAACAAGAAGCACGGAGAGAGGCAGGTCGCTTCTTCAGTGATAGGTATTGGTGTTTCTCAGCCCTAAAGATTGGTTGCCTATCTAGACCAGTAAATCAAGGCTTGTGTGAGTTGAATGAGCCTGCCCACCCATCTCTGACATGTACAGGCCAGCTGGTACAATACAATACACACTTACATATACACATACAGTCACTGTTCACATAACGCGTGAATATTGTTCCTGGCAGCTCCCACTTTATGAGAATTCCGCGTTATACTGCCATGTGTTTACATGATAAAGGGTTTGACAGTACCCAAGCCACACAGTTATTAAAATTTCATACACATGTGGTAGGTACAGTAAGTAGACTAGGTAAATTCACGATATGGCAATTATTCACCTATTTGTTTAGATATTGAAGTACACACGATACTACAAAACCTACAGTATAAACACGCTTGGTATACATATTAATTATACATACACAGCATGAGTGATAAGTCTGCTTTTGTGAAAATCAAATTCTTTAACTGTTCCCCGTCCCAGCCGGGATTCGATCCTGGGTTCATTAGGAGTGCAGGCCGCCTCTGCACTTCTTTGTTTCTTCCGCTTGCCCTGACTCCTCCCTATCTTTCATTCTGGTCTCCTGCAGCATTCCCGTGTTAGATTCTTTCATTCCTTTTCAGCTTCTTTACCTCAAATACGTCCCTTCAGCAATCTTTATATGTCCGTTTTCATCTCAGTCACCTGCCTATCTCCTCCGTTGTAATTAAATACTCCTTCACGCAGTTGACCTCATCAAAGATTCTTTTTACCAACTCGTGCTCCAGAACAAACTCAATCGGCCGGATCAAAACACAAGGATTGATGAGGGATCAAGAGAGGAGGAGGAGAAATACAAAGGAATACAAAGGAAATCACACAACAACAGACCTTATGGTCCTTTCGAGGCTACATGTTACAGAGCAGACTATGACTACGAGATCTAATTCTACATGCTGAAGGATAAGGATAGTAAAGCATGAAGGCTCCCCCTCCCTTTCAAACCCTCCGGCTGAAAGGTAGGCATTAACATGTTATGACAATACAGTATGTAACAACTATAGGCATTAATATATAGGTATTATTATGAGCAACACTGACACAGTAAGTCATGTCCTGCGTACAAGGAAAGTCGAACACATATTCTGTCTCAAGAATGTCGTTGTATCACAAACTCTTTAACTCAGATAACACTGGTATTTCATGAGCTTGCAGTATAACCAACTTGAGCCAGTTACCTAACGTCATGGAAAACTACCTATGGAAAGGTACCAGACAAAGACACCCGTGCACTGGTTGTTATATAACTCCAGGGAAAGCAATTGGCAGAGCTGAAAGCCAGAAAGAACGATCAAGGGCACTTGTCCACCGTCACGTAACGCTATGTTATGCTGTCATTCACACCTCCATATAACTTTGTAGCCTAAAATTAAACTCCGTTACCCAAGAAGTGGCCATGACTTATCTCATCCTCAGACACCCTACTAGGCTGACTGCTGGGAGGACATTGAGCTAAAAATAGGCCACTTGCCCCTCCGATAAGCTCCCGGGTGTTGCCATATACTTCCCTTAGACCTGGCCACCCTCACCTTTGACTCATCAAATTTGACGCAAATTCATCCACAGGAAAAGTTTCTACAACCATTTATAGGGAATTTGCGTCATGTTGCATCATTGGTTACTCTTCAGATTGCAAGGATCATGACTTACATTGAGTCATCATGCATAAAAGGGTTAAGTTGACAGACAGAGGTGAAAAGGTTTACCTACAGGGTGTAAGCACGGAAGCAAAACTCTTGAGGACAACATGAGGGATCCCATCAGGCCCGTATGCCTTGTTAGTACAGAGGCCAGTGATGGCTGAAAGTGCATCAGTTGAAGACATTTTAATATCACCATTGAGGAAGTCAGAAGGGTAATTGATGGAGGAACAGCACTGGAATCGTATAACGTGGAATTGGATTAGAAAGTCTTAGGGTAGAGTTCTGCATTGTGAGTAGAAGAAATAACTACAGAGTCATCAAAGTGGAAAAGAGGATTGAAAGATGATGAGGTAAAGGTGTTAGAAAGGGATTTGGCAAGGTGCCAGAAGGAGCAGGAAGAATTTTAGTTTGAGAGTTCTGAGCAGTTAGTATGAATGAAATTCCTCTTAGCAAGACAAAGAACAGACTTAGCACATTTCTGAGGAGAATCATAAAAGATATGAAATTCACGGGTGAATCTGATCTCGTACCTTTTGTAGGTCTCCTCCTTGTTGTGGGCATCAATAGAACAAGTGTGATTAAACTAAGGTTTTTCTACATTAGTCACAGGATATGAGAAAGAAATGTATGCTTCCATACCTGAGAGAGTAATCTATATTATGTTCAAGGCACACTCAGATGGCTCTTGGTCATGGAAACAATAATCATTCCAGGGAAAATCAAAGAAGCACTGCATGATGGCCTTCCAATCAGCAGCTCCAAAGTGCCACAGCCACCACTTCTTAAGAGGGTTTACAGGTCTTATTGGAGCGATAGGATAGGTTAAAGCAATAAGGTTGTGATCGGCGGAACCCCAACAGAAGTAAAAGATTAACAGCGTAAGCAGAAGGATTAGATTTAAGGCAAAGGTCAGGCATGATGGAACTCTCTTCAAGGTGGTCAAAGATATGGATAGGGTGATGTACACCCTCCCAAAAAAGTATCAGCCCCTTTGGGTACGATGGTTGAGAAAATGAGCAACTTCTACAGACACACATCAGTCTATACATGTGGGGCCTAAAAACTTATACCAGTTTTTTTTTTTTTTTTTGATAATTACCAAAGATAATATTTGCAATTATTATTACAGGATGCCCCATATTTCACAATGCTTCATCCATGTTTCAGAATGATACATGCTGTACGAGTGCCGAGACTTTTTTGAGAAGGTGTACAAGCTGCTCTAGGTCATTCAGGATAGAAAAGATGTAGGCTTGTTCACCTGGTGGATCAGTGAAAGGACAGGAGAGCCAGAGGTTGTGGTGAACATGGAAATAACTTAGAATAGAGATTTCAGAGAAGTAGAAATTAGTGAGGTGTGTTCCATCTGAGAAGTAAAATATTCGATTTTTTTGTTTTTTCATAGTCAGTAGAATTAGGGGATATTGACTCAGCATAGATATATTTAGTTGGAGAATGACAGGATATTCGAAGCCAAAGAATAGAGAATTCACATGATTCGAGTTCAGGAAAACGAGAGCAAGATAATATTCATTCATTGTGTAGATAAACACAACAGCCACCCTCGGCCTTGAAATGAGTAAGGAGAAAGTATGTCGACAGACGTAGCCGAGATGTTCATTAGACAGGAAGAGATTGTAAGGGGTATCGTACATGTATCGTAGATCACAGCAACCACCAATGTTGATAGTGCTGCCCTTGTACATAATCGAGGCTCAGGAAGTGGAGATTAACGTGGGCAGTTATTGATAAAATCGTGAGCTTTGGATGGCTCTTTGTGGGTCGTGCTCCGTCTCACTTCCCCTCTAGCTTTCCCGCTTGTCTCATAAGTGGAGGTGATGTAAAGGATGATTGGGGTTATTAACTGAGTTTATTGAGAAACAAATACTTGAATGAAAAAGTTGGACAGTGTGACGTGACCTGTGTATTGTCAGTGGCAATTTGTGCTTGCTGCCGTCCTCCTACTTTATTCTCTCTTAGCTCCCAACGTCCTTCTCCGTTCTGCCTCGTTCTCTTTACCACTCACTCCTACGTCTGATTTCCTGACTAAATATTGCTGCTGAAACTTATGGCGAACAAACATGTGGGAGTATGTTTGCGTACTTATGTGCGTGTGTATGTTTGTCGGCCACGTTTCCGGCACCTGATCAGATTTGTTTGGCATATATGAGATTCTTTGTTGTCTGGGCTTTGGGAAGTGTACTTTATTACTTCCTGAAGAACCTAGATATAATTACCTGACCATTACAAATTGTACTAGTGTTGCATATTAACAACTGTTACATGGAAATGCCTAAAACTATTGTAATGCCTCTTTAAGTACCGGTAGGAGGATACAGAGAACGAAGGGGTCTGCTTTATCAGTAAGAGACACAGTTACAGCTCCATCAGTGCCGAAAAGAGGAGATAAGGATGATGACGTTGTTAGAAAGACTTTTGGCAAGGAGTAAAATGAAGCAGGAAGAATTTGAGTTAGAGAGTTAAGAGTATTTAGTGTGAATGAAATTATTTTTGCAGAGTGAAGAACAGACTAACATGATTCCAGGCTGAAACATAAGAAGGATGAGATTCGGGAGTGGTTGTGGTGTCATAAAGACTTTGTAGTTACTTGTAGAGAAGTATATTTTAGACTTGTGGTCGAGCAGCTTTTATATCTTGTAGTAGCTTCCCCACCAAATGTCATGTAGTGACAGGAGAGGTAAAGAATAGTATGGGACTATTTTTATTTGTCTTGGAAATATTAACAAGTCTCTCACACGGAACGAATGTAAGTCCCGGATAGCTACCTCCCTGTCTCGCTGTCTGTCTCTCTCTCTCTCTCAAATCTCTCAGCCCTTCTTCCGTGACCTGTCTCTAGGGTCGCTTGTCTCCTTCTAAACTCTCTTTCCTAAAATCTGGTGTAGCAGGGGTGTGTCACGTGTGTTCCTCATGGATGGAAAGCTTAAGGAGCCTGTGTGTGAGTATGTGCGTATATGTGTGTGCATGGTTACCAGATTTTTGTTCACGAGAGGACTGCTGACAGCTAACTGCATCATCTCCTTACTGGCCGCTGTCGTCAGCTTTCCTCAGTGTTAAGAGTGTGTAAGCATGTTTAGCACTGCTCGATTCTCGCAGATACAGCACCTTCTCATCATCTGACTCCCTGCTTCTATCTATCTATTTATCTATTATGTAGTCCTACATTTGCTCGGCCGCGCGAAAATGGCGTACCATCGACATTTAATAGTCATAACATATTAATACATACTACATACACATTATAATGAACTTATAAGCTAATTAAGTGAAATATATAATATTGTAAAGTAACATAATATTGTATACATATAATATTTATAGTAAATAGTGATTATTCAGTAATAATACATTTTAAACAAGTTGTATACATATTTGAATAAATGCAATGGTTGTTGTATAACACTTTGTAAGACGTGCATGTACAACAGACGTACGCATATAATTGTGCAATGGTAATACTGCTAGGTTATACATTACATATTTGAGTTATCACTTTAGTAATGTCTAATATTTCACCTAACGTGTATGATGATACTGGTAATACAGAATTGTGCTATAATAGTATGACTTAATATTGTACTAACATTGTGGTACTACATAATTGTAACATTTTATGAATTGTTACTAAATATTGTGTTAATGCATAATTGTGTTGGCCTTATAATTGTAGTTACATTTGTTAATGCAACTCTTACATAAGTGTCTTGGCCTTATAATTGTAGTTAAAGTTACATAAAAGTTACATCTTGTTAATGCAACTGTTTTGTCATTACATAATTGTTACATATCGTTTGTAGGTACATAATTGTAGTTAAAGTTACATAAAAGTTACATCTTGTTAATGCAACTGTTACATAATTGGCAAAGTGTAACATAATGCAATCGTTTGTCGTTACATAATTGTTACATATCGTTTGTAGGTACATAATTGTAGTTAGTGTAACATAATGCAATCGTTTGTCGTTACATAATTGTTACATATCGTTTGTAGGTACATAATTGTAGTTAAAGTTACATAAAAGTTACATCTTGTTAATGCAACTGTTACATTAATTGGTACATATTGTTTGTAGTTACATAATTGTAACAAGTGTAACATAATGTAATCGTTTGTCGTTACATAATTGTTACATATCGTTTGTAGGTACATAATTGTAGTTAGTGTAACATAATGCAATCGTTTATCGTTACATAATTGTTACATATCGTTTGTAGTTACAAAATTGTAGTTAAAGTTACATAAAAGTTACATCTTGTTAATGCAACTGTTACATAAATTGGTACATATTGTTTGTAGTTACATAATTATAATATGGAGTAACATAATTGTAATAACTGCAGTCCTAACATATGCTGCGGTCGATGATAGTGATGATGTGTCATGCCACTTGTTTGTGGAGACACAATTTGCTTTTTTTGTTTGTAGTTTATGTGGTATTTTGGCATATATAGTAACATTTACACTTATTTTCATTTGTTTGTTATGTGATCTTACTCTATTTCTCTTTTTTCCTTCTCACTTTTCTTTCTTTCTTTCCTTTCCTTTCCTTTTTTTTTTTTTTTGTATGTATTGATTTTCCATAGTTTGTTTCTCTTTGCTTGTGTACACTTTTTCCATGTTGTTCATGGTTACATAATTGCTGACTAATTTTCTTGGGATACTTTTTTAAAGTTTAGTTTATATTGCACAGATACTACTGAAAATGATATTATATAGTCCCATAGTTTGTTATTTTATATAAAAAATATATACACTATATACAGTATTAACTATACACACTGATTTGTTGTTCACCTGTACCTATCGTGAGTAATAAGTGTGTCAGCACTGTGTGGAAATCATTGTCTTCACGATTGTGTTGAAGATGTTCACTCTTGCTAACGGCATTTGTGTTGGCCATTTTTTTTTTTTTTCCTAGTTTACCTTGTAACTTAATTTATGTTTCCACTAGGTAGCTTTAATTAATAAATGTTTAATACAGTTCTTTTAATCGCTCACTGAGTAACTGTGATTGGATATTTTCTTTATCACTTTGTAGATATAATATGTATAGTTGTATATATGAAACACGTATTTTATGTAGGTATAAATGGTAACACTCGCTGGTAGTAAATAAATGTTATAATAAATGAATGAATATATACAGTGTAGAATATTTATTTTTGGTGATTATTTAGTGTTTGAGTTATGCAGATAACTGAAGTAAGTATGTGTATTTAAGCTGTAACTATACAGCACGTTTTATATGTTTGTGCAGAAGCTTATTGTCTATCACTGTGTATTGTATGAATGAAGTACCTATGTAACTCACTAATTTTTACCGTGGTGGGAAATGGTGTGTGTGGTGTTGCACGTGGTGATAGCGTTGTCCTTCACGGGTTGATTGGCGTGTTGTCGTCTCAGCACATGGTGACGTCGGCTTCCCACACTGGTAGCTGTGGTGAGTGAATGAGTAGCGATGAGTAACTTGAGTGAAGATGAGTGAGTAAGATGAGTTATGAGTCGTGTCTCACTCTTCGTTTGTTTGTTCCGTTTTTCTGTGTCGATGTTTTCTCGGTCCTTTTCTCTAGTGATTTACTCGTTGTGGGATGAAGACTGCCGCTACTTGTAGGTGCGTGTAGAAGATTATACAGACGATGTAGAGTTGTTATTTGTAGTTGATTGTAGATGGCTGTAGTTCGCTGATTCGTCGTAGACTTGTAGACTATTTGCACTGTAGGCTGTATTTTGTAGGATTCAATGTAGAACTGAAGCTAATCTTGTAGTCTCGGTTGCTTTTGTAGAAATTTGCTTTTAATTCAGAGACGATGTCCGCAGATTTGCTGGTTTGTCGTTAAGCTACTTGCAAGGCGTCGTGTGATCTCTTGACCTCTGCATCAGCATGATGATCTGGGAGACGGAGGGGGCTGGATGGAGAGAAGTGTCAGGCGCAGATTTTGTTGTTTGTTGAGAGAGATATTCTTGTTTTCAATCTTGGTATTTTGTAGGAATTTAATGTTGATTCGTAGACGAGGTTCGTATCCCACCGCTGCCACCAAATGTCATAAAGACTTTGTAGTTACTTGTAGAGAAGTATATTTTAGACTTGTGGTCGAGCGGCTTTTATATCTTGTAGTAGCTTCCCCACCAAATGTCATGTAGTGACAGGAGAGGTAAAGAATAGTATGGGACTATTTTTATTTGTCTTGGAAATATTAACAAGTCTCTCACACGGAACGAATATAAGTCCTGGGTAGCTACCTCCCTGTCTCGCTATCTGTCTCTCTCTCTCAAATCGCTAAGCCCTTCTTCAGTGACCTGTCTCTAGGGTCACTTGTCTCCTTCTAAACTCTCTTTCCTAAAATCTGGTGTAGCAGGGGTGTGTCACGTGTGTTCCTCATGGATGGAAAGCTTAAGGAGCCTGTGTGTGAGTATGTGCGTATATGTGTGTGCATGGTTACCAGATCTTTGTTCACGAGAGGACTGCTGACAGCTAACTGCATCATCTCCTTACTGGCCGCTGTCGTCAGCTTTCCTCAGTGTTAAGAGTGTGTAAGCATGTTTAGCACTGCTCGATTCTCGCAGATACAACACCTTCTCATCATCTGACTCCCTGCTTCTATCTATTTATCTATTATGTAGTCCTACAGTGGTCCGGTACCTTTTGTTAGCCTTCTCCTTATTGTGGACAGTATTAGAAGAAGTGCGATTAATGCATGGCATTTTGCATTAGTCACAGGATAAAAGAAAGGAATGTATGTTCTCATGCCCGAGAGATTAGCCTCCGCAATGTACCAGGCACACTCAGACACTCACTGATGATTGTGACATGTTGTTGAGTAAACATAATGCACTTAGAGCCCCCCAATTTTGTTGTTGATGCTTCATGGTTCATGGCTCGATGCACCGACGACCATGGCGCTGGAGGCAAAGGTCCTCCACTTGTTCAGTAACATCATTCATCGTCAATTGGGCTCCCAGCAATTGTACATCAGTGAGCTGAAGTCGAGTGACTGTGTGGATGCTAATGTGGGGTCGTCTGAATTTGCCCTCAGGTTTTACTTACCGACTTATACATCTGTGAATACCTCTGAGCATTTTGCTGTTGACAGTGTCATAGACTATGCTCTAAATTCCTGTCATGAATCATTTGTCATTTATTCGGACTCTAAGTCAGCTCCGGAGGCAATTGCCTCTTGCACTGCTGATTCTCATGAGATCCAGGGCCGTATTGTCAATAAAGTGCATTTGTGCAGCAAGTCTTTCACACTGATCTGGGTGCCTGATCATTCCCGTCTTACCGGCAGTGAACAGGCTAGCGTACTCACGAGGTTGGCTGCAGACCTTAGAGAGGTCTGTAACATTCCCAGTAATCTACGGTCGAGTGTCTCCCTAGGAAAGAAATCGATAAATCTTCTCTGGCAAGGTCAGTGGATCATAGTGAATTTTCCAGCTTACAAACCATTTGTTGGTGACTGGGTTTCTTCCACCCATTCCAGTCGTCTAGAGGAGATAATTTTGTATGTTTGCGAATACACTGCACGAATCTCATATGATGGATGCCATATATTGAGAGTCGATTTCCAGCGCACTGTGACTGCTGTGGTGCAGTATTATGTAACGGTCGTATCATCCTGCGTTGTTGGCGATTTATTCGTGAACGCGCATTATTTACAAATTACTGTGGCACAGAAGACACCTTCACTTTCTGCAGTCTTGGGTTATGACTGATAAATTGGTAATTTTCTTGAGTGAGACCTAATTGATCAGAATGATGTGGCTTTCTATTTAATTAGTTGTGGTTTATACTGCTTGAATATATGTATATATGTTTTTTTTTTTTTTTTTAGGATGAACATTTATGAAATAGTTCCTTTTGCCGACAATTTTGTGTCTTATATTCATGTCGCGCATATTAAACCACATGCCTCTCCTAACAGGCACCAGTTGACAGAGAGAGAGAGAGAGAGAGAGAGAGAGAGAGGAGGGAAACTAGGCGTTTGCAGTTGATGGTGGGGTGTTGGGCGAGGTACTTAACTTTTTGTACATACTTACGAAAATGCTCGACATCCGTTTATATAAGTTTCCTTTATTAGGTTGACAGTTGACGTATATGGAGTAGTTTCTGACTCATTTGTTTCTCTTTCATATTTGATGTCCTATATTTTAATACACGTGCCTCGCCAGACAGTCAGCAGGTGATGAATGCAGGTGTGTAATGTAGAGGAGCATTACACATTTGTAGTCAATGATGTGCTGTTGGTCGAGGCATTTTACCCATTAGTGAATATACTCTGTGAATGATTAGTTAGATTTAGTTGTTTGTCTATTTAGGTCTTAGTCCCGGATAGTGATCTGTGTGCTTGGATTATAAATGTTATGATGCAGATCAGGTTTCTTTGTTTTATTCCTGTTTAAATTTAGTCATAATATCGTAAAAATTTTAAATAATATTAGTACTATTGTAAAAAAATAATACAAGAATATTAATTAGTTTAATGACCTGGGCTTTCGGGCCAGTGGACGATAGGAACCCCCCCCCAAAAAAAAAAAAAAAAGCGATTTTAAGTATTGGTGTGGGTGGGAAAGAGTTTGTGTGCTGTAACAGGACAAGTGACAGCTTCCACATTTTTATTTGTTGGTGCAAAGTGAAGTGAGTCGGTCAAATCCAGGCTTATACTGCTTCTTAATCATACCATTCTGACTCGTCTCTCCTTACATAAGAATTGTATTTTGCAAAACACACACACACACACACACACACACACACACACACGAAACCAGTGTTCATTCTTGATCTATCTATCTATCTATTGCCAGACGCCTTAATCCCGTAAGGGGTGGCCACAAACAAATTGCCTCCATGTTGCTCTGTCCCCCGCCATTTCACCGTCTTGCTCCCAGCTCACATACCCCCTCTCTCATATACCTCTCCACTCCATCCATCTCATCCTTGGCTTCCACCTCCCTCTCCTCCTTTCCAGTTCACTCACATACACTCTCCTCGTCAGTCTCTCACTCTCTAACCTCTATGCATGGCCAAACCACCTCAGTGTGTTTCTCCCAACGCTTCCTATCACTGCCACATCCATACCTCAACGCTCCTTCACATCCTCATTTGTCAGTCTGTCTCTCCATGTGACTCCACATGCTCCTCTCATATATTTCACTTCCACAGCTCTCACTCTTGACTTGTGTCCCTCCAATAAGGTCTAGCTTCACTTCCATACGTTAGAGTTGGTATCACAATATTGCACATAGTAACTTTCTCACTTCCATGCTCACTCCCTGATTCTTATCACTGCTTTCAGCAAACCAGCAATCTTTCTTCCTTGTTGTACCCTTTCAAGCACTTCACCCTCCAAACTTCCATCCTTACTCATCACACTACCGAAGTACTTAAATGCACTCACATTTTCCATTTCCCTCTCATCCAACCTCACTGTACATTCAATTACTTCACTTCTCTCGAAGACCATAACTTTACTCTTCCCTACATTCACCTTTAGATTCTGTTTCTTACACACTCTCCTAAACTCATCCACAATACAAATACTGTAATTACATTCCGCCAATTCTCTAACTCTGCCATCCTCCTGTCATGGCTACACCTCTTGAAATTTCTTTCCACCTAAAGAGCTTCCTAATACTGAGTGGTCCATAAGAAGTGCTCCACTAGAAAGTCAACTGGTGGTACATTACTTGTTGCTGGGATGGATCAGTCTGCTGGTGAGGGCAGGCTGTAGCACTAGGAGTAAACAATGAGAAATTGTTGCAGAGCAGCCATTGACAACAGTGGTTAAGCCTTCACAACACACAATAAATCACCAGGCGAATGGAAGAGAAGCATTATATGTGAACCACCTAGTATTATTATTTCTCTACTTATTACAAATTGTCCATACACTCTGTGTAAAGCATACTTCGGTGCTGGGTGAAGTTTCAGTGAACCGGTGCCACTGGAGGTTTGGAGCATTTTCTTGAATATGAAGGCTCAGTTCTCTCATTTCATGTCGTTTTACGATGACCACAAGCTGCTTCAGGGTTTCCAGTGTGGATACAAGCACTTTGGCAGCCTCCAGTGACACTTCACAGCACATAGGTAAAGCCAGATGCTCTAAATTCTGCCATCCACCTTCAGCCATAATAATATTCACTGATTCCTCCAGATTGTGGATGGTTGCACAGCCACAGTGAACCTCTCTCAGGCCTTTCATATTGATGTTCAAATATTTACACAGTCTGACTGATATGCTGTGTAGCAATTCCAGCTTTTCAACTGTGGGAAATAAAGGCTGTCTTAGCTGGTCCTGATCTGCACCATCAAACCCAAAGCTATGCATCTTTAATACTAAAGTTTTGAGCTGTGTACAAGACTGACTAAGCAATATTACATCATGACAGTCCAGGAGGGTTGTTGTCAAAGAAAGGAATGACAACTGGTGTCCATAGCTTGGGATTGATAACTCTTTTAAATTGGCACCACTTTCCAAGGTAGCCACCAATGTCTTCAGGTGATTAAGAGATGCTAAGGAATGGCCCACGACCCTTTCCTTTCCTGCATCCACCCACAGAGACACTACTTCTAACACTGGGCAAAGAATAGGAAGAATCTGAAGAGTTGAGGCCTAAACTTCCAAGCAGTCCCAGAGCATAATCTTAATACTGAGGGACAAATTCTGGTACCGTGCCTGGTACAGGAAGTGTAAGGCATCTCGTAACAATAACCTTGCACACAGGACAAGCTCTATCTCAGGCACCATCAGCAAGACTGAAATTCCCCGCTCTTTGAACCCCACCCGCCTTTCACGGAAGTCATAGTCAAGTATGAACTCTGTCAAAAAGACATACTTCAATTTCCTGCACTGGCTTAGATATGCCAGGCCAATATCAGACACCAAATCTCCTGTCGCCTCCCCGCAGTTCCTGCAGTCAAAAATCTGTAGGTGTTTGCAGTTAATACCCAACACACTTAAAATATCATCACTAACCACTGATCCAAAAACCAAGACCCTTAAATTCCTCAGACTTCCAAGGGTTGGTAGTAATGAGGGGAAATCCTCAACCTCAAGATCGTTCACTCTGACATGTGTAAATGAGGTTTTGTCAAGGCTCTTTTCATCACCCCCACTTTGACAGTACTAAACAATTTCCAACATATTGTCACCAGTGATGTGGATCCTACCCTTGGTGACTAACAGGGGTAGGAAAACCTGTGTTAGGAATGGGCAGAAGTGATAGTAAGCCATGTCAGCCACCTTCATCAAGAGTGGGGCAGCTGGGAGCAGGTACTGCCATATTTTGGCAGGGTCTAAGTTCTTTTTCTCAATTGACAGGAACAGTGAGAACAGCCACTTCGAAAGTGATTTCTCTGAAAGAGTCTGGAGACTGCATTCTTGTGCAGGCTAAGAGAAAAACAATCTGCAAGAAAAATACATTATCATCATTTTCATACCTAGTATCAACATCATCGCTGCTATACTTCGTATTTTATTTAACCTCTTCAGTACAATGACATTTTTATTCTTTTTATTGCTATCTCTAATTATATCAGTTTAAGAGACTTTTAAACTTAATGCTTTAGATGTAGCTTTCAACATGACAAGTCTTTCCTTTTAATCTTTTTTTATGTGTCTGAAGGAAGCAGTAATCTATATATCTGTTTTTAATATGTCTTAATCCCTGTCCGCTGTCACAAAGCCTCCTTTCCTCTAACTTGCACCACCTTCATTCATATACCACTGCCTTTCCACACTATCACTCCACCTCATCCTTAATCTCCTCCTCCACTTCACAAACATAGTCTCTCCTACTCTACTGCTCATTCTCCATTCTCTTCACATAGGGAAAACATCTCAGGGTACTTCTAACACCTTCAAGTACATTCACATCAACATCTCGACACTCATAAACTTATTCACTTGTCTGTCTGCCTCTCCATAAAACTCCTCACAGATAATTCACTTCCACTCTCTCATTCTTGACTTGTGTTTGTTGAGCAACGTCCAAGCTTCACTTCAGTATGCTAAAGTGGGGATTGCCATGAACTACTATTGTCCTATGTTAAGGCAAAAATGCCCTATTATACGTTGGTATTACTTTATGCTTGCATTTATTATCAAGTCCACAGTAATTTACAGAGAAACTAACTGTAAAAGTACTGTTGGTATTTACAAAGTGTTATCTATCTATCTATTGCCAGACACCTTAATCCCATAAGGGGTGGCCACAAACAAATCGCCTCCATGTCGCCCTGTCCCTCGCCATGTCATTGCCCTGCTCCCAGCTCACATCCCCCTCTCTCATATATCTCTCCACTCCATCCCTCCATCTCATCCTTGGCCTCCCCCTCCCTCTCCCCCCCTCCACTTCACTCACATATACTCTCCTCATCAGTCTCTCACTCTCCATCCTCTACACATGGCCAAACCACCTCAATGTGTTTCTCCTAACGCTTCCTATCACATCCACATCCACACTACAACATTCTTCACATCCTCATTTGTCAATCTGTCTCTCCATGTTACTCATTTTCACTGCTCTCTCTTGACTTCTGTCCCTCCAACAAGCCTCACTTCCATACGCTAGAGTTGAAATCACAATACTGTCATGTACTAACTTTTTCACTTCCATGCTCACTTCCTTGTTTCTTATTACTGTATTCAAGGATCCAGCAACCTCTCTTTCCTGCTGTACCCTTTCAAGCGCTTCACCCACCGAAATTCCATCCTTACTCATCATCACACTACCCAAGTACCTAAATGAACTCACATTTTCCATTGCCTCCTCATCCAACCTCACTGTACATTTACTGACTTCACTTCTCTCGAAGACCATAACTTTACTCTTCCCTACGTTCACCTTTAGATTACGTTTCTTACACACTCTCTTACACACTTACAAAGTTCATTTACCAATTTCCCTGATTTTCAGTAGCCAACATGTGCAAAAAGCTGCACTATTTTGAAAAACATCACTGACTCCACCATAATTATGACTTGCTATAATTTACATCTTTGCTAAACTATACAAGGAAAAATATGCATTAAAACAATAACCCACGCAAAAATGTCAACAACCAACAGCACGTCAACATTTAGTGTGAAAGTCTGGCAACAACTTCCTTTCAGCCAGGAACTGGGTTAAAAGGAATCAAAACTATATTTCACAGGTGTACATCTGTCTTGCTCTCCATACAAAATTCCACACCACTTCTTAGACACTATCAGTCTTTCAGACCTATACCTGAACAAGAAGCACGGAGAGAGGCAGGTCGCTTCTTCAGTGATAGGTATTGGTGTTTCTCAGCCCTAAAGATTGGTTGCCTATCTAGACCAGTAAATCAAGGCTTGTGTGAGTTGAATGAGCCTGCCCACCCATCTCTGACATGTACAGGCCAGCTGGTACACTTACATATACACATACAGTCACTGTTCACATAACGCGCGAATATTGTTCCTGGCAGCTCCCACTTTATGAGAATTCCGCGTTATACTGCCATGTGTTTACATGATAAAGGGTTTCACAGTACCCAAGCCACACAGTTATTAAAATTTCATACACATGTGGTAGGTACAGTAAGTAGACTAGGTAAATTCACGATATGGCAATTATTCACCTATTTGTTTAGATATAGAAGTACACACGATACTACAAAACGTACAGTATAAACACGCTTGGTATACATATTAATTATACATACACAGCATGATTGATAAGTCTGCTTTTGTGAAAATCAAATTCTTTAACTGTTCCCCGTCCCAGCCGGGATTCGATCCTGGGTTCATTAGGAGTGCAGGCCGCCTCTGCACTTCTTTGTTTCTTCCGCTTGCCCTGACTCCTCCCTATCTTTCATTCTGGTCACCTGCAGCAGCATTCCCGTGTTAGATTCTTTCATTCCTTTTCAGCTTCTTTACCTCAAATACGTCCCTTCAGCAATCTTTATATGTCCGTTTTCATGTCACCTGCCTATTTGCACCGTTGTAATTAAATACTCCTTCACTCCGTTGATTTCACCAAAGATTCTTTTTACCAACTCGTGCTCCAGAA
Organism: Coenobita brevimanus; assembly: GCF_032717465.1. Taxonomy (NCBI): domain Eukaryota; kingdom Metazoa; phylum Arthropoda; class Malacostraca; order Decapoda; family Coenobitidae; genus Coenobita; species Coenobita brevimanus. The sequence continues at coordinate 26,480,410 of NC_137041.1, forward strand.
CAAACTCAATCGGCCGGCTCAAAACACAAGGATTGATGAGAGATCAAGAGAGGAGGAGGAGAAATACAAAGGAAAACAAAGGAAAGCACACAGCAACAGACCTTATGGTCCTTTCGAGGCTACATGTTACAGAGCAGACTATGACTAAGAGATCTAATTCTACATGCTGAAGGATAAGGATAGTAAAGCATTAAGGGTCCCCCTCCCCATTTCAAACCCTCCGGCTGAAAGGTAGGCATTAACATGTTATGACAATACAGTATTTAACAACTATAGGCATTAATATATAGGTATTATTATGAGCAACACTGACACAGTAAGTCATGTCCTGCGTACAAGGAAAGGAGGACACATATTCTGTCTCAAGAATGTCGTTGTATTACAAACCTTTAACTCAGATAACACTGGTATTTCTTGAGCTTGCAGTATAACCAACTTGAGCCAGTTACCTAACGTCATGGAAAACTACCTATGGAAAGGTACCAGACAAAGACACCCGTGCACTGGTCGTTATATAACTCCAGGGAAAGCAACTGGCAGAGCAGAAAACCAGAAAGAACGATCAAGGGCACTTGTCCGCCGTCACGTAACGCTATGTTATGCTGTCATTCACACCTCCATATAACTTTGTGCAATTAAACTCCGTTACCCAAGAAGTTGCCATGACTTATCTCACTCACGATAAAAGGATACACTAAGAGGGAAAGTGAGATAGGGAAAGCTACCTGTTTACACTCATTCGACGATGCACCATTTTACTGGCAGAGGCCCACACACTCCACTGGTGATAGAGGGGCAGCCATTACTTTACGATACACTTAATATATCTCTCCCCATCTAATCAACCCCCTTGGCTACGTATATCAACACTGATGGCAAGTGGTAAACAATGGTCAACAACGATTAGCAGTGGTAAACAATGGTCAACAACGATTAGCAATGGTTAACAACGGTAAACAAGAGCAGTAAAAACGAACCTCCTACAATAAAACTACGTTTGACGAGTTTGTATTATGCAGCAGACGACTCTCCTGAACGGCTACATCGGTAAAAAAAACCAGCGGCAAACGAAACCGATTAACGTCTCTATCAACGACCAACAGTTAGCCATAGGCCACATACACTAGCACCAATCATTAATCAAACAAAGAACAAGCTCTGCAAGACAACTCTACTACTGCATCAAGTATAATCAATTATCTACAAGCCTACAAGTTAATCACAACAAGAAGGAACAAAGCATAAAGTCAGGATGATAACAAGCAAGAATAAAAATGAGGAAGTGCATCTGAACTGTGCTAATAACGTATTGACCCAGTATGATGAAATATCATCAACACAGGTGACCTCCAAGACCATTACCACCATCTCCAACATTACACCTCTCTCTCCACCATTCCTCCCTCCACCTTCTCCATCACTACTACCACCACCATCATCACCACAATAAGCGAGCAAATATATATATATATATTGTTACGGTAGCGCCAGCCCGGGACTATTACAAAAAGACAACAAGGTAGTTTTAGATGATCGGCCTCCACTGCGTTTTGAAAATAACGCAGACCCCGGCACTCACACTCCGTAAACTACAGAAAAACTGCGCAACGGAAGAATTATCACTTAAGTATGCAACACTCTGTACTTTGATAGTAACAAACGGAACAGCCTACCTATGGATCTAGCCTACTATCGTCACTACCGGAAATAATACCGCCCGAGACAGTCTACAGGAACACCTCCCACTTATTTCCGGTGGTGATGAATTTCTACTTAACCCGTGTCCAAGGGGGAACGCAGTTGATAGCTCACGATAGTTCTCACTAGCCTTGTGCAAGGAGATGGGATTGAACTGTGTAGGGGTTAGGGGATGTGTGTATGCACGTGTGTTGGGGAACGTTAATAAAGGCAGCGAGAGGACCACGGTGAGCCAGCCTGGCCCTCCAAAGACAACACGGTCACAAAATCAAATAAAATAGCTACTTCCTTAGTCAACAAACAAAAGAATAAAATGAACTTAAATGGAAACGCCAGCTCGGCTTAGAGACACCGACGTGTTCTCTCTATACAAAAAAATGACTGGGGAGAGAGAGTGTACACACACACGATAGTGAAGCTGGTTGGGAAGACACTGGACGAATGCTAGGCTCGTGTGCAGCCAAGCGTGAACGCATGAATCAGATTAATTAATAAGGAACTTAAATTCGTGCCCCTCTCTCTCTCTCTACAATGAATTGGTGCTTCTAATTCAAGCAAAACATCATTAAATATACTGGTAGCTCACATAAGACAATCAAATTAATCAAATGCATACTCAGCATGGTATTAACCCGCCCCGTCCTGACCACTTTTTCACCACTGGTACCGCCCAATCCCGACCATTTTTCCGACCCTTTTTTTTGCTAAAACTTTCGCTTTTGGTCAGAAACAATGGTCAGTGACAAAGAAATTGTTCCCCGGGGTCCATAATTACCTTAAACAGGTATGCCTTGGTCCCACCTGGCCCCGTGTTCTCCGTAGGCGGTCTGAGCCTCTAACGTTTACTATGGTATTATAAGTCTGGGAAACCAATGAAAGCAAGTAGATATGTATTTATTACAAACATAAAAACATGTGATAAAAGAGTATATTGGATTTTATACAAAAATAGAGCAGAAATAAGCATTGTACCATCGTGCGAAACGAGCAAAATCGGGCAACTTGGTCACGATGAATCGCTAACATTCGAAAATCATGATACATATCATTTTTTTTACTTACATAATACTTCTACAATAACATTATACCATTTTACATTTTATTGAACTGTTTTTACGTATTCACAGGCCTTTTGATAACATTTAGCGTAATGTTAGCGCTTATTTACGTAGTGAGTGAACTCGCTGTGACTGTTGTTTCAACTCGTATTGTGTTTTTTCTACTTACATAATACTTTTCTAATAACATTATACACTTTTCAACTTTATAGAACTGTTTTGAGATAATTTCAGGCCTTACGTAAATATATAGCGTAATAATAGCGCATAATAACACACACGGTGAAGTCGCTATGACTACTATTTCAAATTACAACCTATTTTTGTACTTACATAATAATTCTCCACTAACATTGCACATGTTTACACTTGATATAATTGATATCACATAATTTCAGAACTTACAATGCAACTGAGCGTCATATTAGCGCGTACTTACACAGGGAGTGTTATCGTGATATCATTTGTTTCATCTTACACTAGTATTCAACTTATAAAATATCTTACTACTAACATTACAACAAATTCCACTTTATATAATTCCTATCACATACTTACTGACCAGAATGTGGGTGTACTCGTGACATCAATTATTACAACTTACACTATTGTTCAACTTATACGTTTTATTCATGCTAACATTACACCCGTTTCCACTTTATATTCTTGCTATCACATATTTACTGACCAGAGTGTTATACTGAGCGTCATATTTTCGCAGATTTATACAGTGGGTGTACTCATGACATCAATTATTACAACTTACACTATTTTTCAACTTATGTTTTATTCATGCTAACATTACACCCGTTTCCACTATATTCTTGCTATCACATATTTACTGACCAGAGTGTTATACTGAGCGTCATATTTTCGCAGATTTATACAGTGGGCGTAGTTTTCATATCACTTCGTTCATCTTACACTATTTCTCAACTTATACATTACTTTCCTGCAAACATTACACCCGTTTCAAGTTTATATAAGACTTGGCACATACTGACTGGCCTTACCATTATACTCAGCGTCATATCGCCATCCCACACAGTTTCAGTAGTGTAGGAAGTTATGGTACTCTCTGAAACATGGCTGAAGGCCAACGCAACATTGGTGGTGGTGGGGAAGGTGGAGAGCGGCGCCTTTCATCACTCGCACTTCTCTTCCCTCTCCCTTTTCCTTTACCCTTTCCCTTTCCTTTCCTTCCTTTCCCCACATCCTGGGGCTGTGTGGAGGAAGTTTGGGAATATTGTATGGCGAAAGACGTGCTGGGGAGTGGCTCCACCTCCTCTCCCCTAGGCCTACGTGCACCACGTGCTCGTGCTGCCTCCCTCACACCACTTCCCTTTCACCCTGCACTCCCACCACACCACTTCCCTTTCACCCTGCACTCCCACCACACCACTTTCGCCTTCCCCAGACAAAACACTAGGCCATACTTTATTTGCCTTCTCGCCCCACCTTCTGATCCTCGGGGTAAGATTTTTTCCTTCCCCAACCACGAGTCAACATCACGTCCTAAGCCGCCGTCATCGTCATCGTCCTCATCCTCGTCCTCATCAGAATCTCTCTCTAGGGGATGAAGAGAGGTCCATGCAGGTGTTTTGGGTGCAGGCTGGCCTTCCCTTGCCTTACGATACGTGACATACCGCTTTTTCTGGGGCGAAGGGACCTTCTCATCACTGCTTGTTATTTCCTCCTCAGGCTGCACATAATCTCGATCCACCACATCATCATCAAGTGGAGAATCACTATCTCCAGTGAAGGCATCCAGGGCGGATTGTATTTCATCGTCTGAGAGACCTTTACGCGCCATGTCTGACCTGGATCACTGCTAACAGGTGAGTGACCGAGACAAGGGCGAGCACAGGTCACGCAGGGTCTGGGACGCTGCCCGCCTGGGGGCAGGTAGGGGAGGCTTGGGTACGTGGGCGAATAGAAAATCTTGCTCGAATTTTGAAGATTGTGGAAATTATGAACCTTGCAATTGCAGGACGTTGAAGTACGTCAACGGGATTGGCAGTGACATAACGTGAGGACGTGGAAGTACGTCGATGGGACGCCGCGGGTTAAATAAAATTGCCCTCAGTGGCAGGAACGAATGAAACAAAAGAACTTGTAACACTCGCTAATTTAAACTCCGCGAATGACACGGATACTGCATAATCCCCTAGCCCAGCTGTAACGGCTGCACCCGTGGGAACGGACAGGCGGACAGCATAACACGCCCTTCCCCAAGGGAAAATTTTGAGCCCTGGATCAAAATTTTCGAATCAAGACCCTGACCCCTCCCTGGATAAACAATCAGCAATTACGTTATCATTCCCTTTAATATGCCTAACTTCTAAATTGTACTCTTGCAAAAGCAAACTCCAGTGGGTCAAACGCTGGTTCTTGAATTTAAACTTGTTCAAAAACTGCAGGGGATGATGGTCTGAATAAATCTTGATCACAGGGCCAAAAGGGGGCAGGTAGACAGCAAAGTGTTGCAGGGCCAGGATAATCGCTAATAACTCCTGCTCTATGACGGAATAGTTCTTCTGGGCTCTATTAAACTTCTTTGAGAAGTATGATATGGGATGTTCAACCTGGCCCTCATCTGGCTGCATGAACACTGCTCCTACACCCTACTCGGCTAGCATCAACTGCCAGCACAAAAGATTTGTCAAAATCTGGTGCACGCAATATAGGGTGGTGGCACAGCAGAGACTTAACAGTAGTAAAAGCTTGCTCACACTCGGCTGTCCACTGCCACTTCTTATCCTTGCGCAATAAGTCAGTAAGAGGGGCAAGCACTGTGGAGTAATTTCCCATAAATCTTCTGTAATAGCCAATCATGCCCAAAAATCGCTGGAGGGCACGGCGACACTGGGGTGCTGCAAAGTTGGAAATGGCATCCACCTTAGCCCGAGGTGGAGCCACTTGCCCATGTCCTACAACAAATCCAAGGTACTGGACCTTAGCATGTACGAACTCGCACTTGTCCAAGTTGACTAATAAGCCAGCTTCCTCCAACCGCTTAACGAGCATTTCCACATGATCAAGGTGCTCCTCCCACTTGGTGTCATACACAATGACATCATCGATGTAAACGACACAATTAGGTATGCCATCCACCACTTTATCCATAAGCCTCTGGAAAGTGGCTGGAGCATTCTTCAGTCCATAAGGCATCACCTGGCACTGATATACCGCACCACTGACAACAAAGCTAGCCACTTGTTTAGCCCGTTTCGTCAGCGGAACCTGCCAGTATTCTTTTACTAAGTCAAGTTTGGTGATATAAGTGGCATTTCCCACCTTGTCCACGGAGTCATCGACCCGAGGCAAGGGATAAGCATCGGTCTTAGACAGTGAGTTAACCTTCCAGAAGTCCACACACAACCTAACCTTCCCATCTGGCTTCGGCTGTAAGGTAACTGGTGAACTCCACTCCCTGAAACTCCTCTTGATCAATCCATGGTCCAACATATACTTGATCTCATTATCGAGGGCTTTCTGTCTGATAGGGTTGATGCGGTAGGGAGCTAATTTTACAGGCTTACTATCTCCAACGTCAATGTCATGAGTAGCCCAAGTTGTCAATCCCGGTGAATCTCCAAAAACTTTCGGATGTTTCCATAATCTGTTGCACAGCTCTTCTCGCTTTACTGGATCAAGATGTCGCAATTTCTCCACCAGAGCTGCATAACCATTGCCCTCCCATAGGTCAGCTGGTAACATCTCACCACGACTAAGCACTTCCTCATGCTCCTCCAACTCACTACCAACCGCCAAAACTACAGGAGCGCTCTTATCCCTGGTTCCCTCAACGTCCACTCCAAAGTCACCTTCTAGGGACTGTGGCTGTAACCCTGGTCCACTACTCACATCACCGGCACCAACAGCTCCCTCCACAGCACGTTCCTTTGATGCCACGTCCTCCCTTCCCCGTCCTTCACATCCCAGGTGAGAGACATCAGCAGTCATCCCACAATGAGAATCAACTGGGCGGTAGTATGGCTTCAACATATTAATGTGGCACAACTGAGTACTCTTCCGCCTATCTGGGGTAACAATTAAATAGTCAAGTTCCCCAACTCTCTTCTTCACAATATAAGGACCACTGAATCTAGCCGCCAGAGGTTTTCCTTGCATGGGCAGCAGTGCCAAAACTTCATCTCCTTGCTTAAACTCACGACTTCTGACCTTATCGTAATGAGCCTTCATTTTCGCTTGAGCCCCGATTAGATAGTCACGGGCAAGCTCTAAAGCGCAATGCAGTCTCTCCCAGGTGCGGCAGACATAGTCAAGCATGGATTCCTGGTTGCCAGATTTGTTGTTACTCCAGGCTTCTTGCAACACATCCAAGGGACCACGAACTCTGTGCCCAAACACTAACTCATTGGGTGAAAACCCTAATGACTCAGTTGGTACCTCTCTCACTGCAAACATAACAAAGGGTACCACTAGGTCCCAATCCTTTCCACTATCATAGGAGAAGGTGCACAGCATTGTCTTTAAGGTCTGATGATGCCTTTCCAGGGCACCTTGTGACTGTGGGTGGTAGGCACTGGACAAAATGTGCTTGATGCCCAACTCTGTCATTGTCTGCTTCAACAAATTAGATGTAAAATTCACTCCACGGTCTGACTGCAACTCCTTGAGCAGGCCAAAATGAGTAAAGAACAGGATAGGTTGCTTGACTACTGACTTCCCCTGCATGCTTCTAATTGGTATAGCTTCTTGGTATCGCGTTGCAACATCCATTATGGTTAACAAATACTTGTTTCCAGCAGAAGTAGGAGGTAAAGGGCCCACGATATCAATGATTACCCGGGTAAACGGAGGTTCAACTGCAGGAATGGGAGTCAAAGGGGCCACAGGAAGAAGTTGATTAGGCTTGCCCACTATCTGACAGGTGTGACAGCTCTTGATGTACGCAGCTACTTGTCCCGGCATACTTGGCCACCAAAAGTTATATCTTAGGCGCTGTGCTGTCTTTCTATTTCCCAGGTGACCTGCTAAAGGTCCCTCATGTGCTAACTGTATTAACGGCACCCTATACTGCACAGGCACCACCACCTCCACTAAATCACCCACTCCTCCATCCACCGTGTTGCCAGTGGGCATCCATCGGCGATGTAAAACATTGTCTTTAAGCAGGAACTCCTCCTTACCACACTCCATACTTCTTTCTTCCCCTACTCGAGCAAACAAGGGCTTTAATGTTACATCCTCCTGTTGCTTCACCCTCAATTCTGCTGGCCCAACACCCGCCAGCTCTACTGAGGACTGAGATAAGTGACTGGTCGGGACACTGGATTGCGAAGGGCGATCAATCTCAGCGCCACCTCTAGTACACTCGACAGGGGGAGGAATGTCAGACTCCACACTGACATCATCATCACCTCTACCCTCAACGGTGACACTCTGTTCCTCAGGCACATTTGACAGTGGTCCTGCATCCCCGCAGTCGACCCCAGCGTCCTGAAATTCTTCTAATTCAGTCGGTGGGCTGGGTTCAGTCTCCACACAGACACACTCAGCACCACCTCTAGTGTCCTCAGTGGGAAGTGGGGCGGCGCCCATGCCCGCATTCCCACTCTCCTCACCCACCACAGCAACACTCTGCTCACTAGGTTCCTCCATTGGTGGCCCTGCCTCATCACAGTCGACCCCAAGAACCTGTGACTTCGCCAGTTCTTCCTCCCAGGCTGCAACCTGTGCCATAAATCTTGTAATTACACAGACCAGGAACATGGCTTCCACTTCTGCATCAACTTCAATACCAATTTCTGGGGTGTCAAAACACTTCTCTGCCACAACAACTGGTGGGGGAAGAGATGGAAATACTTTCTCCCCAGCCAGGTCGTTCCCCAGCAGAAAATCAACCCCCTCTACTGGCATTACATCAGCAACAGCTACTTGAGCTGCAGCCTGAACAATGGGGCAATCGAGTTCCACATGAACATAATCATAGTATACATCTGCGTTCATGCCTCTACACAGCACATACTTCTCTGAGTTTACAGGCCCTCCAGTCACGTTTCTGCATACAGACTGTTGTGCACTGGTATCACGAACCACAGTAATTGGATAAATGGTCCCATGAATTTTCACTGTGCCGTGACACATAAAAGGTTTACACCAGTCTAGGGACGATTTCTGAGGCAGTTCATCCGGTGGCGTAGCATATTGGGTAACTTTTTCAGCCTGAGCTGGCAGCGAGCACAGCCAGCTGCACTCCAACTTTCCACAGATTTCTCCCTCACTGTTACCACTCTCCCAACTCCTCCCATTCACCTGACTCGAACCTACAATTAGTGCCACTGGTTTGGCATTTTGGGAGGCCTTCCACTTAGGGCAGTTAGGCTTGATGTGCCCACTCTGTTTGCAAAAGTAACAAAGTAGCTTCGAACTGGATACGGGGCTCTTTCTCCCTGAATTCCTTTTCTCCTCAGGACTTCCCTTGGACTGATTCACGGGAGATTTATCCCAGGCCGGACCACTCACAGTCCTCTCCCTGGAATGCTGAAATTTAGCATACTTGACCCCCATACTCCGCAAGACCAACACCCGGTCATCAGCCCACGTCGCTGCTTCCTTCAAGGTCTTAAATCTCTTCTCCCTAATTTTAACACCAACTTCTTTGTCAGCCATGTTGGTAAAATGTTCCATCAAAAGCAGTTCACGCACCTCGTTATACGAAGTGGCGCTCTCACTCAGCAACCACTCGTCTAACGTCTCCTCCAGATACCTGGCGTAGGCCATATAGGTGTCAGCAGGTCTTTTCCGAGCACCACGGAACAACAACCGATAAGCCTCTGGTCTAAGTTCATATGCCTTAAGAATGGCTGCTTTAAATTCATCATAATCATCTACATCCTCAGGGCTCATCCTATTATACGCTTCCAAAGCTTTTCCCTTCAGCACATTAGATACCAAGCCCACCCAGCGCTGCCTGGGCCACTCAAACTCCCTAGCCTTCTTTTCAATCCTGACAAACCATTCTGTCACCTTCAACTCATCAAATGCTGGCACTAATTTCAGACTCCTTGAGAGCCAACTCTCCCTATCCTCTGCACGGCCTGAGGTATGGGTATCTGAAGTAGACCTATTAGCAGTCACCTCCAAGCGAGTCTTCTCCAGCTCAAATCGCATTTTTTCACGCTGCATCTCCATCTCTTCTCTTGCACGCTGCATCTCCATCTCTTCTCTTCCACGCTGCATCTCCCTCTCTTCTCTTGCACGCTGCATCTCCATCTCTTCTTTCTCTCTTGCACACTGCATCTCCATCTCCATCTTTTTCAACTCCAACTGCAACTGAGCCTCCGGTGACAAGACTCCAGGGTATATGGGAGTGGAATGAACACCTCCAGGGAAAGCACTAGACATACCTGGGAGAACTGCTGTAAACTGGCTCGGCGGCATCATAGATGGTAATAGTGGGGTAGCGAAACGAGGCAGCTCAGCACCATAGTTAAACACAGGGCTCACACGGGGAGTACCTTTGCTATGTGCCTCTCGTTGTTCCATATTTTCCTTATCCACAGGTGACTCAGCACATACGCCTTCTGGTGTAGACACGCGTGACTCCATGGTGACAATTCAATGGCAGTACTGAATAATGAAATAACTAATGCTGACTGAGAAACTTCACACTCATCAACTTCACCTCAAAGCACAGAGAACGCCAAGGTAACGATATCATAGCAAGAAGAAGGCACTGTTAGGATATCCTGATGCGAGGTCGCCACTGTTACGGTAGCGCCAGCCCGGGACTATTACAAAAAGACAACAAGGTAGTTTTAGATGATCGGCCTCCACTGCGTTGTGAAAATAACGCAGACCCCGGCACTCACACTTCGTAAACTGGAGAAAAACTGCGCAACGGAAGAATTATCACTTAAGTACGCAACACTCTGTACTTCGATAGTAACAAACGGAACAGCCTACCTATGGATCTAGCCTACTATCGTCACTACCGGAAATAATACCGCCCAAGACAGTCTACAGGAACACCTCCCACATATTTCCGGTGGTGATGAATTTCTACTTAACCCGTGTCCAAGGGGGAACGCAGTTGATAGCTCACGATAGTTCTCACTAGCCTTGTGCAAGGAGATGGGATTGAACTGTGTAGGGGTTAGGGGGGGGGTGTATGCACGTGTGTTGGGGAACGTTAATAAAGGCAGCGAGAGGACCACGGTGAGCCAGCCTGGCCCTCCAAAGACAACACAGTCACAAAATCATATAAAATAGCTACTTCCCTCAGTCAACAAACAAAAGAATAAAATGAACTTAAATGGAAACGCCAGCTCGGCTTAGAGACACCGACGTGTTCTCTCTATACAAAAATATGACTGGGGAGAGAGAGTGTACACACACACGATACTGAAGCTGGTTGGGAAGACACTGGACGAATGCTAGGCTCGTGTGCAGCCAAGCGTGAACGCATGAATCAGATTAATTAATAAGGAACTTAAATTCGTGCTCCTCTCTCTCTTTACAATGAATTGGTACTTCTAATTCAAGCAAAACATCATTAAATATACTGGTAGATCACATATGACAATCAAAATAATCAAATGCATACTCAGCATGGTATTAAATAAAATTGCCCTCAGTGGCAGGAACGAAAGAAACAAAAGAACTTGTAACACTCGCTAATTTAAACTCCGCGAATGACACGGATACTGCATAATCCCCTAGCCCAGCTGTAACGGCTGCACCCGTGGGAACGGACAGGCGGACAGCGTAACAATATATATATATATATATATATATATATATATATATATATATATATATATACAGTAGAGAGAGAGAGAGAGAGAGAGAGAGAGAGAGAATAAAGAATATGAGGTTACATATAATATAGTTTTAATTTAATTATAAACAGTGCAAAGTAACTAAGCCAATATATTAATATGTAATAATATAACTACAAAGACTACAATTACGATTACTGCAATTATTTTACAATTGCTACAATTATTTATGTACAATTTTGTTACACCCACAAATATGTACAGTTGCTTTAACACGATGTAACTACAGATTTTGTTAAAACTACAATTAACAGTTGAATTATCACGATGTAGCTACACGTATGTTACAGGATTACTTGTGTGTAAAGGTATGCATATGTATGTTAAATATGCACAATTGTGCTACTGCATTATATCATCACTATATATTTTGTTTTTACAATGTTATTTCGCCACAATATCATGATGAATACCATGTATGTTGCTTCAATATATTCATATCAATGTACCATGTTACTATAAGCTTTGTAAAACTGTAATATAGAGAGACATCGTTGGTACGACAGTTTGGCGTGACTGAGCGATATGTAGGCATTACTATGTTATGACATTATGTAATAATTATAGGCATTAATATGTAGGTAATAATATGAGTAACACTTACACAATAAGTCACGTCCGGTGTACAAGGAAAGTCGATCACATATTCTAGCTCAAGAATGTTGATGTATCACAAACTCTAAGCTAGATAGTACAGGTACATCATGAGCAAGCAGTATAACCAATTTGAGCCAGTTATCTGATGTCATGGAAAACCACCTAAGAAAAAGTACCAAAGACACATCTATGCACTGGTCAGTGAATAACCCCGGGCCTGAGAGCCCGAGAGAACGATCAAGGGCACAAAGCAGGAGAAAGGGAAGTTCGGTGGTTCGCCGTCACGCAACGCTACGTTTCGCCGTCAAGCACACCTCCGTATAGCTCTGTACAGTAAAACTCCGTAACCCAAGAAGTGGCCATACCTTACCTCACTCACAATAATAGGATAAACAGAGAGATAGAGAGAGAGAGAGAGAGAGAGAGAGAGAGAGACTTATTTGATGACGCACCATTTCACTGGCAGTGGCCCACACACTCCACTGGTGATAGAGGGGCAGCCATTAGTTTATAATACACTGACAATACCTCTTTTCATCTAATCAACCCCCTCGGCTATGTATAAGAACAAAAACGGGTAGGAAAAAGTGAGAAAGACCACCATGCAGCGTGGAAAAACTAACATGGAAATCTCATAGGAAAGACTGAAAAGGAAGAGTTACGTTCTATAACACTTTATCTATATGCTGCCTGAAAGAGAAAGTAATAAAGTAAAATGAATAATCAAATATATAAATACCTAAGGCATGACATTACATACAGGTATGATGATGTAATGGGGAATCTGTAGACACAGTGTGGAAAATGCACAGTGTGGATGTTCAGGTGTTGTGCAGCAGCCTTGCTTGGCGCTTGTAAGGTAGGCAGCAGTCAATCAGGCACGAGCTTCATTCACTCCACAGTGAAAAGGAACTTTCCCATGTGGGACAAGTGCACAAGTTACCTCCTGAAGTAGTGACCCTGGTACATTATAAAAAAAAATCCCAATGGTGGTCACTTAACTAATAGAGACCCTTAATGATCCACAGCCTTTCACAGGTTGAAAGTAAGAGTAGTGACTGTTAACTCAGGGCCATCATTGCAGATCCTCGTCTGTGCCTAAGCTACTTTATTTACATTTAATAAATTGATAAATGAATTATGGCATTATACGACCCTATGTACGGGTACATTAAGTTTACAGAGTGTCTTGTAGACAGGAGGGGAATGGACTTATGTGTAGCTGGTGAAGTAAGTTATTCAGACAGGAACAGAGTCAGCTGATGATTCTCACACAAGCAACGTACTTGTCTATTTTGTTTCTATATGTCTTACCTGAATGTTCATGATACCTTAGAGTAAGCTGTTCTGGATATTTACAACTCTGATGGTGAAGTATTTTGCTTCATGGATTGGAAATGCCTTCCCATAATATTATAGCCATTACCCCTGGTTTGTCTCAACCGGGCTGTTTCAAAATATTTATTCTTGTCTAAGTTGTCATTTCCCTTCATGATTTTTTACAACTTCAATAAGGTCACCTCTTAACCTGCATTTCATTAGGCTAAATAATTCAATTTTTTCAAGGTGTTCTCATGTGGTTTATTTCTCAGTCGTGGTATCAATTTTGTGATTATTAGCTGTATTTTCTCTATTTTATCTGTTCTTCCTGTAGTACGGAGACCATAACTGCACACAATACTCGAGATGGGGGTGCACTAGCTAGTTATACAAGGCAAGTATGACTTCACATTTATCCCTTGTAAGGTAACCTGGGGTCTGTTGTACCCTACTCTATTTTTCTTGGTGTTTTTCATATATTTCTTGGTGTTTTTCATATATTACTACCCCTGCGACTAAAAGGGTTGGTGGCGGGTTAGTGCCCCACCCCGTAAAAAGAACTAACTAAAAAAGCAAATAAAGCGCCTCGGACCCGGATGGACCATACGTTGATGACTAAGGAACAGACAAAGGACAGTCTTAGGGTGGGAACATGGAATGTGAGAGGAGTGAATGATGAAGTGAAAGAGAGAGAGATTGTTCAGGTGCTTGAGGATGCAAAAGTGGACATATGTGGATTGGCTGAAACTAAATGGGAAGGTGAAAGGGTGAGAGAATGGGAATATGGTATAGGTATATGTGTGGGAGTCAATGAGAATGAGAGGGCAAGAGAGGGAGTATGTCTGATGATAAGCAAGAAGTGGTAGGAGAATATAAGAGAGTATGGAACAGTGAGGGCAAGGATTGTATGGGTGAGGATGAAAGTAGGTATACAAACATGGGCGATTGTATGTGTGTATGCCCCAACAGAGGATCGAGTGGTAAGAGTGAAAGATGAGTTTTGGGCGAGAGAAGAAGCGTGTATGGACAAGTTTGAGAGGAGTGAGAGAGCTCTGTTGATTGGAGACATGAATGGCAAAGTTGGGAATGTACGAGTGAATGGCGTGGTTGGTCAGTGGGGTGTGCCAGCTGAAGTAGATGGGAATGGTAGTGCTTTGGTGGACATCTGTGCTTGTAAGGGGTTGGCAGTAGCCAACACCTACTTTCGTCATAAGATGATCCACCAGTATACATGGAGAGTAATGAGGAGAATGGATGGTGAACTTGTTGAACGAAAGGCAATGATAGACTACGTGTGTGTGGATGAGCGAATGAGAAGACAAGTGTTGGATGCAAGAGTGTGGAGAGGGTGGGGGAATGGAGTCTCGGACCATCACTTAGTGATGGCCAAGGTAGAGATGCAAAGAAAGTGGTTGAGGAGACAAAGAGGAAGACAGGAGGAAGCAGCTCCTGTGAGAAGAGTGGAGAGATTGCAAGATAGTGAGAAAATGACAGAGTATAAGAGCATAGTGGAAGAAAGATTGGGAAGGTATGAGGTAGAGCAGATGGGAGGGGTGGAAGACGTATGTAAGATAATAGATTGTTGGTGGAGAATAGAGAGAAATTGAGGAGATGGAAGGAGCACTTTGAGGATTTGTTGAATGTAGAGAGTGAGAGCAGTGTGAGTATAAGTGGTTGGGGAATGGCTGGGAGAAGAAGAGATGAGAGGAGGGAGGAAGAGATCAGTAGGGCAGAAGTGGTGGAAGCGATGAAGAAGATTAAGTTGGGAAAGGCCCCAGGAATTGATAGAGTGTGTGGTGAAATGCTTAGGTATGGGGGTGAGATTGTTGTGGAGTGGATATGGAAGTTGTGTAGATTGGCGTGGGAAGAGGGAAGGGTTCCAGAGGACTGGAAATCAGGTATAATTGTTCCTTTATAGAAAGGAAAAGGGGAGAGAGAAGTATGTGGTAACCATAGGGGTATTTGCCTTCTTAGTGTGACTGGTAAAATATATGGTAGAATACTCATTGATAGGGTTAGGCATATAACAGAGGAGCTAGTTGGAGAAGAACAAGGGGGATTTAGGAAGGGAAAAGGGTGTGTAGATCAGATATTTGTTCTAAGATGTTTAGTGGAGAAGTATCTAGAGAAGGGAAAGAAAGTGTATGCTGCCTTCATGGACTTGGAGAAAGCTTATGGCAGAAAAGATAGGAAAGGTATGTGGAAGGTATTAAGAATATATGGAGTGAAGGGGAAATTGTTGAGTGCTGTGAAGAGTATGTACGAGGGAGCTAGGGCTACAGTGTGAGTGGATGTTGAGCTGAGAGAGTTCTTTGATCTCAATGTGAGACTGAAACAGGGTTGTGTGATGTCTCCATGGATGTTTAATATATACATGGATGGGGTTGTAAAGGAGGTGCAAGGTAGGGCAGTGGATGTGGGGCTGGCCCTAATGAATGAGGGTGATATCTGGAAGCTTCCGGTGTTGCTGTTTGCTGATGATACAGTATTGTTGAGTGAAGATGAATGGGAGTTGCAGGTTTGGTGAATGAATTTGGGACAGTGTGTAGGAGGAGGAATCTGAAAGTTAATGTAAACAAAAGTAAAGTTGTGGTGTTTGAGAGGAATGAAGTCACAGAGTGTGCAGTGAGGTTGGATGGTGAGGATACGAAGAATGTGAGTGCATTCAAGTACTTGGGTAGTGTGATGAGTAAGGATGGAACTTTGGGGGATGGAGTGCGTGAAAGGGTACAGCAGGGAAGGAAGGTTGTTGGTACACTGAAAGCAGTGATGAGAAATAGGGAGGTGAGTATGGAAGTTAAGAAGTCACTGCATGATAGTATTGTGATCCCTACCCTGACGTATGGAAGCGAGGCGTGGACCTTGCAAGAGGGGAACAAGTCAAGAGTGAGAGCAGTGGAAATGAGTTACTTGAGAGGAGCATGTCGAGAGACGTGGAGGGACAGGTTGACGAATGAAGAAGTGAAGGAACGTTGTGGGGTAGATGTGGATGTGGTTGAGAAGATTAGGAGAAATACACTGAGGTGGTTTGGACATGTGGAGAGAATGAAGAATGAAAGACTGACTAAGAGGGTGTATGTAGGTGAGGTGGAGGGAGGGAGAGGGAGGGGTATATGAGGGAGGGGGGGGGAGTTGGGGAGAGGGTAGTCAAATGGTGGGTGACAGAGCGACCTGGAGGCGTTTTGTCTGCGGCCACCCTTTGCGGGATTAGGGCGTCGGGCTATAGATAGATAGATAGATAGATAGATAGAGACTATAAGGTCTTGGGATCTGGTTTTCCCTCTACCTTCCTGACTAGTAGACTAGTTTAGGGAGGTGATGGGGTCAGTTCGGGATCTGGCTCTGTTTTCATGCTAAAGGGCATTTGGGGTCCAGTGGACCCCAGGTTACCTAACCTGTGATTTTTCTTCTCCATATATATCTCCCATACCAAAAATTATTTATTATTGTATGTGCTTCTCTTTCTTAAAGATACATTGGCCATTGGTTACAGCAGGCATTGATAGAAAACTGGTGGAACATATCATTTTTGGTATGGCAGCCACTAATTTCAGTTGGAATAAAGATTGTCAATGTTTTTAATTTTAATCTTCCTTACCATACTTCGTCACTTGTATTTTCATACATTTTGCACCAAATTGAAGGAAAAGGACCACAGAAATTGTGTACAAGTGATTGTTTGAATAAAGGTGTTGTAAGTATTTCTGGTGATTTTCTGAAGATTGGGGTCTGGCAGATGCCGGGTTACCTGACATGTTATTGGAGTTGTAGGGTTACCTTACAAGGGTTACACTCTAAAGTTCTTTCAGTAAAACCCACCAACATGTTTGCAGTTTTAACCGCCTCAGTGCACTACTTACTCGGTCTTAAGTCATTTTGATATCACATCAAGTTCCTTTTCATTGCGTGTATCTGATGACTGGATATTGTTCATTATGTAATTCACATGGACATTCCTATTTCCAGTATGAAGTAATTCGCATATTTCTATGCTGAATTTCATTTGAAATTTTTCTGACCAGCTTGCCAAAGTATTAAGGCCATTTTGTAACTGATGCCACTGTAAGGATGTAGTTACCTTATTGATTGTTTTAGTATCTTCTGTAAGTTTGGATATTTTACATTTTAACCCATCATCTTTGTCATTCATGTAGACAATAAAACGTATCAGTCCAAGTACTGAGCCCTAGGGAATGCCACTAACCACATTACGCCATTTGGATTCCTTTCCGTTTACCACAGCTCATTGTTTTCTGTCTGAAAGCCAGTCTTATAACCATTTCTGAGTATTTCCTTTTATTCCATGGGCTTCTATTTTGCTTACGAGACACTTGTTAGGGACATTGTCAAATAATTTCCGAAAATCGAGGTAAATTATATCTACTGCTCCTGAATTGTCATATGATTTGTAAACATCATGGATGATGTCCAGGAAGTTAGTTAAGCATGAACGTCGATGTCTGAATCCATGCTGCGAGTCTTTGACTATATTATTTTCTTTTAGTTTAAGAGTCTTATGGTGAGGCATGCAAAAGGGGTGAGTGGTGTGAGACGAGTGAGTGATGGTGTAAGAAAGGGAAGTGAATGGTGGTGCAAGGAAGTATGGCTGTGGCTGAGAAGAGACATGCATATGAAGTGCGGCTGCAGAGGAAGGATGAGGTGTCATATTTTTTTTTTTTTTTTTTTTTTTTCATAATAATCATGGCGGCGAAACTGCCAGGGTCATATGCCGCCGTATAACAAAGAAGTAAAAAGTAAAAACAAAAAACAGAGGATAAACCACACAATCAAAAAAGGAGAAATTCTAAATATCCTTAAAAAGTCCTGCCTCCTTCACAAACGAGAGGGTTGCCCCTCCCAAGGCACAGGCATCCTCCCCAAGCACAGAGGAAAGATGATACACACCACCATCCGTTTGGTGGTCAGAGAGGAATCGACGACGCAAATCCTCAAGACTAGGGCACTCCACCAACAGGTGCCGAACAGTCAAGGGAACCAGACAGTCATCACAGAATGGAGGAGGAGCCCTTTCCATTAAAAAGCCATGAGAGAAACGGGTGTGGCCAATGCGGAGGCGGCACAAAGCAGTCTCCCATTGACGAGGGAGCCCTGGTAACTGAATGAGCCCACCTTCTGGCAAATCGAGCGCAACTTATTGGCACCTACAGCATCCCAATGCTCCTGCCAACAGCACCAAACTCTGGAGGCAATACAGGAGCGCATATCTGCAGCAGGCAGACGATACAGAGGAGACTGTGCAAGAGGGGACGAGCCGCTGCCGCCTTGGCCAGCTGATCAGCTCGTTCATTCCCTGCCACTCCTACATGAGCTGGAACCCAACAGAAATCCACACGACGTCCACGACGCCCTAAAAGGAAAAGCCACTCCAAAATGGATAAAACCAAAGGATGAGAGGGATTAAAAGACTCCATTGCAGAAAGAGCACTTCGTGAGTCACTAAAAACAGTAAAAGCAGTGTGGGGGAGAGTGAAGAGAATCTGAAGGGCAAATAAAATAGCAGTCAGCTCAGCCGTAAAAACAGAAGCAGTCATAGGGAGGCTCCCACCTCGACAGAAGGTGGGAAACACCACACCAAAGCCCACACCCGCATCAGACTTGGATCCATCAGTATAAACTGGTATGGAGTCCCCATGAGAAGAGGCATGCTCTAAAAAACAGAGAAAATAAAACCTGAGACGGAAGGGAGGCCTTACTGGATGAGATGAAACGACAAAATGTCACCCTGGGGAGAAGCCAGTAGCCCACCCTCGGGACACGGTGGGGAGTGATCGGCACAGAAGGAACAGAGAAGCTAGACATAACTGACTGCACCCTGAAACCAAAGGGCTTTGGAAAGGATGGCCGAGTGGCAAAAATAGGTGACCGAGAATCTTGAGAGACCTTGACAAAGGACACAGAGTCTGGGAGACGAGATAAGCGATACCAACATCTCATCAAAAGGGAAGAACGGAGGAAGTCTAGAGGAAGAACACCAGCATCAGCCAACAAACTCGAAATCGGGGAAGATCGGAATGCCCCAGTGGCGAGACGAACACCAGCATGATGTATGGAATCTAAACTACGAAGCCGGGCTTCTGAGGCAGAAGAATAAACTTCACATCCATAATGAAGTTTGGATAAAATCAGAGACTGATGCAAGAGGAGGAGGGTCTTGCGATCAGCTCCCCAGTACGTGTGCGCTAAAACTTTCAAGAGACCCAATGCTCTGAGACACTCAGCTTTTACGTACCTCAGGTGAGGGACCCAAGACAACCGGCTGTCAAAAATCAGCCCTAAAAACCGGGTTTTCTTTAAACACGAAATACGACGCCCGTCTAAAAAAAGGTTTGGGTCAGGGTGGACTCCACGAATGCGGCAAAAATGCATGGCAACGGTCTTCTTGAAGGAAAATCGAAAACCTCGGTCATCAGCCCATCTAGAGACACGGTTGAGAGCCATCTGCATCCTCCTTTCTGCCATTGACATCCGTGAGGCAGTGACAGAGATTGATAAATCGTCAACATAGAGAGAGCCACGAACACCATCAGGGAGCACAGAAATAACGCTGTTAATTGCCACTGCGAAAAGGGTAACACTTAGTATGCTCCCTTGTGGCACACCATCCTCAAGGGGATGTGCAGTAGACAGCTCACTCCCAACTCGGACTCGAATAATCCGATTAGATAAAAACTCCCGGATAAAAGAGGGAGTCGCCCACGGAGACCAAACTCATAAAGTGATTGTAATATACCATGACGCCAGGAAGTGTCGTACGCCTTCTCCAAATCAAAGAACACTGTGATATGATGCTGGTTAGTTGCAAAAGCCTGGCAGATGGAAGATTCTAAAGAAAGGAGAGCATCTGTGGTCGACCGCATCTTCCCGAAACCCACACTGGACTGGAGACAAGTAACCACCCTTCTCTAAGTACCACATGAGCCGACTATTCACCATTTTTTCAAGGACCTTACAAAGGCAAGATGTCAGCGAGATTGGGCGATAATTAGTGGCCTGCAAGTGATCCTTACCCGACTTAGGGATGGGGAGAACCACAGCAACACCCCATGAGGTCGGAAACCCACCAGTGCACCAAATTCTGTTATACAGTGACAACAGAAAATGAAGGGCTGCATCAGGCAAGTGGTGTAAGAAGGCATATGGGACATCATCCAAGCCTGGAGACGAGTCGCGACACTGTGACAATGCCGTCTGAAGTTCAGAAGCAGAAAAAGCAACATTATACGACTCCTCTGCAGTAGATGGAAAACTAATGCCCAAAGATTCCAGGTGCCGTCGGCGGCGTGCCGACGGGGATGAGGTGTCCTTCCTAGAGACATTAGCAAAATGAGCTGCAAATATCTCGGCAACAGACGAAGAATGAGCCACCACCACACCTGCACGAGATAAAACAGGAGGAGAGGGAACAGGGAAATTTCCCTGAAATCTTCCTCGCCCGTTTCCACACTTTCGTGAGAGGAGTCTGTGAAGAAATTGAAGAAACAAATGACGCCCAAGACTTCCTCCTAGCCTCCTTCATAACCCGCCGGGCATGAGCTCGGGCCCTCCTATATGCCACTAAGTAGCCAGGGTCACCTCGGTGACGACGAAGTCGGGAGAAAGCAGCACGTTGTAGCCCGAACAGCAGAAGCACACTCATTGGTCCACCAGGGAACTGGACGGCGAGGAAAGTGACCAGCTGTTCTCGGAATACTCTGCAGTGCCGCGAGTAAAGTAAGTCTGTGAAATAATCAACAGCAGCATCAGTGCTGACAAAATCCTCCACACATCGGCTCAGGGAACACAGCTCCTCAAAAACCGGCCAGACTGCCCTATCCAAGCGCCAACGAGGAAGACGACTCCGAGGCTCGCTTTGTGTCGATCTTAATAAAATAGGGAAGTGGTCACTGCCATGTAAGTCTGGTAACACAGCCCATGTAAAATTCAGGGCTATCCCTGCAGAGCACAGAGACAAATCAATAGCAGTAAAAATACCCGTTTGACTATGGAAGTAAGTAACTTCACCAGAATTTAAAATGTACAGATCCACATCCTCCACAATGGAGGCTAACATAGTACCTCTAGAGTCAGCTGTGGAGCCACCCCACAAGGGATGATGACTGTTCATGTCACCCAGCAAGAAATAGGTGAGGGAAGTGCACGAATAAGATTTTCAAGATCAACCCTCTGAATAATGGCACTAGGAGGGAGGTACAAAGAGCACACAGTATAATGACGGGGAAGGAAAATCTGGAGAGCAACAGCCTGCAGTGGAGTGTTAAGATTCACAGCAGTGAAAGGTATGTCACTGCGTACTAGAATAGCCACACCCCCACCATGACCCTGTCCAGGAAGAGGATCTGAATAAAAAACCTGGTAACCAGGTGGACTGGGAGGTGCAGCATCACCAACCATTGTCTCTTGTAGGCAAACACACACAGGTGAATACTCAGCCAGAAGCCAACGGAGTTCCTCCCAGTTGGCTCGTAAACCACGGCAGTTCCATTGAATAATATTAGCCATTAAAACTATTGAAATAAAAAGGGGCAGGGGAGAGGGACAAACAGAAAACCATAAAAAAAAAAAAATACTAAAAATATTAAAATGGAGGAACTATATACCCAAAAGAAAGGGTCACTTAGTGGAAACCACTGAGCGACCCTGGGAGACAATCTTCTTGGGAATGCGGATACGCCCACGAAGGGCCTTGTCACGGGCAGCAGCATGGCTAGAACGAGGGCCTGGGGTCTGCGAAGTGTTGGGAGACTTCACAGACACCCGTCGCTGCCCAGCAGGAGAGGAAGAGCTTACCTCGAACCCTGCCCGGGGCCCCCAGTGAACCAAGAGGTCGAGCAGGAGGGATTGGGGTCCTGGCCTCCAAACGTGGAGGGGGCAGGACAGGATCCTCAGAGGTAACCGGAGGAGGAACATCCGATACCCCGGAGGAAGAGGTGCCATGAGGTGTCATATGAGAGATATAATTAAAAGAGGAATAGGGAGAGAATGGTTGTGCATGATGCTAAAGCGGCAGCAGATAAGAGTGGGGGTAGGCAGTTGACTGAGAATTCTCAACAGGATAAGAAAATGTTTTGGAAGGAGGTGAAAAGTGTATGAGGGAGAGAGTTGGGGAAGGAAGATCGAGTAAAAGCAGAGGATGGAAGGATGCTAACTGAGATGGATGTGCAGTAAGTAAGAGATAGGCAGAATATTTTGAAAGATTGTTATATGTAGAAGAGGAAAGAGAGGATGAGGCTGTGGCAGATGGAAGGGTGCAAGAAATAAATGTGTTGGGAGAGTTGAATGATTTTTTGATCACGGTGGAGGAAGTGCAGGAGGCAGTAAAGGAGATGAAAGCAAGGACCTGCAGGTATGGATGGGTGTTCTGTGGAATACTTAAAGGTGGTGAAGCGACTGTTGTTGAGTGGTTGGTAAGATTGCTGAATATGTGTTTTGTGAGCGGTATGGTGCCGATTGACTGTGCAAGTGCTTGTGTCGTTCCGTTGTATAAAGGTAAGGGTGATAAGTATGAATGTACTAGCTTTAGGGATACAAGTCTGTTCAGTGTTATAAATACGGCGTTATGGCTGAGTGTTTAGGAGAGTGAGAGAGGTTACAGGGTGAGTGATTGGTGATGAGCAGTGTTTCTCTAGGAGTGTGAGGGGATTTGTAGATTATTATTATTATTATTATTTTTTTATGAGAAAGAGGGAACCAATAGCCAAGAGCCCACAATAACTGTTCCCTCCAAGGAAAAACAAAATACAAGAGAGAGCCAAATTCAAGATCCGATCATTTTGACCTGCCTGGACATATTGCATTTGAAAGACTGGAGATCATAGGAAGCAGGAAATACACACAGAGGGAGACAGTTCCAGAGTTGACCTGTTGCATAAATGAAGGACTGGGAGTAACAGTTAACTCTTGCATTAGAGAGTTGGACAGAAAAGGGATGAGAGTTTGCTGCTAGACAGGTGTTACACGCCCGTCGTAGAGGTGGAGGAATGCATGCAGACAGATCAGAGGAGCAGTGACCATTGAAGTAGCGATAGAAAAGAAATAAAGATGCAACAGTGCGGTGAAGAGACAGAGGTTGAAGGAAGTCAGTAAGAAGAGGAGAGTTAATGAGACGAAAAGCCTTTGACTCCACCCTATTGAGAAGAGCTGTATGTGGAGAGCCTCACCACAAATGAGAGTTGTACTCCACACAGGGGTGGATAAAACCCATGTATAGGGTCACCAATTGTGCAGGGGTAAAGAAGGAACGGAGTCGGCTTAGCACACCTAATCTCTTGGAAGCAGATTTTACAAGAGATGTGATATGATCTTTCCAAGATAAGTCCCGAGTAAATGAAACCCCAAGCATGTTCAAGGATGATGCAGGATTAAGCTGAATATTATTAAACGTTAGTGGGTACACCTGTGGAAGATTTTATCGGGATGATAGGTGTAAGAACTGAGTCTTTGATGCATTAAAAACGACCATATTATTTTTACCCCAGTCAGAGATACGAGCCAAGTCAGACATTAGGTGTGCCATAGTCTCATCCCTTGTTTGTTGAAGTAACTGCTGAGACGGGCGATGCAGGAACCGAATGGAAAGGTGAAGGGTGGAGTCATCAGTGTATGAGTGGACAGGGTTAGATGTACAGCTTAGAAGGTCATTGATGAATAAAAGGAAGAGAGTTGGTGATAGGACAGAGCCCTGAAGAACACCACTGTTGACCAATCGAGGAAAAGAACGATGGCCGTCTACAACAGCGGCTATAGAACAACCAGAAAGGAAGCTATGGATGAAGGCACAGATAGAAGGATAGAAACCATAAGAGGGCAGTTTGGAAATTAAAGATTTATGCCAGACTCGATCGAAAGCCTTTGAGATGTCAAGTGCAATGGCAAAGCTTTCGCGAAAGTCCCGAAAGGAGGATGACCAGGAGTCTGAAAGGTAGGTGAGAAGATCGCCAGAGGAGCGTCCCTGACGGAACCCATACTGACGATCAGAAAGAAGGTTGTGATAGGAAAGATGCTTTAAAATTTTTCTATTAAGAATTGACTCAAAAACTTTTGAGATACAGGATGTTAAAGCAATTGGACGATACTTAGAGGATTGGGAATGGTCACCCTTCTTTCGGGACTGACTGAATGAGAGCAAACTTCCAGCAAAAAGGAAATGTACAAGTTGATAGACAAAGGCGAAAGAGTTTGCCTAGGCAAGGTGTAAGCACAGAATCACAGTTCTTAAGAACAACAGGAGGGACTCCATCAAGCCCATATGCTTTGTTAGTATTGAGGCCTGTGATGGCAGAAAATACATCAGCTGAAGAAATTTAAAGGTGTTTGCTGTAAGACAGGTGGTTGAAAAGTATTTAGCAAAAAGTAAGAATGTGTTTTGGACGTTCATGGATTTAGGGAGAGCGTATGATATAATTGATAGGGAGGCTCTGCAGACTGTTTTGAGACTGTATGGACTTGATGGTAAGTTGTTAAAAGGAGTGAAAAGTTTATAGGTAAATAGTAGAGTGTGTGTAAGAGTGGGAAATACTGTGAATGATTGGTTTCCCGTGCGAGTGGGGCTGTAGCACGGATATGTGATGTTGCCTTGGTTGTTTAACACTGATATGGATGGTGCTGTGAGGGAGGTGAATGCGAGAGAGTTAGGCGGAGGTTTGAGTCTGATGAATGCTGATGGTAGAGTGTGGAACCTGAATCAGCTGCTGTTTGCAGATGATACAGCACTGGTGGCTGATTCAGAGGAGAGATTGAGACAATTGGTAGTGGAGTTTGGAAGGGTATGTGGAAGGAGAAAGTTGAGAGTAAATGAAAATAAGAGTAATGTAATGAAGTGTATGAGGTTGGTAGATGGTTAGAGGATGAATATAGTGTTGAATGGTGAGTTGCTTGAGAAGGGAGAGCGTTTTAAGTATTTTTGGTCACATGTTGCTTTGGATGGAAGAATAAATGCAGAAGTGAAATTTAGAATTAATGAAGTAGGAAAAGTGCTGGGAAGAACGAAAAAAGTCTTTAGAAGTCGTTCGCTTAAAATGAATGAAAAGAGGAGGCTGTATGAAGGTGTAGTAGTACAGACTTCATTATATGGGGCTTAAACATGGAAAATGGGCATAACAGAAAGGAAAAGTTTGAGTGTAATGGAGATGAGGTATTTGAAGAGACTGTGTGGAGTGATGCGTATGAACTGAATGAGAAATGAAGTGTGAAGGAGAACTGGAGTTATGAGGGGGATGGGTGATTGAGTTGAGCAGAGTGTTGCGATGGTTTGGGCACGTGGAAAAAACAGATGAAGACCGATTGTTGAAATAGATAACTGGATCAGATGTGAGAGCTGTAAGCTGGGAGGAAGACCATGAATAGGATGGATAGACAGTGTGAAAAGAGGGTGAGATGTGAGAAGGCTGTCTGTAGAACAAGGAAGAATGGCTATGCAGGATAAGAATGATTGGAGAGAATTTGTGAATGAATAAATGGTGATGAAACCCTGAGGGGATATTTTCACGCATTGGGTCTGATCAGCTGATCAGGTAGGGTGCAGGTATGGGGATGGGTCTATCATAATGTGGCAGGGGTAAACCAGCTCTGCTGTTGGGTCCTGATGCGGATGTTGATTGCACTGTGCAGTTGACCCTCATGCAGTGTGGTGCAGTGAGGATCTGTCCCTTCTCCCCTTGGGGCTAAGATATGAATTGTGTGTGTGTGGATGAGTAAATAGGGAGTGTATAGTCCTGTCTCAGGTACCCCCCTTTCTTTGGGGGAGGCAACCTATATAGACATAGATATTTATACTCTTATAGATAATAAACTATTTTATCTCTTATGACTGTTTCCATGCAACTGCACACTACTGATGTTACGCTGATTAATCTGTAACTTCCTGGGGGTGACATTTCCTTTTTTGAAAACTGGTGTTACATTTGCTAGTTTCCATCTGCATGAGAGTTTCCATGTATTTAATGATTTACTTAATAAGACAGGGAATGGCAGGAATAACTCATTTTGAGCTTCTCTGAGGATTATCGGTGATATTTTATCAGGGCCTGAGGTTTTGTTTATGTTCGTGCTATTTATGGCTCAAAGGATATCATTTTTGTGGATAGCAGAGTTACTGACGATGGTGCTGTTTGCTTGGTTTAACCCGAGGCATCCCGTTGACGTATGGGTACGTCACAACATTTTGTCACAGCTAGACCCGTCTACGTACCAGTACGTCACGCAGCTGAAAGGTTCATAATATGCACAATTTTCAAATCTTGTACGTAGGGTCAAGAGACCTTCCCCTACCTGCCACCAGGTGGGGACACTCAGCGATCCCGCGTGACCCGTGCTCACCCTCACCTCAGTCACTCACCTGTTAGCAGTGACCCAGGTCAGACATGGCATGCAGAGGTCTCTCAGAAGAGCAAATTCAAGCCACCCTGGACACCTTCACAGGCAACAGTGATTTGCCCCATGATGACGAGGTGGCAGACAAGGATTGTGTACAACTAGAGGAGGAGAAAAGTAGCAACAGTGATGAAGAGGTCCCGTCCCCGAGGAAGCGGCGCTACGTCACATATCGTGCCACTAGAGAGGGCCAGCCTGCACCAAAAAATTGTGCAATCACCTCTCTGCAGCCCCTACATGATGTGGAGCCCGAAACTGAGGACAAGGATGAGGACGAGGAAGAGGACGGAGCCAAGGGACCTGCTGCCATGTGGTACAGCTGCGAGATCATCACTCATCGCAGCCTCGAGCTGACAGAACTTCGTTCTATCAGGTATGGGCCTAGTGTTTTATTTGGGGAGGACGGAAGTGGCGTGGAGGGAGTGAGGAGTGAAATTGAAAGTGTAGTGGCAGTAATTGAAGAGAAGAGTGGCGGGAGTGAGTCATCACTCTCACGTGGTAGTGAGAGGGAGCGGAGCGTATCACGTGGGACGGTGAGGGTGAGTGGTGAATCACGTGGTGTGGTGATGGAGTGGGGAGGTGAGAAGGAGCTGCTCCCCAGCACGTCTTATGCTCCCCAATATTCCATGACTTCCTCCCCACAGCCCCTTGATGTTCCCCAAGGCCGTAAGGGTAAGGGATAAGGGAAGGGTAAAGGCCGAGGGAAGAGGAGTGCAAGTGGGGAAGCCCTCCGGACTCCTCCTTCCCAACCTCCCCCACCAGCATCTCCTCCCCATCCCGATGCTCAGTGTGATTATAAGGCTCGTAAATGTGTAAACAGTAGTATAAAGCAGAAATGGGTGTAATGTAAATGGAATATTATTTTGTAAGTGCATAAAT
The DNA here is from genome assembly GCF_032717465.1 of Coenobita brevimanus. NCBI lineage: Eukaryota > Metazoa > Arthropoda > Malacostraca > Decapoda > Coenobitidae > Coenobita > Coenobita brevimanus. Next base: position 26,508,161 of record NC_137041.1, read on the forward strand.
TCTAAGTCGAAACATTCCTGGCGAGTGTATATAGGTGCGATATTCTGATGCTCAGTGTAATAAATAAGGCCCGTAAATATGTAAATAGTAGTAAAATGTGGAAAAGGTGTAATGTAAGTGGGAAAGTATATTGGAAGTGAAGATATAAAATATAAGTTGAAAAATGAGTGGTAGCGAGTGTGCTTGCTAAGTGAATATGCACTAGCATTTCGCTAAATATCCTCGTAAGGAATGTAAATAGGTGAAAACATTTACATTGGTTGAAAAATGGTATGTCATGGAAATAATAATATGACAGTAGAAAAAATGTAATGTATGTTGAGAGAAGAGTCATAGCTAGTGCACTGAGTAGGCAAATATGCACAATCATTATGCTAAATATCATCATAATGAATGTAAACAGCTGAAAACATTTACATAAAGTCAAAAATGGTAAAATGTGATTGAAACAGTATTATGCAAGTAGAAAAAATGATATGTTTCCTGAAACAAGAAACTTAGCAACTACCATGTAACCAATGTGACCAAACTTGCAATGCTTGCTCAATGGAACAATGCTTATTTTTCCTATATATCTTATTGAAAACAATTATATTGTTGTTGTGATTGTTTATTAGTTCCAAATCAGTAAATGTAGATGTGTTCTTTGTTGTTTCACCCAAGATTACCTACCATAGAAAACATGAGAGCCTGACACGTCAGTGACAGAATATGACACCTGATGTGGGGAGGCTCACCTGTTTTGACCACTTATGGACCCCGGTAAGACCTTTCTTGCTGATTTTCCTTTGTTTCTTAACAAAAACGGATGTTTTAGCCAAACTTTTTTTTTCCAAAATAGCTCGGGATTGGGGGATATCGGAGGGGTAAAATCGGTTGGGACGTGACGGGTTAAGGGAAACAGTTGGCTTCTGATGGTGTTTTCTACTGGAAAAACAGATACAAATAATAATTAAGAATGTTCGTCATTTTAACTTCATTTCTAAATGTTTCCCGTTGTTGTTTATAGAGGGCCAATTGATGAAGCCATAACCTTTTGTTTTTAAAATAATTATAAAATTCATTAGGATTTGATTTACACATATTAGTAATGTGAATCTCTAGGGCTCTCTTGCTTTATTTGATATGTCTTTCGATACATGGCATAGATTATCATAGTGTTATGAAGGGGGTTTTACCGGTTAGGTAGTCTCGTACCTTCGAGACGTTTCTGGTACTGTAAGTTTTGGTACGAGTCGTCAGAGTTGCCAATTTGCCTGGTGTTTGTGAGCGTAGTTATTTCGTAAGTTAAACATTCATTTATTTTTGTGCTCTTTTTCTCAGTAATTTTTATTTAAGTAATTGCTTGTTCATTCATTCATTCATTGCCAGACGCCATGTATCCCAAACGGGGTGGCCAAGGGCTTAGAGTTAATTGTTTTACAGGAAGGGGCCCTAATCCTCCACCAACCCCACTTGACACGTAGGGATGCCAACAGCATCTGGTGTTCCCAGGCGGTCACCCATCCAGGTACTAACCAGACCCAACGTTGCCTAACTTCGCTGATCGGACGGGAAGCGGTGTACTCAACGTGGTATGGCCGTTGGCAATTGCTTGTTAAATTATGTAATTTAAGTTCGTATGGTTAATGATTTACAGTGTTATGTAATGTGAGACTCTAGCATGTTTTGATGTCTCGTAGTTGGTAACTGTTGTTGCTAGGGGTTGATGCAAGACAGTATGTCCTAGAATGTTGGAGAAGTGGACGTTTCTAGAACAATGCAAGCTTATATAAGGATGGGGTAGAGATTATTACAAGTTTAGTGAGGTGTCGAGTCAGTTTGGAGTTCAGTCGGGTTTCAGGTCAGTGTCAGTGTCAGTGAAGGTTGTATATTTTTGGTACTTGTGAAAACAGTGGCAAACAGTGACGGGTTATTGAAGTTTGTATATCACTGGAACTTGAGAAGACAGTGAAGTGTATTAAGTGTAATTACTGTCAGTGAAGATTATTTTCAGTACTTGTGTAATAAGTGAAGTGTTAGCAAGCATTAAGTGTACTAACAGTAAAGTGTTGTCGAGCATTAAGTGTAATAGCAGTTGGTGAAGTGTGTATAGCTCCAGTGCTTGTGAGAACAGTGAAGTTGAAAAGCATTAAGTGGAATTATTTGGAAAATAAAGACAGTGAACTTTAAGGAGCCAGTGTTTATTTTCGCCTCAGCTGATCTTGTGTACTGCACACCTAAAGGCTGACCATAAGAAGAACAACTCACTGGGCAACGTCCTTCCTATACTGTACTACTGCTGTTGGAGCCTGTGGCAGTGTGGGGACTGGGACGTAACACTGGTGTCAGGAGTGGGATTATTATTTCAGGGCTGCAGTGAGTCTAGCCTTCGACATGGAAGTGGAAGGTGTGAAAACAAGGTCTAGAGCTGGACAGGAGGAGGAAATTTCCCTGGCGACAATCGTGAAGCTAATACAGGCACAGAGTGATAAACTACAGGCAGCACAGAATGCAGGACAGAAAAAGCTCGAAGAACAATTGCAGGCACAGAACGAAGAACAGAAAGAACGATATGAACAGCTTCAGGAGGCACTACAGGAGCAACAGAGGGAATTACAGCTGAGAATGAAAGGACAGCTTGATGCTTTCATGGGAGAAATGAAGGAAGAACAGGAACAATTGAAGGAGGAGGTATACGCTGAGCTACGGCAACAAAAGCATGAGGTAAGAAATAATGTGACAGAGTGTCAACAGCATGTAGACCAACGACTGAAGACAATTAGTGAGGAAATAGTGACAGAGTGCAAACAACATGTGGACAACCAGGTGAATATTAGTGAGGGAATAGTGATGGAGTGCAGACAGCATGTAGATAACCAGTTGAAGCATGTAGTCGACCATGTGAAAATAATTAGTGAGAAAATTGAGGCTGTAGAGAAATATTGCACTGCTGAGCCTCAGGTTAGTGTACAGGGAGCATATGAAGGGAATGGACAGTGTATGGTGAATCTCGACGGATCCCAGGCATTTAAAGGTAGCATTACAGAGCTGAATAATCAGAGTGCAGAAATTTTAAGTCCTGACCTTAATTATGATGCCCCAGGTTTTAGGCCCCAAACTAATTAAGTGCATGGCTATAATGGGGGTCCAATTAATTAAAAAGAAACCTCAGGAATTTGATGGTAGAGTATCTTGGGAAGCTTACCGTGCACAGTTTGAGTTACTTGCAGATCAGAATGGTTGGGATGATAGGCAGAGGGCAGTGCAGCTTGCTACTAGCCTTAAGGGTGCCGCAATGGAAATTCTGGGCCAGATGTCAGTCATGGAGAGGAACAGTTATCAGTCCCTAGTAGAAGTGCTGGAGCGCAGATATGGAACCATGTACCAGACTGAGGTTTATAGAGCAAGATTTCGGAGCCGTGTACGGTCTCGAGGAGAATCCCTACAGCAGCTTGCTCATGACCTGGAGAGTATGGCATATAAGGTGTACCCTGGAGCAGCACCTAACCTGTTGGCTATTCTATTGAGGGACCAGTTCATCGATGCTCTTGATAATGCAAAGTTGAAAGTGCAAGTGAAGCAGGCACAACCAAGAAGCATGCAAGAAGCGCTAGCCAGGGCACTAGAATTTGAGTCCTATGTCAGGTCCAGTACATCCACCTTTCAGGCAGGTCGTAGTGCAGGATTCAAGGCAAGAAAGGGGCAGGTATGTGAAAAGGAAAAATTTGAGGGAAGTTGCTGGTACTGTGAAAAGCCAGGACACAGAAAAGAGGACTGCTACAAGTGGAAGAGAGAACAGGAGAAGACCGGAGGAGGCTGCTGGTACTGTGGGAAGTCAGGGCACAAGAAGGAGGATTGTCACAAGTGGAAGAAAGAGCAAGAACAGAGCAGTGTGAGGAAATCTTCAGCTGTAACAAAAGCGTGTTGGACGTGTAGTGAGGTGGGACACTTCAGTTCAGAGTGTCCGAAGAAGAAAAAGGATGATAAGGAGAAGGTTGTGGAAGACCAGAAAGAAACGGGAAACTAGTGGAGGCTGGTGTGAAGTGGCAACCACCAGCCAGCTCTTCCCAAGTAGCCCCACCACCGAGAAAATGCAAGAGGACGGCGATTGATAGTGTGCGAATAGACGGAAAGATAGACGGAAGGAAGTGTTCCCTGGTGATTGATTCGGCCTCAGAGCAGACTTTTATGAGGCCTGACGTGTTACATCATCGGTATCTGCCTGAGTCATCAGAACAACTGTGTGGCGTAACTGGGCACTGTGCGAAACTGAGGGGACCCCTGGATGTCCAGATTGTAATGACAGGGCAAGAGGCTACTCTACCAGTCTACGTGGCCAACATGGAAGATCCTTGCCTTCTGGGTCTGGACTACCTTATGTCCATGGGATGTGAGCTGGACTTCTGCTGCATGAAGATGAAGGTTCGGGGAACGTCGGTTCCTGTCACAGCAGTGAAACGTACCAGTTCTGGTGGCAAGGTGAGGGCGCTTCGTACTACAGTGATACCCCCAAAATCAAAACTGTTGCTCCAGTGTAAGGTGAGTGGCTCTTTTGACAGCTGTATAGAGGTAGTGGAGCCTGATGTACGGTGCAAATCGAAGGCCGGGGTGATGGTGGGGAGAACACTGGTGGAAACAGGTGCAGAAGAAGTGCCGGTTGTGGTGGCCAATTTCTCCCGTGAGCCACAGAAGATCAATGAAGGAGAAATTGTGGGACTGTGCCAGGCTGTGGACCCTGAATGGCATCAGAAGGCCTGTAAAAGGAGCATAGTCAAGGAAGACGGGCACGTGCCAGACCACCTACAGGACCTCTTGTCAAGGAGTTCTCAATGGCTGGATGGTTCACAAGTGCTAAAGTTAACGCAGCTGCTGACGGAATATGCTGATGTCTTTTCCACGGGAGACCTAGACCTGGGGTGCACTGATCTGGTGGAGCATAGTATAGACACTGGAGATCACCGCCCAATTAAACAGCCAGCACGGAGGATGGCGCCAGCCCAACGGCAAGAAATGGAAATGGTAATGGAGAATCTCCATACTCAAGGAGTAATAGAAAAGTCCAGTAGTCCTTGGGCATCAACAGTGGTTCTGGTGAGGAAAAACAATGGCTCAGTAAGGTGCTGTATAGACTATCGAGCCCTGAATGAAGTGACAGTGAAGGATGCATACCCCTTGCCAAGAATTGATGACACCCTGAATGCTCTGTCAGGTGCTAAGTGGTTCTCCACCCTGGACATGAAGGAAGGATACCACCAGGTCAAGGTTGCAGAGAAGGACAAAGAGAAGACAGCCTTTTCATATGGGGGGAGTTTATGGCAGTTTAAAATGATGCCATTTGGCCTATGCAATGCCCCAACTACTTTTGAACGCCTCATGGACTGCATACTTGAAGGCCTGCACTGGCAGATGGCCTTGATCTATCTGGACGATGTATGATGTTCTTGGACAGACTTTCGACCAGGAACTGGAGAGGTTGTCGGAGGTGTTGAAAAGGATCCGTGCATCGCACCTCAAGCTGAACCCCAAGAAATGCTACTTGTTTCAAAAGGAAGTAAAGGACCTGGGACACATTGTAGGTGAAAGCGGCGTCCGTACTGACCCAGAGAAGGTGGCAGCTGTGGAAAACTGGCCAGTTCCAACTTGTGTGAGGGAGCTATGGAGTTTTCTGGGCTTGTGCACCTACTATCGGCGTTTTGTCAAAGACTTTGCAAAGTTAGCTGCACCTCTTCACAAGCTGTTGGGAAAAAGGCACAAGTTTGCATGGACAGCAGAGACTCAGAAAGCCTTGGCAAACTCAAGCATGCATTGGCAAGCTCTCCAGTATTGCCGTACCCAGACCAGAATCAGCCATTTATCTTGGACTGTGACGCTAGTGACCATGGTATTGGTGGGGTCCTGTCACAGCAGAAGGATGAAAAGGAGTATGTGGTTGCATATTACAGCAAGAAGCTCAGCCCACCGGAGCGGAACTATTGTGTGACCCGTAAGGAGCTCTTGGCAGTGATGAAGAGCCTTGATTTCTTCCATCCTTATCTGTAGGGGTCAAACTTCATCATCAGGACGGACCATGCTGCACTCAAGTGGCTGAAAACACTGAAGAATCCAGAAGGACAACTGGCACGCTGGCACATGAAGCTAGACCAGCACAATTTTGAGGTGCAACACCGTCCTGGGCGGGTACATAGCAATGCTGACAGCTTGAGTCGTCGGCCTTGTGATTCAGAGTGCCGGCAGTGTAGTAAAAAGGAAGATCACAGTAAGAAATGCAGCCATACTGCAATGACAGGGCCAGCGTCAGATGAAGACCTGCAGAGGATGGAGATGGAGGATGCAGATTTACAGCCAGTGCTAGAGTGGCTGCAGCAGAGTACAATGCGACCATGTTGGGAAGAAGTTTCCAAGAGCTACTGGAGTCAGTGGGACCTTCTTCGCTTGAGCAACGGACTACTGGAGTGTCAGTGGGAGACAGCCGGTGGCCTCAACAAGTATTGGCAACTGGTGGTTCCGAAGAAAATGAGGTCAGAGATCTTGGATGAGTCCCATAACAAGATCACTAATGGGCACCTGGGAGTGAAGAAAACTTTAAGCCGGCTGCGACAGAGGTTCTACTGGATTGGCATGCGTCAGGATGTTGAAGAGTGATGTCGGGCCTGTGATGTGTGTTGTGCCAAGAAGGGACCCAAGAAACGTGGTTGCGCCCCTCTTCAGCTGTACCAAGTGGGTGCACCGATGGAAAGAGTTGCGGTGGACATTGCTGGACCTTTGCCACTCACTGAGAGAGGAAACCGGTATATATGTGTCGCCATGGACTACTTCACAAAGTGGTCAGGAGCCTATGCCATCCCTGATCAAGAGGCTGCAACTGTTGCTCAGGTGTTGGTTGATCAGTTTTTCTGTCGTTTTGGGATGCCACAAGAGCTACATTCAGACCAGAGTAGAAACTTCGAGTCTGCTGTGTTCCATGAGTGCTGCAAGTTATTGGGGATCAAGAAGACCAGGACGACCCCCCTAAGGCCACAGTCAGATGGGATGGTGGAGAAATTCAGCTGGACCCTGGGGCAAGAACTGGCCAAGTACTGCATTGATGGACAAACAGACTGAGACCAGAAATTACCTGCTTTGCTGATGGCATATCGGTCTGCATCCCACGAGTCTACTGGCTACACTCTTGCAAAACTGATGGGCCACGAGTTACGTTTACCTGTCGACTTGTTAATGGAAAGACCACCTGGTGAAGAGCTGCCTACAGACACCACCGGCTATGCGAAGCACCTTCAGGAAAAGCTGGTTGAGGTACATCATTAAGTGCGAGGAGCCCCTCAAGTTTTCAGAAGTGATGAAGTGCAAGTATGATGCCAAGGCAGGTGAAGTGAGCTTCAAGGATGGTGATCTAGTCTGGTTATACAATCCTCAGCATAAGAAGGGACAGTCACCAAAGTTGCAGAGCCCATGGGACGGGCCTTACACTGTGTTGGATCGCCTATCGGATGTAACATACGGATTCGGGGAGGCAGGAAGTCTCGCCCAAAGGTGCTACACGTGAATCGTCTGTGGCAGTACCATGGGCCAGGACAGTACAGGTGAGATGTCTCTGAGGAATTGTGTTCACCTGCAGCCGAGGATGTTGAGGACCAAGGAGCTGAAGTGCATGAAGATGGTGACAGTTTCCCGAGGGAAGAATTGAATCAAGAAGAGGACCAAGACCTTCCTGGAGTAGTGGACTATATGGAGGAACAAGGACATGATCGGAAGCGGCATAGAAGAAGACCTGATAAGTTGAAAGATTATTTTGTGTATAGTTAGATGTTTCATTAGAATTAGGGTTTATGTTTATGTTTGTGTATACTGTGTAGTTTTGCCGGGACGACAAAGAACTAGGGAGGGGGTAGTGTTATGAAGGGTTTTTTTTCAGTTAGGTAGTCTCGTACCTTCGAGACGTTTCTGGTACTGTAAGTTTCGGTACGAGTCGTCAGAGTTGCCAATTTGCCTGGTGTTTGTGAGCGTAGTTATTTCCTAAGTTAAACATTCATTTATTTTTGTGCTCTTTTTCTCAGTAATGTTTTATTTAAGTAATTGCTTGTTAAATTATGTAATTTAAGTTCGTATGGTTAATGATTTAGAGTGTTATGTAATGTGAGAGCTCTAGCATGTTTTGATATCTTGTAGTTGGTAACTGTTGTTGCTAGGGGCTGATGCAAGACAGTATGTCCTAGAATGTTGGAGAAATTGACGTTTCTAGAACAATGCAAGCTTATATAAGGATGGGGTAGAGATTATTACAAGTTTAGTGAGGTGTCGAGTCAGTTTGAAGTTCAGTCGGGTTTCAGGTCAGTGTCAGTGTCAGTGAAGGTTGTATATTTTTGTTACTTGTGAAAACAGTGGCAAACAGTGACGGGTTATTGAAGTTTGTATATCACTGGAACTTGAGAAGACAGTGAAGTGTATTAAGTGTAATTACTGTCAGTGAAGATTATTTTCAGTACTTGTGTAATAAGTGAAGTGTTAGCAAGAATTAAGTGTACTAACAGTGTAACTTGCAATACTTTGGTGATAGAAACTCCGTGTACAAACAGCTAGATAAGGAGTTTATTACAAGCTCACAGTAAAACAGTCTACCCTTCTCGGCTGTCTGATATGAACTGATGCAATAACGCCGTCTTCAGGCGTGGGAAAGGGTACTGACCTAGCAAGTTTAGTGGGGGCATGTATGCATTGGGGGGGGGGACATATATACATCGGGGGTAGACATATTGTGGAGGGGGTACACTACTACCCCGGGTAGCTGAGACGGTGTCTCCTGACACCGGGAGTTAAATGGTGTTTGATTATAGGAGTAAGGCAGGACCGGGAGGTTTGTACAAGGGACAAGTATGATACAGGGGCAGTAGGGGAGACATGGCCATGTTGAGGGGAGGGAATTAGAAGGATATATACATATAAGATATACAAGGAATAATAGGTACAAATCCAGTAAGGGTCGAAGGTATATATAAACATAATGGGAATTACACAATAATAGTTTGATACATGATAAACAAGGAGTAGATATGAGAGTTCTAGTGTTGTTCTTCCTTCATTTTTTTTTTTTTTTTTGTGGATGTTCTGTAGGATACACTGTCACCGAGTAATGCATGAAAGAAATACCATCATTTTCTAGTAGGCAGAGTGCTGTTCACAGTTTGGGTAATTGTTAGATGGCAATGGTAGTCACGGAATGCGAGGGCACTAAGGACGGGGAGTTTCTACGTCGTGTGTAGGGAGTACTATGCCTGTAGCGACTCTGATTGCCTGGAGTCGACGTTCCATTTTTCTGACACAACAATGCACTGCACAGATGATGAGTAGAAAACCTATGAAAGCGAGAACCACAGGGGGAAACACAACTGTTGGAAGAACCCATGAACGGCTGAAGGCCAGAGAAAATTGATCCATAATGAAATCACTGTCATTGAGGAAGGTGAACATGCGCAAGTGAGGGGAGGTGATGGTAATGTTGGCAGATGGTAGGGTTGAAGGCATGTCGATTGGTTGAAAGATGTCATAGGAGTGTTTACGAACAGCTTGGTGATAGCGAGTGGCGTAAGTGATGACGGACACTGATTTGACAGTACAATAGTCAAGTGCTTTGTAGAGACCACTAGCGGGGACGGAGCGAATGGAAGAACCAGGACACATGATTGTGACAGAGATGGGAACAGCAAAGAAGAAATACTGGACATGGTTGAGGTGAGCAAAGTGGACCGGGAGGTCAGGAGCTGGGACAAAAGAACAGGCCGAGTAGATGGAATGGTTGCGAACTAAAGCAGACTCACGGGGTGTAGCACTGCTAGGGAAGATAGCGAAAAGGTGGGCAGCACAGAGACGAGAGGTTGGAGTAAGGGAGGAACATTGCAGGAGGTCTGTGGAAGAAAGGAAGGCAACGGAAAGAGGATCATGGGAGAGGAGGAAATATTCTGAAGGAACAGAGACTTGTAACAAGGAGTTGTTGAGGCGGAAAGGGAAGGGAATGATGTGGAAAAGGTTAAAGGTTATGGCAGAACGGAGAGGAATATGGACGACGACGTATGTAGTGAGAAGAATGGCTTCGAGAACAGGATAATAATATTCAAGGGAGGAGTAAGGGAGGACTGGGGAGAGATCAAAGGTGGAGTGAGCCCATTCCAGGACAGAACGGAGACCTGAGACAGGTACTAAGTCGGCAGTGACACGGCCATTGATAGCATCGACCAGGATACGAACCAAGGTAGAGACTTGAGACAGGAGAGAGTCAACGACCAGTTGGAGATTATCCATGTTGAGTTTGAGGTAGAAGAACTGAGAGATAACGTTGCGATCTGAAAGGTGGCGTTGTAAGATATCGGTGAAATTGTTTAGAGTGGACGTGACTTCATTGAGTTGGGTTGTGAGCTTCTGTAACATAGTGTGTTGGATTTTAATGACTCTGCGTTGTGATTCTAGGGCTGAAGCTAAATGAGTGAGATCAGATTTGAAGCCAGAAATGTCACGGGCTGTAGCAACACCAAACAAGCCACTCAGAATCTCACCGCCGAAGTCGAAGAGACCTCGTTTCACACGAGAACGACCCACGGGTGTCTGAATGGAAAATGTGTCATTGAGCTCAGTGAATCTGTTACTTATGTATTGCAACTGCCAGGAGAGTGGGAGGAAAAGGTTATAGAGATACTCATTCGGGTTGTGTGTCCCCATGAGGGCCGTGAGATGGTTCCTGATTCCATGGAGCTGGTGCGCGTAGGCAGGTAGGGCAATGGCTACGTCGGCCAGGGGCGCAAGATCGTAGCACAAGGAGACCTCGCCTCCTGAGCCGACCAAGGCCCCGGGACGTACTCCACCATCGTCCTGACCTGACCCAGACCCCAGGAGGGTCAGCACTGCCAGCAGGGAGAGCGCTAACATCGTACCTAGAAAATCAGGGTAGAGTTAATGGGGGAGGTCGTGAAGAGGTTGATGGGCAGAGCGCAGTTTGGACCGATATTGATTGATTGAGGAATGAGCAGGTGGAGATGGAGAGGAAGGAGACTGAGGGGTAGGTGGAGACAAGGTAGACTGAAGGATGGGAGGAGGGGAAGAGGGGGCAGGAGGTTGTGTAAGTGACTCTTCCAACACGAGGCCACGGGGTGCTCGCTTTAAGTCATCGACGTGGACCCATCTGGTGTCCCTAGTGGACAGGTCTTGGAGGTGAAATTTGTTGCCTTGCTGAGTGAGGACGCGGTAGGGCCCTGTAAATTTGTCATCCAACTTAGAGGAACGCGTATGGGAATGAGCAAAGACAAGATCGCCTACATTGATAGTGATAGGAGAGGCGGACTTATGTTGGCGCTGCAGCATGTCCTCCTGAGAGGAAGCCAAAGTGGATTGGACATACTGGTGGATTGTCTGGAAGTTGGCCAATTTTAGTTTAACATAATCATCCATGTTGTAGATGGGTTCTGGCTTTGAGGATAAGAGAGAGTATGGGAGGTCCTTGTCAAAACCAAAGAGGACGAAGAAGGGAGATTCAGCAATGGATGCATTGATGGAACTATTGATGGAGGATGCCACTTGGGGAATCCAGTCATCCCAGGACGAAGTATGGGAGCCTAGATGCCTGAGGCACTCTAAGATTTTACGGTTGTGGCGTTCTACAAGGCCATTGGAAGCCGGATGATTAGGCACGACATTGCACTTACTGATATGAAAGTGGCGACAGATCTCATCTAGAAGGCTATTGTTGAATTCTGTACCGTTGTCAGTAAGAATGGTATGAGGGGTACTGAATGGGCAAATTACGTGATCTACAAGGGCACGTGCAACGCTCTTCGCGGTCTTGTCGGAGAGGGGTACGAGGACACAGTAGCGGGAGAAGTGGTCGACCGCTATGAACAAGTACTCAGCGCCAGATTCTGTGAGAGGTAGTTTTAAGAGATCGATTGAGACAGTTTCCCATGGTCGTGACGGGATAGGGTATTGTAAGAGAGGAGCTGGTAAGCCAGTTGATCCTTTGTGGTGGTGGCAGGAGAGGCAAGAGTCAGTGGGCATTGATATCGCGGCGCATGGTTGGCCAATAGTATTTGAGACGGGCTTGGCGCAAGCATCGGTCTTTGCCTGGATGGGAAGCTTGAGGAGTATTATGAACAATATGAAGAACCTTTGGTATCAGGGCAGGAGGGACAACAAGTTGGCGTACTTCGCGATTGGGCATATCTTTGCCCGTTAGCAGTGTTTTCCTGTACAAGAGATCATCATCTAGCATGAACTCATCTAGTGATACTGGCAGAGTAGGTAAGGTCGAGGCATCGCCAGATTCTAGGAAATAAATGACTTTGGACCACATGGGGTCTTGGCGTTGAAAGTTTCGAACAACTTCTGACGTTAGTGTAGTATTTTCAGTTACTTCAGGCGCAGTGATGTTATAGCTGCTGCTATGTGACGTGAGAGTGCATCTGCGACTACATTCAACTTGCCTGGTACATATTGAAAAGTGGGATTAAAGTCCTGGATGATGACAGACCATCTAGCTAACCTACCTGTTAGGTTGCGATTTTTGAACAAATCACATAGTGGAAGGTGGTCTGTTTGGATATGCACTGGATAACCATAGACTATATCTCTGAAATGTTTCAAGGACCAGATTACCGCTAGTGCTTCGAGATCTGTGACACTGTAGTTACGTTCAGCGGTTGTAAGGGTGCGACTAGCATACGCTATTACGCGCTTCTTTGATGCTTCATCGAGTTGCATCAAAACGGCACCAAGTCCAGTGCCTGAGGCATCTGTGCAGAGAAGGAAGGGTGTGGTATAATCAGGGAACGCTAGAATAGGGGCATTTACAAGAGCTGTCTTTAGCTTTTGGAAAGCCTGTGACTGGTCGTTAGTCCAAACAAAGGGCACATTCTGCTTGAGTAAGTGGGTCAGAGGAGCGGCGATCTGTGCGTAATTCCTGATAAAGCGACGATAATAGACACTGAGGCCCAGGAAACTTCGTACAGCGTCGGTAGTGGTAGGTTCTGGGAAGTTAATGATCGCCTTAGTTTTATCCTCATTAGTATGAATGCCTTGTGCATCTATGACATGGCCTAGGAATTTGATTTTCTTTCGCAGGAAGTCACATTTACCGAGATTGATTTTCAGGCCTGCGAGCTGGAGGCGTTCAAAGACTTGCTGGAGTTTGGTAAAATGATCAGGGATGGATTTACTCACAACAATGATATCATCTAGGTAAGTAAAAAGAGAGTGTCCCATCATACCGCTGAAGACTGAATGGATAAGTCGCATGAACACGGAAGGAGCATTTCTCAGACCAAAAGGGAGTCTCTTAAACTGAAAATGTCCGGAAGGGGTGCTAAAGGCTGTGACTGGGCGAGAGGACTCTTCCATTTCGACCTGCCAGTACCCGCTGAGGAGGTCTAAAGATGAAAAGACTACGTTATTGTCACCAAGGGATTCTAGCAAATCAGTGAGGACAGGTAGCGGGAAACGGTCTGGAACAGTGACAGAATTGACCTTACGATAGTCGACTACTGGTCTAAGGTTGCCGTCCTTCTTTGGTACTAAGAAAAGTGGGCTATTCCATGGACTGACGGAGGGTTCAATAATGTCCTGGTCTAACATGTTCTGTACCATTTGATCTGTTTGCTTTCTCTGGCTGTGAGGCAATCGATACGCTGGTATGTAAATCGGCTGAGTTCCTGGTAGTAGTTCAATCGTATGTTTGACAAGGTCTGTTCTACCCAACGGTTCACCGGGTAAGGCAACCACGTTTCTGTACGAGGTCAGAAGGTCGAGGAGTTGAGGTGTATTTTCTGGGAAATCTGTGCAAGTGAGATGTGAGAGCATATCGGGTGAATGCGTCGGCGCAGATCCCGTAGAGTTAATAGTACATACACCGATTGGCGTATCATCAGTCTGAATAGTAGAAATTGAGGAATCCTGGCACACCTTTACGGCCGCTGGGTATACTAGGAAGTCTCCAATCTTTACACCACTTTTAAGTTTTAGTGGAGCATTTGTGACATTGAGCAAGTACAGGTAGCATAAACTGTCCTCTAAGACTGTACACCACGCTGACTCATAAGTCAAGCCATTCACACAACACGTCTCAGGTAGGGTTAGTACATCCACTCCTTCTTTCGCACCGGCAACACAAACAGAGACTTTGGTGAACTCATGCGGTAACAAAATTGTGCACGTATTCATTACTGCACGTTGCGTCTCTGCGTGTTGGAGAAGATCATGCAGACTGTGTGAGGTAGGTAACTGAGACATGTCTGAGTCAGTGATAGTGTTGTCGGGAGAGGATGTAAGAGCCATGTTCGAGGGCTGAGATGATGTATCAGGAGACACTGAGGAATTTATGTCCTTGCTCGCAGTCAGTAAAGGAATGATCTCTGTATTCTCAGATGATGAGAGTGGTGGTTTGGGCTGGGTTGGACTTTTTGGTAGTGATAGGGACAGAGGTAATTGAAAGACTGATTTGATCGTAAGAACAGGACGGGGACATTCCATAGTGGAAACCGGGAATCCAGAAATGTCTATACTACCACAAGCAGGTAATAATGCAATGGAGTGTTGTGCCATGGTGGAGAAACCAATAAGGGCATCTGCGGGATACTGCAAGTCATTAGTGACATGAAATTCAATGAGGATAGGGAGCAAATCTCTGTGGAGTTTGACTTCAAGGGTGACTCTTCCCTTAACCTTAAACTCTGAGCCGTTAACACCACATAGGCGAATGTCTGGTGGTTCTAGGAAACTGACGTGGTTGTGCGTGGTTGTGATGGCGATGAATAATTTGTAAGGAATTTTCGGGGATGAGATTTACTATAGATCCTGTGTCCAAAAAGAATGACGTTGGTATGTCATGACTGCTGCTGAGAATGACTAAACCTGAGGATGTTATGGGACCTACATGGCGGATGGGGAGTTGGGTTTCTGGTTCTACGTGATATTGGTCCGATACGGGCGCGGCGCTTCCCCCGACTGTGGGCGGTTGAGGTAACGACATTCCTCAGTGGTGTGAGTCGTGTTCGATTTGTGGTATTTGCAGTGTGGACGACGTGAGCGGGAAGGCGTACGCTGTCTGGTTTGGGAGTGAGGACGTCTGTATGTACGGTCACAACTGGATGCTCGATGTCCAGGATGACCACAGTACCAGCAAAGAATCGAAGATTGTCTGTTTCGTCGGGCGCTAGATTGATCACGACCTGCGGTAGAAGAGCGATGTGTGGCAGGTCTGCCGCATGTGGTGGGACGGGAGCGAGATTGGTCTGGGGTAGTGGAGGTGTGACAGACTGAGGAGGCCAAGGGTTGGGTGGTGCCCTGATGCGTGTAGTTCGAACCTGTTCTTTCATGAATGGCTTTAGTGACCTGAATAATTTTATCTCCTGGATTGAAACCGATTTCCAAGGCTAGCTCTCGCTGTTTAGGAGTAAGCCAGTGAAGGAATCTGAGGTAACCAATTAAGTCAGCAAAGTTGGTGAGTGAAAGCATTGGAACGCCGTTCTTGTCTTCTAACCATTTCGTGCCTACCAGTAATTGGAGCATTTCGCTACTAGTTGCTTTCATGGTGGCGGCAGCTTCGTGGAGCTTGGCATATTGCGCTGGGACGCGCAAGTCCTCATCTAGTTGGTTTAGGAGATTAATGAATCCCATGAGAGATGCGGTATTTGAATGCTGGCAACAAAGGCTGATGAGTTCCGTACGTAAATCAGCAAAGGTACGAATGCTATCGAAATGTCCTGCACGGATCGTGGATCCGATGTCTGATTTACCATGATGCAAGCGACCGAGGAGGTAAACTACTTTGAGCGATTCCTCGGTAATTTGTCTATTATTTATTTCGGTTTCGACTTCTCTGAGCAAATCATAGACAGACCAAGTTGGGTCCTGGCCGGTAAATTTGGGACGATTGGCATCGTCGAGATAGATAGACTGTGGAGGGTTGGCCATGGCTGGAAGTGTAGAAGTGGCGGAAGGAGAGGTGTGAGAGAGAGAGAAGGCAGTGGCAGTTAAGGGCAAGGAAGACGGGGTATGAAGGGAGGCAGGAGAAGTAACGACAGTGGAAGGAGTAGAGGAAGAAGAAAGGAGAGTAGAGGCAGGAGTAGAGGAGGAAGTATCTGGATTTACGAGGGTAGGATGGGTAGTAAGTGATTCTGTGGGAAGTGAAACGGGAGTCTCAGGTACAGGGCGGTGGTACTCTTTGCCACTTCGTAAATGAGTGAATGTGTTAGAGTCGGCAGACGGGGTATGAGCAGGTGATGTTTCCGGGTCGAGAGGGCTGGTGGTAAGCGGTTGACGTGGAAAGTATGACAGTTAATGCGGCAATGGAAGATGAAAGGATGAAGATGGATACTTAGGTGGAAATGTATAAGTAACAATGAGAGAATGGAATACACTAGGTGTGAAAATATAAATGAAGGTGCGGGGATGAATGGTTTAAATAAAATGCGAAGGATGAGATGGATAATAAATAACGTAGGTGAAGATGAAAACGGGGTAATGGAAATGAGATGGAATATTTACAATAACCAATCTGTAGAGAAAATCGAGGATAATCTCTAGAGAAAGGAAAGATATACTATAGTTACACAGTAGAAACGGGAGTGTCGAGATGGATGACGTGCAGGGTGGCTGAGCGTAGCGGGGCTGGGGCGGGGCGGGGCTGGGCGACGGGGCGGGGCGACGGGGCGGGGCGGGGGTGGAGAGACAGCTGGGCGGAGAGGAGAAGAGACGCCGCGATGAATCACCGGCAGGGAGTGGCGGTCTTAGGAGGCTCCGTAATGCAAACCAGATGCGGGCGACGGCGGAGGCCGGTGGTGGGTGGTGAGGCAGATGTCGGCGCAAGGCAGGTGTAGAGCTGGTGAGTTGCAAATGCAGAGAATGGTGGTGGGCAGACAGCGGGCAGACAGTGATAAGTGGCACCGTGGGGGCAGGAGCTATGATGAGTCCGGAACAGGTGCTGGGAACAGGTGCAACAGGTGCATAGGTCGGCGACGGTGACACGTGCGGTCAGGAACAAGGCGTATGGGTGCGGTTGTTTGAGAGGTGAGCACTGGTGAGAATAATGGTACACCTGAAAAGCACAGCCAAGGTATAGAGGCACGGAGGAGGGGCGAGGCGGGCAGATGCGAGTCGTCGGGTATCTTGTTGTATCACTAAAAATCCAAGGAGGCAGTCAGAATGTGATGGTTCGAAACACTGCTGCTACCAAATGTAACTTGCAATACTTTGGTGATAGAAACTCCGTGTACAAACAGCTAGATAAGGAGTTCATTACAAGCTCACAGTAAAACAGTCTACCCTTCTCGGCTGTCTGATATGAACTGATGCAATAACGCCGTCTTCAGGCGTGGGAAAGGGTGCTGACCTACCAAGTTTAGTGGGGGCATGTATGCATTGGGGGGGGGACATATATACATCGGGGGTAGACATATTGTGGAGGGGGTACAACAGTAAAGTGTTGTTGAGCATTAAGTGTAATAGCAGTTGGTAAAGTGTGTATAGCTCCAGTGCTTGTGAGAACAGTGAAGTTGAAAAGCATTAAGTGGAATTATTTGGAAAATAATGACAGTGAACTTTAAGGAGCCAGTGTTTATTTTTGCCTCAGCTGATCTTGTGTACTGCACACCTAAAGGCTGACCATAAGAAGAACAACTCACTGGGCAACGTCCTTCCTATACTGTACTACTGCTGTTGGAGCCTGTGGCAGTGTGGGGACTGGGACGTAACAATACTCTAATTTATCATCATTATTCTGTGTAGCTTTATATTTATGGAAAACTTTTCTTTTTTTTTGGCAATTAAGGTACTTTTCACTGGACCACAACTCTGGTTTACTATCAACAGCTAGATACCTGTTATGTAGTGGTACACATGACTTTACTGCTTCATTACATTTTTTGATGAATATTTCTCATGTTTGGTTTGTGTCATCGGATTCAGTCATATTATTCCAATCTGTAATTGTTGGTAGCATTCTGAGTTTGGTGAAATCCACTCTATGATAGTCTGGGATTCATTCTTTGCTCTCTGTTTCTTTCACTTTTTCGGTAGTAATATTAAACTGCATAAATCGATGATCACTGGAACTAAACTCAGGTACAGTTTCGACGTTGTTAACCAGGTTATCATTTGTAGTTAAGGTGATGTCTAGGATATCGCTTCCTGTCGTTGAGTACTGTAAGTGTTGGTAAAGGGTGTTTTCTCGAAGATTTGCATAAAGTTCATGTCCTGAATGGACAGTTAGCAGTTCACCCCACTTCGTTACTGGTAGATTAAAGTCACCAAAAATTATGCCATCCTCTTGACAAAAAATTTCTGTAATTTGATCATACAATTTTTTGTGTCAGTTGACTGTGCTGGAGGACAGACGAGACATATATAATATATATATATATATATATATATATATATATATATATATATATATATAATATATATATATATATATATATATATATATATATATATATATATATATATATATTTATGAGATTTAATACACAGTTTAACGTAACTGACCTCTATGTTGATTATACTGGGTTTGAACAGCACAAGGGAGTGGAGACAAGTTTTCATGTTTAGTAAAAGACCACCACCAACACGATGAGTCACTCACAGCTGAAAATGTTATACCCTGTTAATGAGGATTCCACTGAAAAGTCATGGTCAGATGTGTTAATCCAGGTCTCTGTGATGCCGATGATGTCATGATTTTCTAGGTAAATAAGAGATTCTAAATCCTCAAATTTGTTGTGTAGACTACGCATGTTAAAATAGCAGACTCTAATTCCGTCCCAAATGGTTTATGAACTGACTTTACGGGTATTTATGTTGAGGTGACCACTCCTGGATACAGCACATTTATTTTGAAGAGGGTTACTTTAAGATGTAAAAGTCTACCTAGCTATGCCGCTCCTATCGAGATCAAGTGGAGACAATCTTTCTGGAAAAGAATACTGTATGTTGCTTATAGAACTGGTCCCATGGTTTGACAAAGTCGACTCCTTCTTGCATGGAGAGAGATCTGAGATGGTTATTTGTGCTGAAGGCCTTAACATAAGCTATTTCTGTATTGATCCTTGGGAGTATGCCGGATATTATTACGTCAGTGGACTTTGTTTTAAATCGCTTGATCATCTCATGATACCTTGCTTGAAATTCCTCCAATCTATTGTGAGGAGGAGGAGGAGGAAGAAGAAACTTAGAAAAGTAAGAAACCTGGCATAATGAGCTAACGGAAATAGTTACTTGGGAAAGTTAGATTTTCCCTACGTCTATACATTAAAAGGATAACTAACGTTAAGGCTAAAAGATTATTGTACTCATCACACAGAAAAGAAAAATACTGACAGTGTACTGCCAAGGAATGTTGTTGAAATATTAAGATAGTGAATGGTAGGATACAGCGGTGTTTCAAGTATTCAAAATATGTGATAATGTATATTTTTATTTCGTTATTACACAAAAAATGCAGAAGAAAACAGTAATATGGCTTCCTGGATAAGAAACAAAAAGTAGAATGGAAAAGGACAGGAAAAGTAAAACATACTGTAAGGGAGCTGAAGTCTACAAGGAAGAGGTATGTCGGGAGATGTGGATGGGAAGGGTGGGTGCATTCCGGTGCTGGTATTATCACCAGTATCTCAGAAGAATTAACTAATACAACTGAAGCATTGTTCAGGGGTGTGGTGGTGGGGGTGGTTGTACGGTGGCGAATGTGGTGATGGAGACAGTGGTGCTATGCTGATGTGACTGTGGTTGATTGTGTGGTGGTGGATGTTCTGATGGTGATAAAAGTTGTCAGCTGATTATGGTTGTGAATGGTTGCGTGGTGTTGGAGACGATGATGGTGGTAGCAGTGATCATTTGGTTATAACTGATTGTCTGGTGGTTGCAATGATGGGAATGGTGAGATGTCTGTGAATGTAGAAGAGGTACTGGTGGTGGTAGCAGTGATTGGATGGTTGCTATCGGGTGGTGGGGGATTTTTTAATGGTGGCAGTAGTTGTCTGAAGATTATGGCTGTGATGGGAGATGTATTGATTTGATGGTTTTGGTTGACTGGTGGTGGGAATGTTGAGATGTTGTAGAAATGAGATGTTGGATGAAAGTGGCCTATGAAGAACACACCCACTCCACCTCATTCAGTGGATTGTGGAATACTCATCAAGGACAAAAATGGGATTCTGGCTAGATGGATCGAACATTTTGGGGAGCTGCTAAACACTGTTAATCCAGAGGACCTGTCAGCACTGGATGATCTTCCCTGTTTCACTCAGATTCCTCAAATGGACAAACTTCTGGAACGAGCTGAAGTAAAAAGAGCAATTCAGCAACTAAAAAATATCTCCAAGACCAAATGGAATTCCAGCAGAAATCTTTAAGTGTGTCAGCAAAGAACTAGTTTCGTTTCTGCATGAAATGTTTACAGTGTGTTGGTAGAGTGGTAGACTCCCACATATACTGTCACCATTTACAAGCAAAACGTCACAGTGTCTGTGTGATTCTGGCTGGAAGTTACAGGAAAGATTTTTGATGGTGTTACTTGAAAGATTGGTGGGGTACATTGTGAACAGAATATTGCCAGAATCACAGTGTGGTTTTAGAGCAGGTAGGAGTACTACTGACATGATCTATGTATGTCTGTAGCTTTTTGAAAAATGCAGGGAAAAACATCAAGGAATCAACATTGCCTTAATTGATCTTAAGAAGGCATTTAACACTGCTAATTGGACTTACTCATGTATGCTATAATAGAAAAGTTTGGATGTCCTCCAAGATCTGTTAAGATGGTATATCAGCAACACGAGGATACTACTGCCAGGGTAGCTGCAGGAAATGGTTGGTCAGACCTCTTCCCAGTTGGAGTTGGAGTCAAGCAAGGATGTGTACTCATGCCTGTACTCTTCAATGTATTCGTTGTAGAAGGGGTTGAGTGAAGGCTACAGATTAGGTACAGTGTGGATGGTGGCACATTGAACCTCCACAGATTAAAAGCCTTTACAAGGACTAGTCTAACAACTGTCAACGATCTGCAACATGCCGATGCTTCTGCAGTGGTTGCACATATTTCTCAACAAAGGCAGGATTTGTGCAACAATCTGTGGGGGGCATCCAGCAAAATAGGCATAAAGGTGAATGCTACCAAGACAAGCATCATACATCAAGGCATAAATGATCAGGTGATTTGGCACCAGTTATTGAGGCGAGAACCTTGAGGATACTGAACACTTTGCTTACTTGGGGAGTGTCATTTGGAGATGGCACCATCGACCAGGAAATCATCAACAGGATCCATGCAGCCAGTAGAGCATTAGGCAGACTTGCAGACAGGGTGTTCCTCAACATGGACTTAAGTATTAACACTAAGGTAGCAGTCTATGGGGGCCATCTGTGTATCAACCTTACTCTACAGCTGTGGGTCATAGACTTTGTACAGAAGATATATTAATACACGGGAGCATTTCACAGGAGGTGTCTGAGAAGGATGCAAAATTGCTGGGTAAAGTGACGAACAATGAGTCGCTTCAACGAGCAGGCTGTGATTGCATTGTCTCATACTGCTGCATGCACTGTATGCTGGGTGGGGCATCTCGTGATGAGCAATGAGGGTCTTCCAAGGAGATCTTCTTTTGCTAACTGGTTCAAGGTACGTGACGAGCTGGAGGCCAAAAGAAACGGTATAAAGACCATCTCAAGAGAGCACTCCAGTCTTTCAGTATCGACTTCAACCAATTCACGATTTCTGCACAGGACTTTGCATCTTAGCAACCCATTGTTAGGAATGCGGTGAACCATTTGGAGGAGGGGTTGAGACAATGCAGGGACAGAAGATGGGAGAGGAGACATCAGTTGTGATGGCGTGGACATGGAGAAGGACAGCTTATCAGTCCCAAGTGCCAGCGAGACTTACTGACAAGACCGGGCTTCCTGAGTCATCAGGAGAGCCACCAGAGGCATAATGGAAGACATCATCGTCAATCAACGGAAAACCATAAGCAAAGTAAGTAAAGTGAGATGTTGGTGCCACTTGGGTCCCATGAAGGAAGTTGGAGGATCATAAAGCAGGGTGTATGTCACATGTGACATCTGGCCATCCAACCCTTGTTCTCAGAGTCCGACACCTCAAAAGAAACCCTCCCTCCAAGGCATCAGAAAGGTAGAGGGAAGTCCTTCGGATCTGAATGGTCGTCAGAATCACTCTCAAGTGGCGGCAAGAAGCTATTGGAGGAGGTAGGATACAGTAACCTAGGCACGTCACTCTGTGTGGTAATTTAAGTCCTCATGCATCGTCTCCTTCCTCGGCAATGAGAAGACAAAGAACTCCAATTCCCTCCCAATCCTACTTTCACTTGACCCCTTCCTAGCATGAATGAGAGGCTTGGCAGTGATGGAGGTGTCCGAGGACGTACAACCACAAATGAATCAGATGATGCGGTATCAGAAGTCATTGATCCTTATGCTCCCATATCCCGAGGTAGGTTAGCACTGCTGCTCACCCACTGCCTATACACATGCGTTGCACACTGGTAACTAGAGAAAAATGGAAATTATTTCAAACCAGGGTAGGAAAGACAAAACAACTGTGTCCGTCATTCGAGACACCTTGAACACCTGTTTTTGGATGGCAGTTGCTATTGTCCGAGCTTTAAAGGTTAACTCCAAATAGTACTGTTGATGACCTTGTGACATGTATGTGGCAGGCTTCCTTTCTGCAGCCTCTACAAACATGAAGATGACGCCAGGAAAAAGCACACTGTCATGCAACTCTCCACATTAATGCTTGTGTGGGCCTTTTTGGCCTGGTCTATGCAGCATATAATCAAGAAGTCACCAGGATCAAAATTTCACTTCTACCCCAGCTGTCTAGTTAATTTATTATTTCAGACATTTTGAGCCCTCCATTAACGTTTTGTGTGAAGCTTTATTTATTTAATATTCATTATCAGTTTATTTTAAAAAATAACCATATTAATGTATTATTATGTTTGGAACTTTGAGAGCTTTGTAATTGGGCAATGTTTTTAGGAATAAAAAAGACAAAGAGCTGGAAGCCTTGACCAATCAAGAAAGAAAAAAAAGACTATAACGGATTCAAAATCAAGAATCGTTCATTCCATATTCCTTGACACATTGCATTCAAAACAGATGGAGATACAGATTGAGATAACATACCAGAGTTAACAAGTTACAATAGATATGAATGATTTAGAGTATCGAGCATCTCCTGCATGAGACAGCTGGAGAGAAAGGGTTTGAGAGTGCATTGCTTGAAGGATGCTGCGCACTCTCTGTAATGAGAAAGGAATGCATCTGAGATCAGAAAACCATGTTTGGATTAGTAGTCATAGAAAAGGAAGAGTGACGCAACACTGAGGTGAAGAGGGAATGACTAAGAAGAGTCAGTAAAAAAAGAAAGGATAACTGATAAGACGAAGAGCTTTTTAGTCTGTCCTGATCAGATGTACTGTATGTGGTGAATCAATAGGCATGACAAACTACGGTCATCCTACGCTTCTTCTTTATCCCCTTCACATCCATCCTCCTCGTCATTACTTGTAAGAAGTACAGATGTATGGATTGTTGCTGGACCGTGTGGTTTTGCAGAAGTGAAGCACCGTGTGGGGCTTCCCTAATGTGAAACGCCGTATAAGGTTTTCCTAAAATGAAGCCCCATGTGGAACTTCATTAACTCATTTGCGCCCGGTGTCCCCTAGGACGTAACTGAGCATTTCCAAAAGTTAATAAAGAAGGGAACCCTTGGGTGGCGGCCAACGAGCTTCGCTACTATGAGCCGATAGGCGGAGGGCAGTTCGCTTAGTACCCTTCCAACACACAGGAATCCTCGGAGCAGAGCTAATAGGGTAAAGTAAAGCATCATATGGGACTGTACAGTACTTAAGTACCAGAGAGAGTAACAGTGAAGCAGTGTTTGCGTCTTTGTTATCGTGAAACACCTTAGATATAAAGATCCTTATGGAGTTAAAGTGAAGTATCATATGGGGTTTTGCTAGAGTGAAGTACCCTGGGTGTAAAACTCATTTAACATGACTGACTGACTGATTGGCCGCTCAAGGAGATGCTCCCGCATCTAAATTGTTACTCGAATCTCTCCCCTGAACTTAATATCGCGACCTTCATCTGCCACGCGTCATGTGCAGCGAGGGAGGTCATATTACGTTCTATTGTTGCCGTGATCCGGATCCGAAGCGAGGCTGATTGATGAGGAATAATGCAGCAGGAGGCAGGTGGGGACGGGAGACAGGAGGGTTGATGAAGAGGGGACAGGGAGGGGTAGTTAAGAGGAGGAGGGAATGGTGGTGAAGAAGAGAAGAAAGGAGTGGAGAAGAGAGGGAAGGGAAGAGTGGAGGTGAGTAGGGCGAAATGGTAGTGGAGAGGGGATGGGAGGGGTGCAGACAGTGAGGGGGTGTTGGAGAGCGAGAATAATTGAGTGGTGGAGAGGGAGAAAAAGAAGTGGTGGAGAGTGGGAGGGAGGAATGTCAGTGAGTGGGGAGTAAGGGTGGTGGAGAAGGCACGGACAAGATGGCAATGTGGTAGGAGAATTGATTAAACATAAACATAGAGGAGAAGGAGAGGAAAATTATGAAAAATAGAGAGGAAAAAAAAAGGAATGATAGACCATAATGTGCAATGTAATAACATAAATTAATATCACAGGAACGATGGAAATGAAAAAAAAAATAATAGGAAGAAAGGTTAAGACCTGAGAATGCCTTGAGATATGAGGGTTACAAAGTAATTAACCATTGAACATTCAAGTTAGGAGAGAGAGAGAGAGAGAGGAGTACAGTATACATTTTGTTCCATAAACAATGAGAGAGCAACCAAGACAATCAAGTAATTCGCAGCCTTGACTTCCCACTAACCTTATTATGGCTGGGACTGATTGAGTTTGTGAGGAAGGCGGACATGGAGGGAACTGAGTACGGCTGGGGGTACCCTGACCTGTCCTGCCACCCCTCACTCCTGTCCTCCCCTCCCCTGCCTTGCACTGTCATCGGTCACCCCTGTCGTGCCTTGACTTGCCATCCCTCACCCCTGTCCTGCCCTGTCATGCCTAGGCCCTTCAGCCCAATTGCATTGCCACCGCTCACCCTTGCCTGGTTCTCTCTTGCCTCTCTCCACATGCCCTACGCTGCCTGCAACACAACGTTTTCCTGATATACACATCTTTTATGCTGTTATAACTGATTTATCGTGTGTGAATGATAACCTTGATAATCAGCCATGGCATCCTCAATGTGAGACAGGTTGGCAAGGTGTGTGGGTGTGAGGAAAGGGTTTACCTAGAGCCTTAAAAATATATTATTGGTATGGTACGTGTAAGGCACTATAACCAGATGTGCTTTAGTTGATAAGATATGACATCAACATTCTGTTATGCACTGGGAGGCAAGGTGGAGGTGGAGAGAGGGACTGTTCTAAAGTTTGATGTATGAAAGTGATCATAATAGCTGTGAAGGTGCATTGACTCCTGTGCGTCTTCCATTTCATTCCGCCATATTCGAAATGTGCATATTTGTTATGATTTAGCCAAAAACTTATGCATATAACGTTGCACAAGGAAATATTATCTGTAATACACTGGATGAGAGGAACTGAGGGGGAACGGATGGAGCTAGAGTTCTGAAATATATATACTTAGCTTTAACCATAGGCCAGTTATCTGCATAAACTGATAAAACCAAAGCTGGTTTGACTAATAAGACAGCATCTGGTGGCGTGATTGGTAGAGTGCCCTGGTTTTGGGGCACTGTGGCTTAGGCGCCGTGGTTTGAGTTCCAGGGGTAGTCAGAGGCTTTTCTTGCTAGTAGACGTCACCGGGAACGTACGTCATCTCCAAGGTAACCTAGCCTCGAGCACCTACGCTCGAAAGCGAGCAAATGGGATTTGGTAATAACCACTACCGTCTCCAAAGTACTATGCACAGGGGGGCTTTGGAGAAGGGACCTAGAATACTGAAATTCAATTTGCTTTGCCATTTCTGTATGCCAGTCTCAAACGACTATGTGATTGTGCGGTTGCTGCTCAGCCCCGTTCTTGCAGGTAGACAACTGCTCCTAAGGGTTTGTCGTATTGATTCCCAACAGTATTGATGTTCAACTATTTTTGTGTGATGTGCTATGTACTACTGAATAATGTTGGTTATGCGTGGGTCTGTTCTACAAGAGGGACACGTGTTGTCTGTGATTCCACCACATCCATTCTTAGCTGGTAACTGAGGAGGGCTGAGTGTTGTCCTGATTTAATTCTTGCTAGGTAAACTCAGTCACTTCTATTTAAGGATATCTCTGATGATATCAGGAGGAGGAGCTTGTAGTAGTGTGTTCTAATCTAGATGTTTTAATGTACTGCAAGTGAAATGTGTATGAATGCGTTCGTTTATTCCTTTGCAACTGATGGAGTTTCTGGAGGTGGGATGCTGTTAAAGAGGGTCTGGTCATTTTGTATGAAGATTGTATCACGTGTTTAGATATTTTGAGTGGTTGTCTTATAATGACTGGGGTGCAGTGTGTCAGCTGAAACTCGCACACTTAGTGCCTCTCATGTCAAAATAATCTCTAACAGGGTTGTTTGGTATGTCTGCAGTGTGTTGTAATGGGTGTTACCCAGGATGAGAGCCTATGTCTGGGAATCACAGTCAATCAGTGGTTTAATGAACTGTTAGTAGAATAGGGAGAATGATTCTTTTTTGTGTCAAATCTCTGTCCCTATAAATGCCCTGAACGCGTTGAGTGTGGGAGTGCAATGCCTCTCGATATCTTCGCATGTGGTCCTTGAAGTTGCGCCCATTGTCATATAATCACTCCAGTGATCTGGAGTGATGTCTATAGCACGGGGATATTGCTGAATCTGGTGTTAAAGGTGTATTTATGATGACAGTTGCCGCTGATACTGAGTATGGCGGTGGATCTGGTTGGAGTAATCATCAGCCAGTCATGTCTGAAGAATGTTGAGATAATTTTGTTATACTGTGCAGGCTTTGTTTCCAGTGTGGTGTGAGTTAGTCATAGAAATGTCTTCTGTATATAAGGCAGTGTTTGGGGAAGGTAGGGATTTAGGAATGGCATACATATGTAATGAAGGTTGAAAAGTGTTGTTGAAAAAACAGATCCCAGTGAAAATCTGTTAGGCAAGTTTCATGTACACGATGATTTTGTGTGTGTGTGTGTGTGTGTGTGTGTGTGTGTGTGTGTGTGTGTGTGTGTGTGTGTGTGTGTGTGTGTGTGTGTGTCCATGGGAACCACCTTGTCGTGGTGAAATGATTGTGTACCCCGTAAATCTGGTGGGCCATACCAGTAACAGGAGCTCCCCCCGGACTCAGCAGGAAGAAAGGGTTACAAGTGCTGGAGGAACCATCAGTGTAGGGTCAGGCTAAGTTTTCCCAGGCTCAGTGCCTTGTGGATTACCCTTGGATGGGTTAAGGCTACTGGAGCAAACCCCGAACGAAAAATCCGTGCAGGGTGTGACAGACCAAGCTTCCAGCAGGCTCCTGCAGCTCTGATGGTCGTCTTGAAATTGCATGCCACCATCACAGGCTGAGCAGGGCCAAGTCATCTTGTGGTATGGAATGTGCACCTTCAACATCACATCAGAGCTGTTCATTGTGCAAGCCCACTGCTATACTCTTTTCCTATTTAATCTTTTCATCAAAATCAAAAGACCTATGGCGACAGAATAAGGTTACTGTGACAGGTCACGTATGTGGCTGGGAGTTGCTAACGTGCATCGTACACATTGGCGGCACTGGCCCAGTTGTCACTGAGATGATGGCTCAGGAGCAGGTCATCCTCCAAGAAAATTAACTGTAGTATTTTAAAGGATGCTGTAACGTGTAACCCTTCCACAACACTACTGGAGACAAGCTTTCTCAATGGCCGACACTTTTTTCAACCAACAGTGCAGCAAGCCTAGATGCAGAGTGACTGAATAGAAGGCTTCAAAGCACTGCAAAAGTATGGATTGCTGAAAATGCAGAGGGCATAAGTGAATATCTTCCCATGAAGAATAGAGCACATAGCACCTTGTTGGCTCATCCTAGCTCCTTAATCATTAAAACCAAATGCCTGAATCTCAGAAGTGAAATCGAGAGAAATCTGCATGACATGGAAAACAAATGGTTGACTGAGGAAGCAACAGAACTGCAAAGGCTGACCGGCATCAGTGACCAACACTTTCTTAAAAACCATCTATGGGCCAACCAAGCTCAACATAGTCCATGTACAATCAGCCAAAGGAGAGCTCCTGAAAGACATGCAAGCAGTCCTAGAAAGATGAGTAAAATACTTCCTAAGTGAAAAGAAGAAACCTGGTGGAACACAGTATTCTTGATTACATCCCAAATGTTCATGTGTCACGTCTTGATGTCCCACCTACATTTGCAGAAACCGTTCAGGCCATCCCATCCCTAAAAAATAAATGCCATGACCCTCATGGCATACCATCTAAACGAATAAAAAAGGGTAGCCAGTTACTCCACCAGCACTCCATGATCTCATACTGGTTATCTGGAACCAAGAACGAATTCCTATGAATGGCTCACTTCTAATATTATAACCATCTACCAAAAAAAAAAAAAAAAAAAAAAAAAAAAAAAAGAGGGAGGGGGCACTGAAATTGTGACAACAGCAGAGGTACTCGCATCTCCCTCATGGTGAATGCTAGAAAAGTTCTAGCCAAGGTAATGTTATCCAGACTGGCCAAACATCTGACTGAGTCAAAACTTCCTGAAACATAATGTGGATTTTGGAAGGAACGAAGCACATGTGGTATGATCTTTGTTGCCTGACTAATACAAAAGAAATACCATGTGCGGAACCGTAAATTATGTACTGCATTCATCGATCTTGCAAAAGCATTGGCACTGTCAACAAATAATTTTTATGGAATGCTTTCTCATATTTTGGAGTTCCAAACAAATTTCTTACCATCCTGAAGAGTCTGCATGACAACATGAATGCTCTTGTGTCAATAGGCGGGCGCAAATCCGAACCTCTCAATGTGGACGTGGGAGTAAAGCAAATGAACCACGATGATGAAATAAGAATCCAGTTCCATCTAGACGGTACCTTATTTAATGTCAGACGTCTTCAAGCACATTCAAAGACTGAAAGCTAATTTCTTAGGGCTACATTACACTTTTGACTGTCCTGTCCTTGAACATAACCCAGAAGCCCTACAACAGAATCCCACAATCGTTTGGTCATATACCACGGACTGGAGCTCTGGATAAATGTCAATAATACGGAAATGTTATCTCAGAGAAACAACCCACCAGAGCCTCTTGCAATTCAGATATATGGCAAAAAAGTAAACCAGGTGGAGAATTTTACCCACCTCGGAAATGTACTCACAGATATATACATAACATCGATGCAGAAATAGTTGCACGAATCAAACACGCCTCAGCCTCTTTTGGCCATCTCAGATCCAAATTCTTTGAAAACACCAATTTGAGAATCAGATGAAGGTATCAGTATATTCATAGACGGCTGTAGGCTGTATGCCTCTCCACCCTCTTATATGGTGTTGCATCCTGGACTGCTTACAAGCTTCACATCAAACAGCTTGAGTCGTTTCACATCCGATGCTTACAGTGCATCCTAGGACTCATTTGGAAGTATAAAGTCCCCCACTTATGAATTCTCCATTAGGCAAAGTAAGCCAGCATAGAAACTATCGTGGCTCAAAAACCGCTGAGAAACGTTGGGCACGTGTTCTGCATGCCTGAGCACCACCTTCCCTGTCAGGTTCTATATAGCCAACTCACTGCTGCATGCCACAACCCTGGGAGACAGAAGAGATATGAAGGTCATATAAGAACAACTCATAAGAAATGCAACATCATTTCAAAGATCTTGAAATCAATGCCTCACTGTAACAATGGTGTACCCTCCACAGCAAAGGAACCATTTACCTTTATAAAGCAAGGAGCCTGGCCAGAGAAGAGCGTAGACAATGGAGGCACAACCAAAACAGAGTTCTCCCAACAAACTCGGACCTGACATGCCGACTGTGTGGGAACATTTGTAGATTGTGGACCCAGGACAGGTTTGCACAGTCACACATACTGCCTGCAATGACTTAGAATCACACCATCCTAGTGAGTATAGCTGGTGTCGTCTTCTGCAGCAGGACAGTATAAAGTGTGTGTGTGTGTGTGTGTGTGTGTGTGTGTGTGTGTGTGTTCTTACCTAATTGTTCTTACCTAATTCTATCTTTACAGGAATGAGTCAAGCTCGTACTGTCCCGTGTCTTAAACCATATTTATCGTGCATATCCGTAAATTTGTAAATTGTTTTGGCACACACTATTTCATTCGGTAGTGCATTCCACTGATCAATTGCTCTGTTTGGGAAACTGAATTTCCTCACGTCTTTATCACCTCTCTTCTTATGCAGTTTTTTGGGGTGTCCTCTTGCTGATGCTTCCCCATATGCTAAGTAATCATTTATGTATATTTTCTCCTTCCCTGATATGCATTTATATAGCACTGTCATGTCACCTGTTTTCCTTCTCTCCTGTAGTGTTGGTATCATTCATTCATTCATTGCCAGACGCCATGTATCCCAATCGGGGTGGCCAAGGCTTAGAGTTAATTGTTTTACAGGGAGGGGCACTAATCCTCCACCAACCCTACTTGTCACGTAGGGAGAACGTTATGCCAACAGCATCTGGTGTTTCCAGGCGGTCACCCATCCAAGTACTAACCAGACCCAACGTTGCTTTGATTCAGTTTATTTAGTCTTTCTTCGTAGCTTAGATCTCTTAAGCTTGGTATCCATCTTGTAGCGGCCCTTTGAACTTTTTCAATCTTGTCTATGTGTTTTTTGAGATAAGGACTCCAGACTACTGATGCATACTCCAGGGTTGGTCTGATGAATGATGTTATTATCTTTCATAGCATGTCTTCATTTATGTATGTGAATGCTATTCTCATATTTCCCAGCAATGTATACGTGTTCCGTACCTTCTCACTGATGTGGTCAGCCGGAGATAGTCTGTTATTGATAATCACACCTAGGTCCTTCTCTCTTTCTGATGTGTGTAGGGTTTTATTTCCTAACGTATAATCCCAATCAGTTCTTTTTCCACTTTTACCAAACTTGATTACATGACACTTGTCCACACTGAATTCCATTTGCCATGTACTACTCCATTCTTGAAGTTTATTTAATTCTTCTTGTAGCTCTTTACAAGAGTCTGTGTTAGTAATTCTCCTTTGTATTTTTGCATCGTCTGCAAACATATTTAGACAGCTTTCATTTCCAGTGTTACTGTCTATGTCATTTATATACACTAAAAACATGATTGGTGCCAGCACTGAGCCCTGTGGTACTCCACTAGTCACTTCTTTCCATGATGGGTAGTTTCCCCTTAGTACTGTTCTCATTTCTCTTTTTATGAGAAAATCTTGCATCCAACAAAACAGTTTGCCTCGAATTCCTCCTTGACGGTACAGTTTCCATAAAAGTCTTTGGTGTGGTACTGTGTCAAATGCTTTCTTGAAATCTAAATAGATACTGTCCACCCATCCTTCTCTTTCCTGTATCGTGTCTGTTACTCTGTCATAGTAGCTCAACAGATTAGTAACACATGATTTTTCTTTTCTGAAACCAAACTGTCTTTCTGTTATCATATTGTGTTCTTCTAGATGATTTACCCAAGCTTTTCTTGTAAGCTTTTCTAATACCTTGCTTACAACACTGGTCAGTGATACTGGTCGGTAGTTGAGTGGATTTTGTCTATTCCCTTTCTTAAGGAGACAATATTTGCTTTCTTCCAAATATCAGGTAGTTTACCTTGACTCAAGGATTTCTTGAAAATTAAAAATAATGGTTTACTTAACTGCTTTTCACATTCTCGTAGCACCCAACATGAAATTTCATCAGAACCATTTGCTTTTCCTCTGTCTTATTTACTTAACTCCTCCTGTATTACTTTTTCTGATATTTGTATATCTGGTAGTATGTGTGGGTATGCATGTTTCACATAGTCCCTCTCAAAATTTTTTTCTTCTGTAAAAACTGACTGGAAATTCTTATTTAGTGCTTCACAAATATCTTTCTCTTGTGTATAGATGATTCCCTCGTCCATAATGGATTGTATTATATCTTTTACTTTGGTTTTGCTTCTGATGTAGCTGTAAACTAGCTTCGGTTGGTCCCTATTTTTATTTATGATATCCTCCTCAAACTGTTTTTGGGCTTCCCTCCTTATTCTTGTATAATCGTTTCTTGCCTGTTTGTAATTACTATATGCCCTTTCACTATTGTGTCTTCTGTATCTATTCCACAACAAATCCCTTCTTTCTTTTGATTTTTTACTTTCTGTATTGAACCATTTCTGCATTTTCTTATCTGCTTCTTTGTGCTGTGGTATGTACTTCTGGACTCCTATTTCATAAAATTCACAGAATTTTTTATATACAGCATTTAAATATTGTCCTCTAAGCTCATTTTCCCAATCAACTTCTAAGAAATACTTCTTTAGGTCATGATAATTTCCCTTTTTATAGTTTAGGCTCTTTTTGTAACTTTCATTGCTGTTAACTATGTCATATGCTATCCTGAAGTTGCAATTTAGTACTGCATGGTCGCTTTTGCCGAGTGGAGGGTGATATATTAAACTGTCAATATCATTTTCTTGCCTAGTAAATATGAGATCTAGCATTGAAGGTACATCGAGTGCTCTTTTTCTGGTGGTTTCCCTCACATGTTGCGTTAGGAAAAACTCTTGCATGAGATCCATGAGCTTTTGGTCCCAACAGCTTTCTTGGCTTATTATATCTACAGTAGAGTATTCCAGTTTATATTTGTATTAAAATCTCCAGTTAGGATAATTCTTTCCAATTTCTCTTCCATTTGATGTAGTAATGCTCTTAAACTCTGAATTGTACTCTCTGCCAGGTCCTCATATTCGTCTCTTTCCCATGTGTTTGATCTGGATGGCATGTACAAATTGGCTACAGTTACTTTCCGTTCAGATGTGTTGATCTCTGCTCCAATCAGTTCTACTTGTGGGGGTATATCTAGTTTTATTTCATTGACTTTTAGATTTTTCTTAGTTAATATTATAATTCCTCCTCCTTTTTTTAAGTTTCTATCTCTTCTCCATATATTATATTCCTCCAAGTTTAGTATGTCATTTGATATCCTTGGTGTTAATTTTGTTTGAGTTAGGCATATTATATGTGGTTCATTTTCTCTGACATAATCATTCATCTCTAATAATTTAGATACCATTCCATCCACATTTGAGTACATCAACTTAATTATCTTGTTTTTATACTTGTGATGACATGGTTCTACTACCTTCCTCCTTTTTATTCCCTCCTGGTTATGTACCACTTTCGTACCTGCAATCCTATTACTTTGTAAAAAAAAAAAAAATGTGTTCTTCTCTTCTTCTGATCGTCCCTCATTTTTTATTTTTGCTTCCTCCCTCTTCTCTTTCAGTAATTGCAGTTCCTCTTGTGTTAGGCATCTTTTTATCCATACATTTTTGAACTCCTCTTTTTCCATAAGATTTTTTGCATTTTTTAGTATCTCCTCCAGGGGGTTTACACTCTGGAAAGTTACCTTTAGAGGTCTTGACTTGCTTTTCTCGTATTTCCCTAACCTTTTGTGTTCCTCTATGTTTTTACTACAGATTTCCTCTGATACTTCTTTCAATAGACTCATTACATTTGCCATCTCCTTTTTGTCTCTTGAGATCTTGTTTTTTACTTCTTCTTGTTCTATACCAGTGATTACTATAGATTCGTTGATATCTACTGAATCTCTGACTAACTTTGGATTGTTTTGGATTATTATTTTCACTTCCTTTTTAATGCCTTTTTCTTCCACCCTTGTTTCTAAGTCTTTCTTTACTTTCACCATTTCAGCATACTTGGTTTCCACATCATTTTTGTAGCTTTGCACAGCTTCATTCACCTGTGTTATCTTCTCCTCAGTATCACAGCTCTGGTCTATCAGACTGCTTACTTGCCTAATTGTCTCTGTATCATTTTTGAACTCTTCCATAATACTCTCGTGGTTGACTACTGTACTTGCCATTTCACTCATTTTCCTCCCAAGTGTACTCACTTCCACTGTTAATTCACATATGGTTGTGTCATTCTTGTTGACCTCCCTTCCTAGTTTTTCTATTTCTTCCTTTTGCAAGTGAATCTGCTTCTTTATTTCATCAATCTCATTTTGGAAGGCCATCTCCAGTCTGTGTACACGCTCCATCAGTTTATTGTGAGTCTCCCTTTCAACCAGTTCTTGGTAGAAATCATCATCCTGCTTTCTACCTTTATCCCTTTTCTTTTCCAAATTTGCTTTACTAAAGTATGTGGTCATTTTGCAATACTAAAAGCACAGAGTACTTACATTCCCTGGGGCAGTTGTAGTCTAAACAAACAATCAGCGCATTCTTTCACTACTCGGTTCTCTTTTCTGTTTGAACAAGTCTTGTTTAAACTTCTTTTTTTTTTAATAATAAAAAACCATTTAGTCTAACCTGGTACAGAGCTTGATTCATATAAAGATACTAATTTAGGTAATGCCACTGGTCGTGCTGGTTCGGTATGGAGCACTGTCGGCCCGCGTCTGGACTCCTTGGTGTCTCCTGTGTGTGTGTGTGTGTGTGTGTGTGTCAACAAAACAAGATGGCTTAGTTTTAAAATATTGGATTCCTATATTGCAATACCTTGTTAGAGGTAGATTGTTCAAACACAGAGAGATGAATGGATAGGTAAATATATCCTGACTTGTGACAATGAGAACGTTAGTTAGGAACTGTTGATTTCAAACCCTCTTTTTCTTGGCTCGCTTTTTGAGGTATGTCTGTCTGCTATGCTCTAACACAGGTACTTGGTGTGTATGTAGAGTTGCATAATAGTTGGTAGCCAAGCTTTTCAAGTATGCAAGCTGAAACATGTGGTGGTGGTTTGGGAGATGGTGTAGAAAGACAAGCACACAGCAGAGAAGGGTATGTACTTGTAGAACTTTGAAAATCACTAAGTCAGACCTTTGCTGTTGGCCCCATATCTATGTAAACTGTGACCACCAAAGTTGGCTTATTTACCCTCATGTGCACTGTGCAGTCCTCATGCTTTTTTTGTCAGAGATGAAGATGGAAGAATGGAGGGAGTGTGGGACCTCTGATCCACAGTATCAATAGACTTTGCATTTACCATGGGTCTGTATGTGTGCATCCTTGCATACATACTGTAGATGTGGGCCTATAGACCTTTGCCAGTGACGTCACAGAAATCACGTAGTTTTATTTACGACTCCATATTGGACAGCAAACTCCTCACAGTAATGACTATCCAGACAGGGCTGTCAGAGACTGAACTGTCTGATATATGCAGAAATCTGAATCAACACCACCAAGAACAGGAATAAGATAAAGTGTTTGAAGCTGGACACTTACACCATATCTAGGGAGAAATTCACCCGGTTCAAGTACAGGAGACTGAAGCCAGATCTCAGATATGGCATTCTCTTTCACTGTTTGGTGACCACCCCATGAAAGCTCACCGGGGGATCCCTCAAGGTAAATACTGTATGTGTAATAAATCTAGATGGAACTGACATCCAGTACATGTAAATCGTCTTGGTAATCAGTAAATTACTGATGTGGGGCCATGGAGGAAGGATTTGTATACACTGACTGGGAATCGAATAGTTGATGAATGAGTGGAGGGTGGGGACGTGGGAGTGGGGGAAGGGGGTGGGGGTAGGGTGAGGGGATTGATTGGCAGTGGGGGTGGGAGGTGGAATTAGAATTGGTTTGGGGAGTGGGCAGTGGGGGATGTGGGGGATGAGGGTGTGGGGGAGGGTTGGGGATGGGTGGTATGGGTTAGGACGGGTAGGGGGTGGAGGGGAAGGGGATTGGGTGGTGGAGGGGGTATTGTGGGGAGCTGGTGGGCTTATGGAGGGGAGTTGGGGGTCGTGGGGTGTGGGGTGGTGGTGGTTCGAAAGTGGGGGGTAGGAGGTTGCTGGGGGGTGGGAGTGAGAGGTGGTGGGGGATGGTGGTGCGGTCGGGGTGGCGGTGGGGGAGTTGGGATGGCAGTGGGAGGGTGATGGAGGTGTGGAGGTGGGGTGGGGATGTGTGTGAGGTGGTTGGGTGGCGGTGAGGGGGATGGGGATGGGGTTGGAGGGGGTAGGGGTGGCTTACCTGATGTGAAATGATTGTTACAGACTCGGGTGTAGGCTGTCGGCTACCAATTTTCCCTCTTCATGGCAGCTATCCACTTCTGTTGCATTTCCTTACTGTGTGGAAACCTGCTGAAGTTTATCCCACTTTCACTTTTCTGCCATGTCTTACAGCCGAAGGCACAACAGTGGAATACCATTGTGGAATCTGCAATTCTCTCTCTCTAGACGTCCGACAATTTGCCACCCATTACGGTGTCGTAAACAAAAGTCACATGACCTGTGATGTCACATGGAAAAGATTTATTGTATGTGTACTGATGGACAAGAGAAAGCAGCTTGGTTATTGGCATATGGCATCCACATTCAGTGATGTGGTGGGAAGAATGAGGTCGAGAGGGTGGTGGTAGTGGGGGGTGGGGAACTGGACAGACTATTAAATTTTAATGGTGACTGGAATGAATATATCTCTGAAATTTCCATTCTAGGTGATTTCAAGGTTTGCCACCAATTTTCACTCTCCTTTCCTTTCTACATGATAAAAAAAAAATATATATCTTTTTTTATCCTTAATGACCTAGAGGAGCTTGTACAGCATCCTACCTAGATCCATGACCACAGTGAATGGAGTTCCAATGTACACGACCTTTTCCTTACAACTAATTCTTCTGCTTATGCTGTAAATCTTCTCTCTCTGTTAGGATCGTCCTATCCTGAACCTGTATTATCACACCATAACAAGGCCTGCGAAGTCTCCCAATATGCGGTGGCCATCTTGGAGCTGCTGATTAGGAGGCCCTCAGGCAGCACTTCTTTGATTTTCCCTGGAATGATTATTGCCTCCTTGGCCCAAAGCCATCTGAGTGTGCCTTGTGCATTATGGAGGTTATTCTCCCAGGCATGGAAGCATACATTCATTTCTCTTACCCTTTGACTAATGTAAAAAAAAAAAAAAGTTTAATCATGCCTTTTCTAATGTTGTCCACAACAAGGAAGCTACAAAAGGTAATGGAACCAACCCACCCCTGAGTCTCATTTCTCTTATGTTTCTGCCAGGAATCTTGCTGTCTGTTTTTCTCACTACTATAATTTCATTACTACTCAATGCTCAGAACTCTCTGAATCAAAATCTTCCTGCTCCTTCAGGCACCTTGCCAACAACCTTTCTAAGAACTTTATTTCATCATTCTCCCCTCTTCCTTCCTACTTTGATGGCACTATAGCTGTTTCTTCTACTGATATAGCAGAACTCTTTTCTCTGGCTTTTTCATCCATTTCCACATTAGATGGTTCCGGTGCTGTTCCTTTATCACTTCCCCCCTCTGACTACCTTATGCTGGCATTAAAATTTCTTCAATTGATGTGTTTTCTGCCATCACTGGCCCCAGTATTAATCCCTCAGCACACAATGACGCATTTGTCATCATATGGGTGTGGCTGAGACTTTACTCATTGACACTTTTGGCGTCATTAAAGCATAAAAACTTTCATCAGAGGAAAAGTTTTTGGCTAATTGGCATCATTTTTGGAGGCGTCATAGCTTCCCTGCTCCTTGTCAAAAGTAATGAGTTGGCAACTGTGGGTCCCAATACCAGCAAGAGAGCAGACATGTTATTCAGTACCAAATGAGCTGTGAGTGGGGAAGGTACTGCATGGTTCTGTCTCTTTAAATTTCCACTCTTACCCCCATCCTGACCATGCAATATTTCACTATACCAGTAGTGTTTGTGTATAGAGTTTGGGCACTGTTGTGATTAGATTTGGTGTTTGCATAGGAATTTTGGTGTTTGTGAAGCAATCTTGGTCATTATCAGCCGTTGGCCCAATGAAGATTGTACTATTGTTTCTAATCAACTACACTGCCTCTACCCTGCACCAAATGTGAGTATTCAACTATAAAAACAGTGACAGTGAATCATGTGAATATAGTGCACATATCTAGTGTACAAAGAATTGGTGAAATATATGCAGTAGCTTAGACAAATGCACGAAACCGCCCTACAGTCACGACATGGCGTGGGTACACCGTAGTTTTTTGCAATTTTCTCGAAAATTATGAGGCTTAGGATCACCATTGTGAGCTCAAATGAAAGCCAATGAAATTCTGCATAGGATGATAAAATAAAAACATAACAGTGGCAAGAAAAGTTTTTCGCTAGAGCTCCCCAAATAAAAAAAATCTGTTGCCTGTCGGAAATGGGTTTTACTTTTTCACTTATTACTCGAACACCATACCCCATATCAAACTGGGACCTCCGGTATTCGAAAGCTAATAAAATTTCCTTTCCAATGTTTGTATAATATGTAGAGATTGTTTAGTAAACATCTGACTTATGATGTTGGGAAGTGAGATGTATGCTCCTACATGTTTATTCATGTGACCCTAACATACGTATAGTGTTTTTTTTTTTTTTTTTTTTTTTGCTTATTGTGTAGAACAAACATCGACAAGTAGGAATATGTGGGTTTTGTGGCAAAATAAATATGTTGGTGGGGTGAAAATAAGCAGAGAGTACATATTTTTGGAGCACACAGTGGCTGGGGGAAGGGGAGAAAAGCCGGCATGTCATGTCTCACAAAACTTATTAACTTAAGCTGCATTCCCACATTCACGATTAAGCCTCCCGATCGTCCACGACTGCCAACCATGGCCAGTCAGCACCGCATCCCAGGTAATCTGGAGCCTAGGCATGCCGATGGATGTGCCATCATGATGTTCGTGAATGGCAAAAGGGATTGTTGGGATGGGGTTGGGATGGCATTGAGACGGCCTAACGGGTGTCTGGGACGGCGTTACAAACATCGCAGTCGGGGCCGATTGCACCACGGGTGGAAGTCCAAGACAATAAAGGACCGTTGGGGTGCGGTACAACGGTCGTAAAACTGTCTGGAGGCACATGCAATGCCTTTGTGGCTGAGTTACGGTTGTACAGGATGGTCTTAATGGGATCGCCATACCTGTCAAGATCCGATAAAATGCTAAATCCTAACACGTAAAATATACAAGATAGATAAATATTTGTAGGGATGGTAAAGGTGAGATTCTTTTGTAAGTTATTGGATTTTCACACTTGAGGGTTTTTAGGTCAGATGATAATGGTGATGAATGCGTTTATAGAGTGCGGTAGTAGTAGTGGTAGTAGTAGTAGTAGTAGTAGTAGTAGTAGCAGGAGTGGTAGCAGTAGTGGTAGTAGTAGTGGTAATAGCAGCAGCAGTAGCAGTAATAGTAATAGTAGTAGCAGTGGTAGAATAGTAGTAGTAGTAGTAGTAGTAGTAGTAGTAAGTGTGGTAGTAGTTCTAATAGTAGTTGCAATCCAAGGCTTATGTGGACGTGAACTTGGTGGACTGCAGGCTGAAGTTGCCCTCCTCCACAGCCCACCATCCTCCTGTAGGGGATGGGGGGGGTTAGGGAGTAGAGATGAGCGTCTAAACCCCATTTATAGCCGACGGTCCCCGCGTGCCGTTGTGATTCTTGCTTCAGGCAGTGGGTGTCTGAGTCAACTGTTGTGCTGTCGGTGTGAGTTGCCGATAGTTATTTTTCTTTCACGATGGTTGCTATAGCTTCAAGACTCGCAACTACCCGTAACGCCTTGTCAGGACTCAAAACAACTCACAGCAGTTCATTACGGCACTATTAGGATATTAAAAGGATGATCACAATGTGATGGCAATCAGTGACAGTTGGCCTGAGCGTTGGCAAAATTTTGATTGGGCCCAGAACTGCGCCCCGATGGCTGGCCCACGCCAACAGTGCAACAACTCACGACGACGGTTGGGACGTTGTCGTCAGTGCATGTGAATTGTGCGCAATCATTATGGTGATGCTACGCTGACTACCATCTTCCGGCAGAAATGGATGATCGGGAGGCCGGATTGTGAATGTGGGAACACAGCATTATCAGCACGCAAAAGGATTAACAAGACAGATGGGCCTGATGGGGTCCCTCCTGTTGTCCTGAAGAACTGTGCTTCTGTGCCTACAGCTCACCCAGGTAAACTTTTTCGTTTTTCTGTGTCAACAAGTACCTGTCCTTCTTGCTGAAACTTTGCTTTCATTCAATCTGTCCCAAAGAAGGGTGAAGATTTTCCAGCCATCTAACTATCGCCCAGTTGCACTAGGATCCTATATCTCAAACAATTTTGAAGCTCTTCTTAAAAAAAAAAAAAAAAAACATCTTTCATAGCATAACCTTCTTCCAGATCATCAATATGGGTTCCACCAGGGATGCTCCACTGGCGACCTGCTCATCTTTTTTTCAGACTCCTGGTCATCCTCCTTCGGGACTTTAGTGAAAGCTTTGCTATTGCACTTTAACCTGCGGCGTCCCGTCGACGTTCTTTAACGTCCACACGTTTTGTCACTGCCAATCCCGTAGATGTACATAAACGCGAAAAAATTGCAAGGTCCCTAATTTGCACAATTTTCAATTTTCGCAAGTCATTTTTGGTACATATACACGTGACACCTTCCTCAATAAGATGCCAGGCAGGGACAGTGCCTTACCCAGCATGACCTCCTCCTCCCCCCTGCATGCCATTGTCTCAGCAATTCACCTGTTATCAGTGACTTGGCCAGTATAGCCATGTCATGCCACGGTACGAAATTCAGGGCCAGAGTGATTTCCCAATCAATGACAATGTGGAGGACAAACTTTACATAGCATTAGAGGAAGAAACAGTTAGAAATGATGATCAGGTGATGTGCCAAAAAAAGGTCAGGTATTAGTGAGTGAAACAATGCTTATAATGCCTATATTACTGCTTGAAAACCAATATACTCTCGTACTACATATAAATTCGTACCAAGTAAATAAATAAATACTGTTTATGAGTGGTGTGAAATAGTTATCCTCCCATAGAACTCGTTTTCTTTGGTGCCAGCCTGATAGAAAACCCAGTAAGGTAAGGAGGTACTCCTACCTGTATGGAGTACTTTAAACCTCAGGTGAGCGATTTCTCTATGAATTTTCGATGTTTCTCACCAAAAGCGAAGGTTTGAGCCAAAAAAAAAATTTTTCCTAAAATGGTCGGGATTGGGGGGAGTCAGTGGTGGAAAAGTGGTCGGGATGGGGCGGGTTAAGTCTCAAAGGCTGTTCATCGAGTCTAATCAGCCTTCATCTCTAGTTTACTTTCTGGCCGTTTTATACTGCTGTTGTAGACGGCCATCGTTCTTCTTTTAGAGCTATCAATAATGGTGTTCCACAGAGCTCTGTCCTGTCACCAACTCTCTTCCTGCTATTCATCAATGGTCTTCTAATCTGTACATCTAACCCTTTCCACTGATACACTGATGACTCCACTCTTCGCCTGTCCATCCATATCTTGCAGTGTCCATTTCAGCAGTTACTTCGCAAGGGATGAGGCTATGGCACACCTAATATCTTTCTTGTCTTATGTCTCTGACTGGGGAAAAGGATTATTTTTTTTTATATATTAAAAACTAAGTCATAACATCTTTCAACCAGGCAAAATCTTCTGCAGGGGTATCGACTAATTTTTAACAATATCTAAATCAATCCTGAATCATCTCTGAACATATCTTGGGTTTCATTCTATCGCGATTTATTTGGAAAGATCATATTATGTCTCTTTAAATCTGCTTGCAAATGATTAAGTGTGCTAAGCTGACTCCATGCCGCCTTGACCCTTGACCTTATACGCGCATCTAACTCATCCCTGTGAAGAGTAGGGTGGAGTGAAAAAATTGAAAAGTTGAATTGTGACATGTAATACCCCCTAAAAAGTTGTCATTTGTCCCATATATCCTGCATGTAATATTTGGCATTCGAAAAACCGACGTTTTCTGCCCTCTACCAAAATTGCTA
Source organism: Coenobita brevimanus (assembly GCF_032717465.1). Taxonomy (NCBI): domain Eukaryota; kingdom Metazoa; phylum Arthropoda; class Malacostraca; order Decapoda; family Coenobitidae; genus Coenobita; species Coenobita brevimanus. The sequence continues at coordinate 26,550,135 of NC_137041.1, forward strand.
ATTTTACATGCTGGGACATGTTCAGTCATATCAAATACAATAGAGGACAATGCAAATATGGTTTCAGATACATGCCTTTCAAGTGTTTTATGAGTACCTGAGTGTATATATTATATGATGCATATAATGCTTGTAGTTTGTTAAGCCTGCTATGTTCTGCTGCATTTCTTATGTAGTTTGAATGTTGGAGCATCTTGAAAAGATGGCTGAGCATCATCCGAGAAAACATCCGGCATGTCAAATTTTCGGTAATTCTAATAGAATGAACTTGCACAGATTGCCAACCATTGAAGACACGCCTTATGGACTCTCGGTTGGTCAGACTGATATTGAGGAGTAAAAAAAAAAATAAAATGTTGCAGAAGCACCTGATGTCCTGGCTGCCAAAATAAAAGAAATTTGGACCCGAGCATCAATACCTACTGTAACATCAACTCGCAATATGCAGCTGATACGAAATCACCGCGAAAAATACCTCAAACTTGTGAGGTACCCAATGTCGAAAAGAAATAAACAGAATGAACAGAAAGTCACCGAATTCAAGGAGCAAACCAGAAAGATTTCGATCCTCCAGGACACGTCAATGTGGTATCAGATGTTTTCAAGTACCATCTCTCAGTCTCAATACCAAGGAGTACAATGATTTGACTGACTGGCAGAAGTGTGTCCTGACTAAACCTCCAATCACAAGATGAATCTCCGATGCTGACCTGGAAAGTGTGATCCGTAACGAAACAACTCATGCCACTGAAATTCCACGTTTTCCATGTCGTACACAAGCGGTGGAAAGGTGCGTAAAGGCAGTCACAGAGGCATGAATAGTTGCTGTTGGACAAGAACCAACGGATGGCTTTATTTGAGCAAGAGAAGAATACATGCACGAGCTATCATGCCAACATTTAACACTAAAAGTGAATATCGCACCACAGAGTAGCTTTTCAGATTTGTTGTAAGTGTTGTGCTTCCTGGCTCTAGCTGCTAACATTAGGTCATGTACATTAATACATTACATATTATAATGTATGATTGTATATTATACTGTATAATACAATGAATGCCTAGGATTTGTCATTTGTGTCACAGGTTGGTAAAAAACAGATGGCTGAGGGCAGAAAATTTACTCCTGTTTCAATAAATTTTATATCATTAATGAGTTATAGCATTGGCAACTTTTGGTTGGTATTACATCCAATAAAGCCGTGATTTGATTTTTGACCCCTATTTTCACTGCACCCTATATATATATATATATATATATATATATATATATATATATATATATATATATATATATATATATATATATATATATATATATATATATATATATATATATATATATATTAAATAACAGAACAGAGGAAGGAAAAACAAATGAATAGAAAAAATAATCCATTCCCCAGATTACTGGTGTCCTCTGTCCATAAAATTTCTGTAACAGTCAGACTTGAACAGCTGTAGGTTGAAGTTTGGAGGGAAACAACTCTGGGGAAGCGAGTTCCAAAGAGATGCAGTTCGGGGAATGAATTCTGATCGGCAGAAGTTCTGCAATATGGCTGAGAGACATTCCAGTCATGAGCTCTACCAGATGCCCGCGTAGCACGCGGAAAGGCATGAAGAAGTGGCACCATGGACGCAACTTCGTCTGAGAATTTGCCAAAAAAATATATGTATAATAATACAAGGGAGAGAATATTCCTTCTTGTTTGTAGGGGAGGTAGTTTATTTGTAATATATATATATATATATATATATATATAGATATATATATATATATATATATATATATATGTACATCTATACTGTCACTATAGATGCTACAACACTTTCATCGCTTCAAACCCTTAGGAGTCAATTATCCTTAGATCAGCTGGGATGGCGGTAGTTTGGGATGGACGGTGGGAAGGAGGGAGCACCAATATTGATTTAAAATTCCTATCAAAAAATTCTGACTGCACAGTAGCATACTAAAAGAGCGTGCTGCAAAACGGAATTAGCGTTATAGTCGTACTGACTCCAACTGTAAAATTTCGATACATTCAAGCTTGCTTTGAATTCCGTCTGACAGTGAATCATATTATTGAATAGAAGTCATCCTCAGATAAATAGAAACAACAGACGGAAAGAAAGGTATATCCCATAGAGAGATTCGTCAGTGTTGAAATTTTATTCTTAATGTAAAAAAAAAAAGTATAAACTATTCCCGCAAGGAAACGGAAAGGCACAGACACACGTCATTTAAAATCACAACTAATTGTTATTTTATTCCTGCTGAAGACAAACGATAATGTGCATCTTAGGAAAGAAATCGTCCTCTAAATAAGACGGACAGATAAGCAGATTCTGGATTACCGATCCACGTTGACTTATTTTATACTTTTGATTTCACCAGATGACATTATTCATATTAAATGATTACAGACTCTCCTTGTAGAGCAAAAACGTGATAGGCAATTGGGCGGACGGACAGGAGGAAAGACAAACAGTCTCTCAGTTATTATTTCACATTGATTGCTACTTCATTCCTGCTAAAATCAGGCAATTTAATTCAGCATAAGTGAGAAGAAACTCTCCCGTAGATGAACAATTGAAAGGCATAGAAACAGGTATAATGTACAGAACGAACGTGAGGCAGTTTCCGAATTATCAGTTCACATAAAATGGTACTACAATATAGTTACTGCCAAAAGATTTTGTTCGGCTGAAGTGAAAAGACGACACTCCCAGACAGGAAGACGTAAAGGATATGAAGACATACTGACTAACAGACAAACACTCTCCAAATAGGTCATTGATGAAGTAAACTGCTATTTTATTCTTGCTACTGTTACATAGCCTATGATTTCATCATCCTTTGTGTAATTCTAACGTACAGTGTGCTGCCTGTTTGATCACGAGCGTGTTCTACCTCACTACCCCCCTTCTACCGTTATAGTAGAGTAAGTCGTTCTTTCTGTTGTTCAGAGCGGCATTGTCAACTCTTTGTCCCCATGGCTTCATTTGCGCGTCCTTCTTACAAGTTGTATCAAGCTCTGCCGGCCCTTATATAATGAGCTCAGTCTTTACATTAACTGCCACTTAGATCTACTCATTTTGTTCACATCTCTGTCCTCCCCTGTACAGTTATTATTGTGAGTGCTCAGGAAGTCTCCAACCATCTAGCAGCTGTGTAATTTGAGTATAAGTGTTATTGCATTTTGTTCTTGTACTGTATAGCATAAGTTGTTAATTTGTAGGCCTAGTGAGGTTTTTGTAATTCATGTAAGGTTCTTGTTTTTAGCCATTGTTCATAATAGTTTGTATCTGTAATAATTTATCTTGCATTAACTGAGCATTACCCAGTGTATTTTCATTTTATCAGGGCTGACTTAGATAAATTTACTCTTGCTAATTTCGTGTTAATAGAGGCTATTTGCAGTTAACCATATATTTAATTGTTTTTGCCATTACATTATCCTTATGAGTCCTGAATGTTTTGTTGTTAGTTTGAGCATTAAACTTTAACTTGTAATTTTACCTAACTCTTCTGTTTTGAACCTGGAACTTTACGGGACAGTAGTGATTTTTAGTATTCTCACTTAAAGTGTACATAATCTTTCGCTGTTCCGTAACATAAATTTGGCGACCTCTTATCAGGATATTCAGGATATTATCATAAGGATATTGCTCGATATTTGGGGACTGTGATTTATTCATGATGTCTACTATTACTACACTTGATGAAGCCAAATATTTTTTGTCAAATGTGCAAACAGTGTGTGATGTAGAAAACAGAACAAAGAATGAACTTGAGCTTGTTGCTCAACAATTGGGAATTGCTGTTGGCTCTCATCATTCTAAAGATAAAATTGTTGACATGATTAATGAAAGCTTGTTTAATGTAACTCCTCTAAATGAGCAAACGCAGATTGAATTAGCTAAGTTACAGCAATCCCTGCAGGAGGCTCGTGTGAAGGAAGCTGAATTTCAAGCACGTGCTAAGGAGGCTGAGTCTCAGGCTAAGGAGGCGGAGTCTCATGCTAAGGAGGATGAGTTTCAGGCTCATGCTAAGGAGGCTGAGTTTCAGGCTCGTGCTATGGAGTCTGAGGCACAAGTTGAAATTGCTAGGGTTCAGGCAGACCATGAGTATCGCATGAAACAAGGTGGAACTGGATCATCTAGCTCTGATGATTTTGATGTGGCTAAAAATGTTAAACTTGTCCCTCCTTTTAATGAATCTGATTTAACAAAGTATTTTCAGTTGTTTGAGAGGGTAGCTACAGGTTTTAATTGGCCCAAAAAGTATTGGCCAGTACTCCTTCAAACTGTTCTCACCGGTAAAGCTCAAGTAACTTATGCATCTTTGCCTCAGGATCAATCTGATAATTATGATGTAGTTAAGAGCTTGATTCTTAAGGCCTATGAGCTTGTTCCTGAAGTCTATAGAGTAAAATTTAGGACAACTTACAAGCAAGATAAGCAATCCCATGTTGAGTATGCAAAAATCAAAGAAGATCTGTTAGAGCAGTGGTTAAATTCTAAGAATGTGGATTCTGATTTTGATAGATTTAAGCAGATGATTTTGCTGGAGGACTTCAAAAGGTGTATTTATAAAGATGTAAGCCTATATCTTGATGAGAAAAGAATAGATAATTTGTCTGATGCTGCAGTTTTAGCTGATGAATATGTTCTCACTCACAAGAGATATTCTAAAGAAAAAGGGAAAGCTGAGAGTAAGTACGTTGCCTCTACTCAGAGTACAGGTAACAGGAAAGAGAATAAAGATGATGTTTCTCAGGAAGTAAATACCAGCTCCACCTCTAGATTTCAGAAAAGTAAATGTACTTATTGTAGTAAGCTTGGTCATACTACGGAGAAATGTTTCAGGAGACAGCATGATGTGAACAAAAAGGAGTCTTTAAATATTCAGTCAATTGGTCTAGTGTCCACCCTTGAGAGTTCCCAGAATTCTTAACTGAGTTAACTGAACCTGCTTTGAGGGGTTACTTAAATTCTCATGATGGAGCTCCTCTTTTGAGCAGTAACGTGGGTGACACTCTCAAGAGTTCATGTGCTAATTTCCTGTCTGATGGTTTTGTCAGTCCTCTGGACAATAATGACAGGAAATCAGTTAAAATATATCGTGATACAGGTGCTTGCCAATCCCTTATGCTGACCAGTGTTCTAGGCTCTAATGTTAATTCCTCTGATGAAACTGTAATCTTACAAGGTGTAGGGACTAATTACTTCTCTGTCCCTCTGTGCAGAGTAAATTTAGAGTCTGGTTTTGTTAATGGTTCTGTTATGGTTGGGTTGGTTGAGACACTCCCAATGTCAGGTGTAACTTTCTTACTTGGAATTGATATTGGTGGAAGTCAAGTGTGTCCAGCTCCTCAGTTGTCTAGTGAGCCAGTGGCTGCGGCCCAGGATTGTGATGTCCCTGATGTGTTCCCCGCATGTGCTGTCACTAGGGCTAAGTCTAAAGTTACTGGTGACTTAGAGGATAATGATAATGATGATGTTATCCTAGCTGACACTTTTCTTCCTAATTTGGACCACTCACCAGATGAGGTAGTACCCCGTAGTGTTGATAATTTGTCTCGTCAAGAGTTGGTTGAGTTGCAGGTTGCTGACCCTGAGTTGAAAGGTCTAGCTAATTCTGCTTACAGTGAAGAAGAGTCAGCCGGTGCTTGTTATTATGTAGAGTCAGGAGTACTTATGAGGAAGTGGAGACCCCCAACAGCATCAGCCGACTGTGAATGGGAGGTTGTACATCAAGTTGTCATCCCTTGTGTTTGTAGGCAGGATATTATTAGAGTGGCTCATGATTCCAGTTTGGCAGGACACCTTGGAGTGAGGGAGACTGTGGCACGCATTTTGAAACACTTCTACTGGCCAGGTATCTTCAGGGATGTTTCCTGGTATGGTAGGTCTTGTCACACCTGTCAAGTTGTGGGGAAGTGTAAACAGACCGAAAAGGTTGCACCTCTAGTTCCCATTCCTCCTTTTGAGGCGCCTTTCACCCGTGTGTTGGTGGATATTGTGGGCCCTCTTCCTAAGACTTCTTCAGGATTTTCTTATGTGTTGACCCTGATTGATATGGCTACTCGTTATCCTGAAGCCATTCCACTTAGAAATATCTCAGCAAAGAACGTAGTTAAGGAAATGCTAGGGTTCTTCAAAAAGTTTGGTCTGCCCAAGGAGGTACAGTCAAACCGGGGAAGTAATTTCATGTCAAATGTTTTCAAGCAGTCTCTGAAAGAGTTGGGCATCACCCAGATCACGTCCTCAGCTTACCATCCCCAGACCCAAGGAGCGTTGGAGAGATATCATCAAACACTCAAATCGATGCTCAAGAAATACTGTTTGGAACATCAGAAAGACTGGGATAAAGGTCTTCCATTTGTTGTGTTTGCTGCAAGAGAATCTCCAAATGAATCACTGGGCTTCTCACCTTTTGAACTACTGTTTGACCATGAAGTAAGAGGACCCCTTAAGTTACTCAAGGAATGCTGGCTGTCGGAGGAAGATGACATCAACCTGCTGGAGTATGTGATGAAGTTCAAAGAACGGCTGTCCACTGCTTTACAACTGGCGAGAGAGAATTTAGGAGCTGCTCAGGAGAAGATGAAGACTTGGTATGATAAGAAGTCCAGGTTACGCCACTTTCAGCCAGGAGATCAGGTTTTGATTCTGCTACCGGTGCATGGGCAACCTCTTCAAGCCAAGTTTAGTGGTCCCTATTTCGTGGAGAAGAAACTCAGTGATGTCAACTATGTCATCGCCACACCAGATCGTAGAAAGAACAAGCAACTTTGTCACATCAACATGCTAAAGTTATATCACAGGCGGGACGAAAATAATCCAGTCTGCACTGTAGCTGTTCCACCCGAGTCTGCAAGTGAAGCTCTCCCATGCATCATGAGCCTGAGTGATAGTTTGGGGAAGAATCCTGATATCATGAATGATCTCCAGACTAAGCTTTCTCATCTACCTCCCAAGGAAAGGCAGGAGTTTTCGGCATTACTGCAGGAGTACCCGCAAGTGTTCCGTGCCACTCCAGGAAGAATCACTGTGTTGATGCATGATGTCGATGTTGGAGATGCAAAGCCAATTAAACTGCCTCCTTACCGTGTGAACCCAGTGAAAGTTCCTCTCATCCAGAAGGAGCTTGGCTACCTGTTGGACCACAAGATGATTGAGCCCTGTCAGAGCGAGTGGAGTTCTCCTGTCACTCTAGTCCCTAAGCCAGGTGGGTCACAGCGGCTTTGCATTGACTACAGACGTGTTAATCAGATAACCAAAACAGACACTTACCCTCTCCCTTGCGTGGAAGATTGCATAGACAAGATCGGAAAGGCTAGGTACATAAGTAAGTTTGATTTGTTAAAGGGATACTGGCAAGTACCTATGACTGAACGTGCTAGGGAGATCTCATGTTTTGTAACACTAGAAAAGACTTTTGCATGTTCTGTAATGCCATATGGTATGAAGAATGCACCAGCCACATTTCAGAAGCTCATGAATGTTGTAACAGAGGGTTTGGCAGGGTGTGTTGTTTATATTGATGATGTATTAATCTTCAGTGACAACTGGAAAGATCACCTATGCCATGTCAGTAAATTTCTTGAGTGTTTGGTTCAGGCTAATCTTGTAGCTAATTTATCAAAGTGTGAGTTTGGTCAAGCTAAAGTTCAGTACCTTGGGTACGTAATTGGTGATGGACATGTTGCACCACCAGCAGCTAAGGTTCAGGTTATAAGTGATCTTCCCAGACCTAAAAGTAGGAAAGAGCTACAAAGATTTTTGGGAATGGTAGGTTATTACCGGAGATTTGTTCTTAACTTTTCAATTCTTGTATCACCACTTACAGACCTACTGAAAAAGGGAGTTAAATTTGTCTGGACCGATAACTGTGAATCCTCTTTCAACAAACTTAAAGCTATCCTATTAAGTCAGCCAGTGCTCGCTACTCCAAATTTTGCTAAGCCTTTTAAGATGGCTGTTGATGCAATTGATACAGGAGCTGGGGCTGTTTAGCTGCAAGAGGATGATCAGGGTATTGAACACCCTATATCTTATTACAGTAAGAAGTTCACTCCACCTCAAAAGAACTACTCAGCTATTGAGAAAGAGCTTTTGGCCTTGATTTTTGGTTTACAGCATTTTTCTTTTTATTTGTGTTCTGGTTTTGACCCCATAGTCATTTATACCGATCATAACCCACTGAAATTCCTTAGTAAGTTTAAAGATAAAAATCAGAGATTGACAAGATGGAGTCTACTTCTTCAGGAGTATTCATTAGACATACAACATGTCAAGGGGAAAGAAAATGTTATTGCAGATTGCTTATCTAGACTTTAGACAGATTGTTTTAGAGTAATAAGAAATTTCCTTTGTAAATTTCTTTTTTCTTTGTGGGGAGGTGTTACATAGCCTATGATTTCATCATCCTTTGTGTAATTCTAACATACAGTGTGCTGCCTTTTTGATCACGAGCGTGTTCTACCTCACTCCCCCCCTTCTACCGTTATAGTAGAGTAAGTCGTTCTTTCTGTTGTTCAGAGTGGCATTGTCAACTCTTTGTCCCCATGGCTTCATTTGCGCGTCCTTCTTACAAGTTGTATCAAGCTCTGCCGGCCCCTATATAATGAGCTCAGTCTTTACATTAATTGCCACTTAGATCTACTCCTCATTTTGTTCACATCTCTGTCCTCCCCTGTACAGTTATTATTGCGAGTGCTCAGGAAGTCTCCAACCATCTAGCAGCTGTGTAATTTGAGTATAAGTGTTATTGCATTTTGTTTTTGTACTGTATAGCATAAGTTGTTAATTTGTAGGCCTAGTGAGGTTTTTGTAATTCATGTAAGGTTCTTGTTTTTAGCCATTGTTCATAATAGTTTGTATCTGTAATAATTTATCTTGCATTAACTGAGCATTACCCAGTGTATTTTCATTTTATCAGGGCTGACTTAGATAAATTTACTCTTGCTAATTTCTTGTTAATAGAGGCTATTTGCAGTTAACCTTATATTTAACTGTTTTTGCCATTACATTATCCTTATGAGTCCTGAATGTTTTGTTGTTAGTTTGAGCATTAAACTTTAACTTGTAATTTTACCTAACTCTTTTGTTTTGAACCTGGAACTTTACGGGACAGTAGTGATTTTTAGTATTCTCACTTAAAGTGTACATTATCTTTCGCTGTTCCGTAACACTACCGAATGATTGTTTAATAAAGCTTAGGGTAAAACACACCTAACCCGTTACACAAATATTTATACTTACTGAATTACCGGTGCATAAATATAACCCACGCTTTCAGAGATGGAGCAGGTGTTATTTTTTAACAGGATTCAGTCAAGTTGGTAATGACCTGTCTTCTTTCCTTACATTATCACACACACACACACATGTGTGTGTTTGTGTGTGTGTGTGGGTGGATGGGTGGGTGTGGGTGTGTGTATGTGTGGGTGTGTGCGCGCGCTTCACACCCCGAAGAAAAGCAGTAAGCTGCCTCTTGATCAAGAGATCAAGGAAGGTGGTTGTATTTGGGAATGGATGGAGGAAGGAGGGCGGGAGGGGGTTTAAAGCTATATCCAAACACCAGATCATTCTTGGTTACCTGACCACGGCATCGACAAGACCTGGATCTTTTTTGATCGTGAGCGTGTGTGTGTGTGTATATACAGTATATATATATATATATGTAGGTATGTACTGTATGTAGTATGAGGTGTGTGTGTGTGTGTGTGTGTGTGTGTGTGTGTGTGTGTGTGTGTGTGTGTAAAGAAGAAGGAACCAAAGGCTAGTGGCCGGCAAAATTGTTCCATAGAAAATAAGAAAATTCGATAAGAGTAAAATTCAAGATTCGTTCATTTCGGGGTGCTTGGACTGCATTTGAATAATTGGAGGTGAAAGACAGTAGGAAATACAGGCAGACTAGGACAGTTCCAGAGATTACCTGTTGCATACATAAATGACTGGAAGCACAGGGTAAACTCTTGCAACAGAGAGTTGGAAAAAAAGGAATGAGAGTGTTTTGTTTTTTTTTGTTTTTTTTGTATCCGTATCTGGGCATAGGCTTCACACCCTGCTCCCAAGGCCCAGTAGTCCTCCTACACATCACACACCTCTACATGTCACCACCTTGGCGCTAACACCCACCGTCCATACTGAATACATGCTAGGGCTGTCTCATACAGGACTGGTGTACTGGTTTTGGCGGAGGTATTTTTACGACATGTAAGCAGGTCTTCTGGTAGATCAGTAAAGTCTGATTTTACGAAATTAAAATCCTCAAACTGTTCCCTGCCCCAACGGGGATTTGAACCTGGGTCCGGTAAGCCTGCAGGCCACCTCTCTACCGATTGAGCCACCGCCTCCAGCACTACGGTGGGTGCTTTACGCCCACCGTAGTGCTGGAGACATACAAACGAAGAGTCAAGAGGAGCAGTGACCATGGAAGTAACGAGGGAAAGCAGATAAAAATGCCACAGTACGGCGAAGAGACAGAGGCTGAAGGGAGCCAGTAAGAGGAGAAGAGTTAAAGACAGCCAATAAGAGGAGGAGTTAAAGGGAGCCACTAAGAGGAGGAGAGTTAATGAAATGAAAAACCTTAGACTCCAGTTGTTGAGAAGAGCTGTATGTGGAGAATCCCCCCATACATGAGAGCTGTACTCTCTCTCTCTCTCTCTCTCTCTCTGTATATATATATATATATATATATATATATATATATATATATATATATATATATGTGTGTGTGTGTGTGTGTGTGTGTGTGTGTGTGTGTGGTAACAGAATTTAGAACGGAATCAGATGTAACTGCAGGGAGTGGGGCGTGGGTATTAGTACCAAGTTTTCCGGGGGACGGGACCCTGAAACGGCTGAGAACTACTGCCCTAGGCCGAGGTTTGGAATATGTGCTTTGAGGTGATAGCGAGGTTATCGGTTAGGTTACCTTGAAATGAAGGTCACAAAACCGAGACCACGCAGAGATCCTTATGTCTGAAACCAATATGCATAGGAAGCAGTCACCAAATGGATGCACCAGTTCTAGGTACAGTCAGGGAAAGTTCCGCATTACCCACCTTTCGAAGCACTGGTGTGAGACGGGTGAATGTGAAGCGGCAGCCAGACCTCATGTGTCTGGTAACTGTGAATGTGAAGGAGGGGGAGGCGGGGGGTTGAGGGCAGAGGAGGGTTTGGTAATAGGTTGGGAATCACGTGTAAGTCTGCAATGTATGACTTGGATGGTGTGTTTAAGTTAATTTCCTAAGGATAGATGACAATATGATGCTAACATTTTATTTTAAAAATTACAGAGATGTCTGTTGAGCTAGTGTTCTCAGGAAAGTTATGAAAGTTTGCTGGGTTCGTACCGAGGTTTGAATGCCTTCATTCCCTCTTGACTTCAACATGAGACATTGCCCCAGGAGATATTCGTAACGATATAACATGACTCGAAAACAAGGCCATTACATAAATTATATATATATATATATATATATATATATATATATATATATATATATATATATATATATATATATATATATATATATATATGTGTGTGTGTGTGTGTGTGTGTGTGTGTAAATTCTTATAAATTTGTTTGATTAGTTATCCTCTTTCATCCCACTATTAACATCCGCCAGCCATCATCGCCAGTGTTATTCTGGTTATTAATCATCTCAAACTTAGAGTCAAGAGTAGTGTGTAATGATAAAAAAAAAGAGAAAAAAAAAATCTTTATGAGAGATTAACAGACTTTTCGTTTTCCTTTAGACAGAATGACACAGTAAAGTCCTAATTATAATATCCGTCTCTGTAACTGTTAGTCCTAACGAACATTACAAAACGAAGGAAAAGAAGGATACCTTTGGCAGTAAACTCGTATTATATATGTGGCAATTTAAACAGACTCAGGAAACAGTGTAACTCTCCAAACCCTCCCACCCCCGGCCACCCTTCCTCCCACTCACAGTTACAGACACATGGGGTCTGGCTGCTGCTTCGTGACTATTCGTTGACCACCAAAGCTCCGAACAGTGGGTAATGCGGAACTTTCCCTGACTGTACCTCAACACAGAAAAATGTTAGCAGTCTATATGTACTAAACTGAAACAGCTTCTACGTGGCATTGTAAAGAAATATGAATTATAAGTACTTCCCTGTTAATTAAAATATTAAGATAAGAATGAATGAGTTATACTCGTGCTTTTGTTTGCCCCGCATTTCTAGCTATATTTCTCGATTGAGGTGTCATATTTACTTACAATGTATCTGCTTGTTTCCTGGCGCTTGGTCCTTTTGGTTGGCCCACTTCCCCAGATGTTCAGATTTCTTTCCTTCCAGTTGAATTTCCTGTAACACAGATGGCGCCACGAAACTCCGGAACCTTCAACTCTTACTCTTTCACAGCTTTACTTCTCTTTACCACTATCTTACAAACCTTTGTCTGAGGGCTGAGTAAAAGGGAGTTCAGTATATACTTTGAAATCGGGCAAGATGAGACGCACATTGCAAACTGTGTTTTTGTTTTTACTTCTCTCTGTGTTTTTTACGTTGGGAGAGAGAGACTTTAGAGCGACTACGGAGGGTGACAACTTAGGGGGTAAGTAATTTTTCGAAGTTCATAGTAGGAATGAATCTGCTTCTGGCTTTTTTTTTTTTTTTTTTTTTTTAATTATGAAAGTAGGCTGCATACCTTGATTATGAATGTAAGGGATTTGTAAACGACATGAAATAAGGCTGCTTTATAAAATATTATGGACGTGTCCTTTGATGATGGCCAAATGAAGAATGGATATGAAGAAGGATCTGAAAAGGAAATATGATCTAATCAGAGGATAGGGTGGGACTTAATGGCCGAAGAAGCAGATGAATAGGGTTTAGACTCCTAGGACTCTGCTACTTAACAGAAAATTCTGTAATGTCCTAAAATTGGGCAAGATGGTTGATGTCTTCAAAGTTGTGATCCATATTTGCCAGTATACGAATCTGATTAGTGTTGTAGTTTATCATTTCCATTTTTTTCCATACTCCGTCGTCATTTGACTTCAATATTAACTTTCATAGCTGGCACTGTTTGGTAAATTTTTGGTATTAAACCAAATAAACTCGCTGAAAATAACATTCGTGCCATTTTATTCATGCGTAGCTAAGTAACGTCGGACACAAATTAATTATTTTTTTTTTTTTTTTAAGAAACTGAAGGGGGGGTTTCCAAATCTTCATGGAGATCTTGGATCATCTCCTAATTATTATTTTTAACTTACTTTTGAATAGATTCAGATTTTGTAAAAGTGTACAGTAGTTCGTTTTCGAGTATGAAGCGGAACGATCAATAGGCAAAGAAAAAGCTATTACATAAGGGAATAGTTATGATAACTTGTTTGAGGTTAGCATAATGTAGGGTAAGGTACTTTAGGATAAAATAGGAAGGGTTTGTTACGAGAATCTAGGTTTGGATAATTCAGCAGTGATGAGGATAAACGTGCCTAAAAATCCTAAAATGGCGTCAGTCTCCTTGGCGTTGAAGGTGGCGTCCGTCATCGGTGTGGCTAGGGTCTGTAAACAAAGGCCGCTGTTTAAATGCTGTCACATCTCTAAGAAAGCGAAGCATCAGAAATTTAAAACTTTCAGAAAACAATGCATCTCAACGAAGCGTTTCCGTAAAGAATAATATGAATGCGGAAATGTGGTGGTGCCATGTCTCCCTTAGTGGTAAGTTCATCTAATTCAATTACGTATCACATTTCGGTTATGTGGGCAACACAATCCTAACATGACCTAACGTAATGCAACCTACCCTAAGTTAACACAGTCTGAACCGGCCTGGCCTGGGCTGGGCTGATTTTACCGGATGGATCTAGGAGGGCAATACACCAGCACTCCTAATTGCCTTATAGCAAAATTTATTTTAGATTGATGTGAATGGAAGAGAAATTGTCAAGGATTGGGTGTAAGTCTGCAGTGAGAGTATTCATATTCTGTTAGTGTTAGGTGAGTGTAATTAGGGAAATGGATCGGGAAATACAATTTTATTGTTTATTGGCTCATAAGAATCGGAGTGTTAGTGCTAATAAAAGCCCACATAGTACGAGACAAATCTAGTATTCTCTTCGGCAACGCCAGACAGTTTTCTTCGGATGGGTTACGCTTGAGTTTGTGTACTCAGACATAAAAAACACGACGCATAATTGTGTAATATGCCAAATACCTGTCGGTCCATTGAAACATTAAGCTTAGTCTGGTTTCTGCTTATGTGCATTTTTTTTAAGGGGGGAGGGGGGCAAATAAGATATGACACTGGCTATTTTCCAGAAGTGTTGGAGTCTGTATTTATAACAATTCCAAAGAAAGAAGGGACAGCGGAGTGTGAACAACATCATACGATAAGTCTAAGGAGTCAGATGGGAAAAATAATTGAGTATTCCAAAACGGAACAAGAAACGGTGCAGAGGCACAGCAGGCCTGTCTCCGGCAATCATTTTAGTGCTGACGAATAAACACAACACGGTGTTTAATTAAAGATTTCACATACCAAACTTCAAGTAAATCGGGTGAAAATTGACGATTTCATACCCATTTGGAAATGTTGGTCCGACTCGCCAGACATTGACCCGCCTACCGCTAACAGGGGGGTGACCCCCCAGATGTAATGAGATGTTATAGGATGCAGATTTAAATGATTCACGTTTTTGTTTTATTTTCATGTCGATATGACTAATTTGAATGGAGTTATGGCGAAAAAACTATTTTTACTGGTCACCATTTTTTACATGCTTCTGGGCCTGCAGGCTGGGCCTTGACCCAGTTTGGCTCAACATTTAATCAGGTGATAAGGTCATAGCCCATCTTTCCTGTAATTTTAGTCAAAGTCGCATTAGTTGTTTTTGCGTAGAGTTGACAGACACACACAGACAGAGAAAACAATATCCGTCCCTGAGCCCCTCTGGGGCGGAGACTGGTAACAAGATAGTAATGTAACACAAGAGCACTGTGGGTTCTGAAACGGTAAAGGGACCATTGATGCAATCTTTTCCTTGAGAATGATTACAGAAAGAACAGTGGAAACTCATAAAATAAATAAATAAATACATACATAATGCATTGTCGACTTTGAAAGAAGCACTTGACAGTGAAGCATGAAGGAATGGTAAATGATGCAGAAGATAAGGGTGATTCGTAAATATGAGGTTCATAACAAAAATGCATTGGAATCAAAGAGCAGCGGTGAAAATAAGAGACATAAACTAGGTTGATATTTGGAAAGAAGTGAGGCAGGGGTGTGTCCTATCTCCAATTTTATTCTCCTCGTATGGGCTGAAGTGTATGGATGGTCTGGAGGACGTGGCAGGATTAAGCACTGGAGGAAATTTAAATAATAGTCGTCATGCGGATGAAACTGTTTTGTTGGCGGCTTCGGAGGAAAAGTTGCAGAGATAGGTAAACGAGCTGCAATAGCCGTGCGAGATAAGAGGTTTGAAGATGAGAAGAGAGAGGGGGTAAGAGTAACAGAGAATGTACGAGAAGGACAAACAAAGCATGTAGAAAGTTATACATACTTATGGGATCTAACACTAGAGGAAGCAGATTGTGAAAAGCAAATAATTACAGCTGCAAGAAAAAAAAAACTTGGAAGAGTAAATTTTTAAATCAATAAGTATGAGCACGGAGATAAGAATAATGATGTTACAATGTTTTGTATGGACAACTTTGTGTGGATGCGAAACATGGACTATAAAGAACATTAAGACGATAGAAGCTGTGGAAATGTGTGTTTTGCGAAGAATGTTAAGAATTTGTTGGACAACTCGAATGACAAATGAGGAAGTGTTCAAAAGGGCAGGAATGGGAAGAGAGATGATGAAATGAATTAGGAGGTGGCAGCTGAAGTTAGCTGGTCACATTTAACTTTTTGCTGGGAAGAGTGGAAGGAACAAGAGCAAGGGGAAGGCAGAGAATGTAAGTTAATGAACAGTCTCTTGGATTATACTGGCCGATGATGGAGAGGGGCGGACTTATCAGAATGGCGGAGGAAAGGAATAGATGGCGCCCCATGGTCGCTGACGTCATATGACTGGCATTCCTGTAAGATAAAGCTGTTTTATTCAGCTGAAGCACCAAATATTGACTGGGTTAGTGAAATTTATCCAACCGGATTATCTGGAGGTAATAAGGCATGTATTTTTAAGTGGCACAAGAGGCTTCGTAGCCTTTGTAACCTTGCAATATATTGCGTATCACGCCTTCACATTATTTGGATAACTGGAGTTTAATATGGTACAGATGCAATCTGTATAATGTGCAGAATGAATCGCTAAGGAAGATGCGAAGAAAGCAACCAGAACCACTAGGAATATGACCGTGAAGACCAAAGTCGCCATAAAACAAAAGATCAGGAATCTGCTTTAGTTATATTGAGCAGCAGTGATTTTGTATTCCTTTCACTAGGTATTTGTTGCTAGCTTTTGATCATTGTTTGGTTATAGCCAGACTTACCGGAATTAACACTGCGGTTACCCGTGTTTTATTCTACTTAATTACTAAAACTTTTGTCCTACAAAAATTGGTAAAGCACTGAATTTCTGCTAATTAGCGCTGAAATCTACGTAGCTTCTGTACTAAGGATAGGGAGAAATGGTCTCTGACAAACATTATAGCCTAGTGATTCTTGAAAGCAAGGAGGAGTGACGGTATTGTATTTCGCGTTTGTCCCCGTGCCAAAGACAAGGCAGGAGATTGTTCCATGATGCAGTGTAAGCATCAGCTTTTGTGCCAGTTGTCAACCCTTGGTTATTGTGCACTGCAGTACCCTTGTTTCGTCCCTACAGTTCGACAGACGTAACAGGACAAGCTCTTTTACCTTTTTCTAGGGATAGTATTAAAGTTTCTCAAATTAAATATATCTAAGGATGGAAAAATTAATGTAGTCACTCTTAATCCGTATTACTACGTTACACTAGCTAGAATAATTAAATTACGGAAATTAAGGTGATTACACTGTATTTACGTTTCCAACATTGTATTAGAAGCTAGCTTTTCACCTGAAGGTAAAGAATGAAGCTCTGCTATAGTGGTTATATGCTGAGGATTTTTAAAAAGCATTGTATAAAATTATTCTCCATTCCTGATGCAGAATTCAGAGGCCGGAGATAAAACCTTTCCTATTGGTCACAACCTCTCGCATGATGCTGTATGGTTTGGCCAAGCATATACCAACCATAAATAATTTAAAGCTAAATTCTATGGAACATACTGTTATTACAATGTTAATAGGGTGTCCTTCATCATGTAACACAATGTAAAATACGCAAAATATGGCCCACAGCCTTCTGAGTTAAACTACACCACGCTGTATTTTTAACGAAACACGCACTAGTAAACATTTACTCAATATAGGTTAATAATAGCCTTACTATATAAAGGGAAAATGATGATACAACAAATGGTGAAAGAGTTGTTTCATAGAACTGGTGACTCAATGAACAGCCAAATGAATGCCTAATGTTTTCACATTACCAAAAGTTGACTGCTCATAGCAATGAACATCGTTTGTCTAAATAGGTAAATTACTTGAGGGAGGTTTTTACACTCCATTAGATATTATAGGTTTTATTTATTTATTTATTTTTTTTTTTGTGGGAGGGGGGAGTAAACAAAATTTGGTATGAAGTGAGAACTTGATGTAAATGGTTCTTGCTGACAGAGACAGGTTACCACATTTGCAGTATTAATATAATTGAATACTCTTCCTATACTCACTCTTGGCTAAATACTATTTTTAATGCAAGAAGTTTCCAGTGATCCCCTTCACTACTGTGATGTCTGCTTCGATATTCCTGGTATTAAACGATTTTGTTTAGCTTAAAGGACACCTTCTTTAGAACTCATTATAGCCTACTGTATATCAGTCCCTTGATTTAGTTGTGCGAAATTGAGTAAAATAATCTGCTGGTACTCGTTAAAATGTCTTCGTAATGATGTTAGAGGGTTAATGGTACCAATATTCTCGATCATGTGACTATTAGCTAAATATAGTAGACCGGGCCAGTTAGAATAAAACAGAGGAGCAGATGCGACAGTGAGACGGTTAATGTCACTATTATTCACTGTATGATGCTTTTCACCAGGTTTCGTTCCTCAATGTTTTGCCACGGTATTTTGTATCTAGTGGTAGTGGTGGTGGTGGTGGTGGTGGTAGTGGTAGCTGCTGCAACCACAGGATTATCAAGAATGTGAACCCAGTTTCATCCTGCGGTCAGTCATCCTTCTCTGGGGGGACAGGGAGCCAGCTTGGCGATGTTCACATAACTGACCATAGAAGTTTGTTACATAGGTGCCACCACATGAACAGGTTCTCACGCACCAGCATTGTCTATACCCATTTCTAGTGTTCACTCCTCTTTGCTATGTACCTCAAAAAAACTCAATGACTTAGGCTGTCATCGTGTCTTACGATTTTTGGCATCTGTATGTAGTTTTCAGATTGCATCTGACCTGGTCATTAAAAATAACACTGAAGAGTAACTATTGTACAAAAAGGGGATAAAGTGGTGGAGACTGAGACACGATCACAAGCAGCTAATTGGTAGTGAGTTAAATTCACTGATCTTAGGGTGGGGTGTTTTAATGTGGCATCTTCACACATTATTGTAATGACATTGACTGCAAAGCGGTTTTGCTTTTTGTAGTCTAAGGGGATGTTTGGTTGAGTTTATTATCAGCCACACTCTCATGATTATGTTTGTAGTTGTGTTTCTTGGCCACAAAATACCCTCCGTGAATGTTCGGTAAAGTCCCAATTGCTTTCGTCTTAACTTTACTTCTTGCCAATTACGTTACTTCATCTACCCTACTCCTTTCTTCAGAGTCTGAGTCGGCGGCAATTCTCATAACATTGTGGGTACATGCCTTGTTAATCACACATTAACAATTAAGGAAATGACAATATCTTCCAGAAATATATTTCTACACGTCATGTCTCCTCATAGGTAAGCATGGAGGTGATGGAGAGAAAGAGGGGAAAGAGAAAGACACTCAAGTAAAATTTACGGATGAATCGGTGGAGACACTGCCGGTGAGTATTTTTGTTGTAAGCTACAAGATTTAGTTAATAAATATTTGCTCATAAGAAATGAACCCTTCCTATGAAGAACGTGGTTATGAAAAGGAGTTTCTGCTTCCCTAGAGTCTGATATTGCTCTTCATATCTTTATTCACTTCGCCAAGAGTAAAGGGAGTTACTTTCATGCAGTAAATACAGCTTAATTGTTAAATTGGCAGTTGTTGCATGTATAACCAGAAATATTCTCTGAACTGATAACTAATGCTTACTCCTTTTAAATTGTAGGACTGGGATGCTTTGCTAATGGATAAGGGAAGGACTACCATGGAAAAGAAAGTCGCTCGTCCCTTTCTTCCATCCTTCAATGACTTTGCTGGTTTCGACGACGAGGAAGAATCGGCTGCCGCTATCAAAACCATCCCCGATTCCGGCAGGAAGAGTGAAGTGCTCTGGTGGTGGTGGCGGGGTAATCTCCTGGTCGCTGGAGCAGCACCATTTGTCGGAAAAAATGCAACAAAGTCTACAATTTCAACGTGTTCAACGGCTTTTACTTCTGCAGTGAGAGAAGACTCCAAAGGTCCTGAGGAGTCGTGTAACATGTTCTTAACTCCTGTTAGTCCTAAGCGAGTTATTCTGTCTCCTGTGTCAGAACTGTCGCTAAAACAACTCTGTAAAATCTTATTTTTACTCCCACCCACAACAATGTACGGAATAATGTTTAAGATGTCAACACAAACTTTACATCACGTATCTTTGCTTCCAAGTAATCCCCTTTATGAGCTCCTGAAAAGAATTTCGATGAAATCCTTGCAGCACTTCCTTATTTCACCTCAAAGTGAAACTCTATGGAATATTCCGAAGTTTTGCGTCCTTGAACTGTGGTTGAGTTTACCAGAGAACACAACTAATTATTTGCACTATATGATTTCTCCCTCGCTTCGATCATTACTGGACCCAGAGTTAGACGTTTTTTCTGTATATAACCTCTCTCCCATTTGCACATATGATGTGCTAAAACAAGATGAATTAGTTTTATACAAGGTACTGTCAAACTCTCCCACAGAAGCTGTTGAACAAATGTTAACTAAATTAGCATCACCCGACCTCTATTCCCTCCTTTCAAAACTCAGACCTGGACATCTTTCAAAAATTCTGTTCAGACTGGAATCCACATCTGTCCTGAAGGTTCTGTCTAAATTATCTCTTCAGCACTTGTATGATATTTTATCTTCAATGAAACCGACAGAACTATATAACTTTTTATTCATACTATCTCCATCTGTCCGTAACGACCTGCTGTCGAGATTGCCCAGTCAGTACAGGCATAAGGTGCTAACACATTCACTACCCAATGCCTTGCACACATTGTATAATCCGGGGGACGAAAATGAAGCCAGCATGCATGGAGTACTGGTGCCCCGGCCAATTCCAGACTGGGAGGTGAAGGTGCGAGGACGGACAGGGAACGTGCTTTGTTCGGGAACACTGGCTACAATGCGACACGTCATCACCGCTGCTCACTGCATTGTCGGGTTAGTAAAGGAACGAAGTGAATGCACCCCACAAAGCCTGATGCCCTGATATTTACCAGACAAGGAGTAGACTTCTTGTAGTTCTTAAAACATGATATTCAAAGAAACTAGTATCATTCCAAAGTTTAATGGGTAAATAACGACGTTGAGCATGCAGAGGCATTTTCTGATATTCTCATTGTTTGGCTATGAGTATATTAGCTTCAAAGGGATCCTGGAAGATCGTTATTTCTTTGACTATAAATACAATATATCCCGATTTCTGTCGATGCACCAATTTAAACTGTGCATGGCATCATTTTGTGGATTATAACTTTCCATCATCGGGAGCATAGGACTACAGAGTTTGATAAAAAAAATAAATAAAGGCCTGCGCAGCTAACAGTCTTAGTTGGATCCTGAAGAATCAAAGGTTCGATGACAAACAATTGGAAGCAGTTCATTCCCCAACCAACAGATGTTGTAATGGTTATGGGAGAGGGAGGGAAGGGGGGGGGGAAGATGAAATGATACGAAAGGTCCAATTGATGGTGACTTCTACATGTTTATAGTTAACATTGTATTTTGACAATAATGCATATACAATATAATCACTTCCTAATGTGACAACGGGTGATACATTTGTTACAGAAATAAGTGCACGAAGATAATGGGGCGATTTATGTAAATTTTCTGAAATCCATATACACACTACATCATACATACTGTTGAAGACAGTAAGGAATAGGTGAAGGAATATTACCTCGTGTTATTAGCTTCTGGCTCGTATGGCCTTAATCGTTTATTAATTTGTCTTAGTGCCATGAGGCACTAGCCTCTACGGGCAACCAGGGCCTAAAGTGGACTTTAATATTAACTATGAAATTAAAGCAGGTTCCTTTGTATAATCCTCTAATGATAATTGTGATTAGCCCTGCTAGCGATGCTGCTGTTCCTGCAGCAGTTTTACCGGAAAAATAAATTCATATAAAATATCAGTGTAAGCGTGACAGCATCACTCATTACCTATCGGATCGTTATCACTCACCTTCTTTATTCCTCTCTCCATAATCCTCTCTGAAAGAGTTAGTCTTTCGGCCGAGGCATAAATTATCAACTATTTCAGTCTTCGAACCTCAGATGCTTCATGGTCCTACTACGGTTGTGTGCTGCGCAGGACATCAGTTGTTGACTGTACATTACAATATTGGGTGGTGAAATAAATTTGCCCTATCGATGATTGTAATGCCTCTTTCTTTCTTTTTCTTGCTTTTTTTTTTTTTTTTCTCATTTTCAGTCTTTTCATTATCTTTATTTTTACTTTTTTTTCGTGTTCTCTCCTTTTCTTTTTTCTTTTCTCGCTTTCTTTTTCTTTTCATTCTTTTTAATCTCATTTTTTTCTTTCTTATTCTTTCGTTCTTTATCATTCTGTTGCTTTTTCTTTTATCTTTCTGCATCTTTTATCTTTATCTTTATCTTTCATTTAACTTTTTCTTTCTTTATCTTTCTTTTTATTCCTTTTTCTTTATCTTTTTCATTCTTTATCTTTGTTTTCATTCTTTTTTTTTCGCTTTTTTGTCATTCTCATTATCATTTTCACTTTCTTTCTTTCTTTTTCTTTCCTTCTCTTTCTTTTACATTGTTTCTTCGTTTTCCTTTCTCTTTTTTTTTCTTTCCTTGTCTTATTTCAATCTCTTTTCTCTTTTTTTTCCTTTTCTTTAGCTTTCTTTGTCAGTTTTTTTTTTTATTTCCTTTTATTTCTTCCTCTTTTTTTCCTTTTATTTCTTCCTCTTTTTTTCCTTTGTCATTTCTTTTCTTTTTTTCATTTTCTCTTTTCCTAATTCTTCCTTTCTTTTTTTCTTTCCTTTCTTGTTTTCCTTTTTTTTTCTTATCTTTTTCTTTCGTCTTCTTTGTTTTTTCTTTCATTACCTTGTTTTTCTTGCATTCTTTTTTTTCTTTGTCATTTTTGTTTTTTCTTGTTTTTTTTTTCTTTCCTTCTGTTTTTCTCTCTTTTTCCTTTACCTTTTTTGTCTTTCATTTATCTTGTTCTTTACCTCCTTTATTTTTTCATTTTCCTTCTCATTTTCCTCTTCTTCCTTTATTTTTCTTTTTCACCTTCCTTTCTTTCTTTGTCCTTGTTTTCCTTTGTTATCCCTTTTCAGTTTTTTTTCCATCTTTTTTTCCGTTTTCTTTTTCTTTTTTCCTTTCTCTTTTTACTTTTTCTTTCTTCCTTTTTCTTTCTTCCTTTTTTTTCTTCCTTTTTCCTTTCTCTTGTTTTCCTTACTTTTTCCTTTTTTTTCCTTTTTCCTCTTCTTTTATTCCCTCTTTTTTGTTTTTTTCTCGTTTTTCTATTTTCATTTCTCTAAATTTTTCACTTTTAGTTTTTTCCTTTCTCTAGTTTTTTCCTATCCCTAACTTTTTCTATAGTTTTTTTTGTTTTCTCTAGTTTTTTCCTATCCCTAACTTTTTCTATAGTTTTTTTTTTCTCTAGTTTTTTTCCTTCTAGTTTTTTCCTTTGTTTTTTCC
Organism: Coenobita brevimanus; assembly: GCF_032717465.1. Classification (NCBI taxonomy): domain Eukaryota; kingdom Metazoa; phylum Arthropoda; class Malacostraca; order Decapoda; family Coenobitidae; genus Coenobita; species Coenobita brevimanus. Next base: position 26,573,229 of record NC_137041.1, read on the forward strand.
CTCTGTTTTCCTTTCTCTATTTTTTCCTTCGGTTTTCCCTTTCTCTTTTTCTCCTTTTTTCCTTTCTCATGGTTTTTCCTTTCTCTTGGTTTTTCCTTTCTCTTGGTTTTTCTTTTTTTTCATTTCTCGTTTTTTTTATCCTTCCAGGTTTTTTCCTTTCTCTAGGTTTTTTTCCTTTCCCTTGTTTTTTCGGCTTTTTCTTTCTCTTGGTTTTTCTTTGTATTTTTTTCCTTTTCTTTTTCCTTTTCTTTTTCTTTTCTTTTATTCTCTTCCTTTTTTCTTTGTCTCCCTCTTTTTTTTCTCTTCCTCTTCCTTTTTTCTTTGTCTCTCTCTTCCTTTTTCTTTTCTTTTCTTGCTTTCTTTCTCTCTCTCTTCCTTTTTCTTTTCTTTTCTTGCTTTCTTTCTCTTTTTTTTCGCTTGCTCTTTTTTTTTTTTTTTGGCTTTCTCTTTTCCTTTTTATGGGGGGCTTTCTCTTTCTCTTTTCCTTTTGGGGGGAGGTTTTCTTTCTCTTTTTCTTTTTTGGGGGTCTTTCTCTTTTCTTTTATGGGGGTCTTTCTTTCTTTTTCTTTTTTGGGGGGCTTTCTTTTTTTTTCTTTTTTTTTTGGCTTTTTCTCTTTTCCTTTTTCTTTTTTTTGGCTTTCTTTTCTTTTTGGCTTTCTCTTTTCTTTTTTTGCTTTTCTTTTCTTTTTTGGCTTCTACTTTTGATTTCTCTTTCTTTCATTATTTCTTTCTCGTCCCATTTTCTCATTTTTTTTCTCCCTTTTTTCATTTCTCTTGTTCTTCTGTTTTTCTCCTTGATTTGTTTTTTCTTCCATTTTTTCTTTTTCTTTCCTTTCTTTCACTTTCACTTTCTCTTTTTCTTTCTCTTTTTTCCTTTTTTTCTTTCTTTTTTCCTTTTTTTCTTTCTCTTTCTTTCTTTTTTCCTTTCTTTCGTTCTTTCTTTTTTTCTCATTTTCTTTTTCTCCTCTTTCTCTTTCTTTCTTTCTCTATTTCTTTCTTTCTCTTTCTTTTTCTCATTTTCTTTCTTTCTCTTTCTTTTTCTCATTTTCTTTCTTTCTCTTTCTTTTTCTCATTTTCTTTCTTTTTTTTTCTTTCTCCTTCTTTCTTTCTTGGGTGTCGCCGTGTGGAAAATATAAAAATCAGATTGATCACATCGCTATCAGTAGGAGGCATAGAAGTTCTCTGCTAGATGTTCATGTTAAACGGGGAGCGGATATTGGTAGTGACCATCAACTCAGCATTGCAAAAATAAGGTTTAAACTTAAAAATCGGAAGAAGGAAAAATCTGGTGTTGGTAGATACGATATTGTTAAGCTTAGAAGGGAAGGAGAAGAAAAGGAGGAATTCAGATTAGAATGCAGAAATAGGTTTTTGGTGTTGGAAACGTTGGAAGAGGGGGAGAGAAGTGTAGATGAGATGTGGGAGGATGTGAACAAAGTTTTGCATGAGACTGCTGAATGTACGATTGGAAGGAGACATAGCTTCAGGAGAAAGAAATGGATATCGGAGGAAACGTGGGATATGATAAAAAGAGAGGTGAGGCTAAATTGAGGAGTGAGATGCAATGCGTTGATGAACAAGAGATTGAATTAGCAAGAGCTGCGTACTGGAGTTTGAATTCAGAAGTAAGAAGGTTAGCTAGGAGAGATAAAAGATGTGGTGTGGATGAAAAGGTTGCAGAGACTGAAATCTTAATAAACAAAAATGATGGACAGAGTCAAAGAATAGCATATGAATCGATTAGAGAACTGAGTGGTAATGCAGGTAAACGCAAGGAAATACCAGTTAGAGACAGGGAAGGAAATTTACTGACCAAAGATGGAGATATTAAAAATAGATGGAAAGAGCATTTTGAGACGGTTCTTAATAGACCAATACCACCAGAAGAGGATATACCGTCTGCTCAGGAAGATTTAAATATAGAAACAGGAGAGTTGAGGCTTGCAGAAGTGGAGAAAGCAGTAAAACAGTTAAAGAATAATAAGGCACCAGGGGAGGATGGTTTATTTCCGAAAATGTTTAAAGTGGAGGGGGATAGATTAATAATAATCTTGACCAAGCTATTCAATAAGATATGGGTGACGGGGTTACTACCATCAGTTTGGAAGAATGGTGTAATTGTTAAAGTTCCGAAGAAGGGAGACCTGAGTGAATGTGGTAATTGGAGGGGAATCTCTTTGTCACCGATAGCTTTGAAAGTTTTCAGTAGAGTGTTGTTAAATAGGTTGGAGCCAGTGGTATAGGGTATTCTGAGGGATGAACAGGCTGGTTTTAGAAAGGGACGTGGTTGCAATGATCAGATCTTTATAGTTAGGCATTTGATGCAGCAAGTTAATGAAATGAGAGTACCGTTAAGTCTTTGTTTTGTTGATTTTGAAAAGGCTTTTGATAGTGTTTCGAGAGAGACTATGGGGAAGATCATGAGACATTATGGAATACCAGAGGAGTTTGTGAGGGTCATTATGAACATGCATGAGGACACATTTTGTAAAGTGATGGTTGATGGTTGTCTGAGTGATTCGTTTGAAGTCAAGTCCGGAGTAATTCAAGGTGGTGTTCTATCGCCTTTTCTATTTATATTGGTCATTGATTACATTATGAAACGCGTTGGAACAGAAACCGGTGCAGGTATACTTTGGGGAGAGAACAGGAAACTTTTGGATTTAGATTATGCAGATCATATAGTTTTGATTTGTGATGGGCCAGAAGAGATGCAGAGAGTGTTGGACTGTTTGGTGAGTGAAGGTCGCAAGATGGGTTTGGTTATTAATTGTGGAAAAACTGAAATAATCA
>NC_137041.1:26583521-26606021 GCF_032717465.1 Coenobita brevimanus
CAACTGCCACCCAGATCAGTATGTCTAAAAACACTAGTGATCCCAGAAAGTGAACAAACTGGAATATCAAGGATGTTCAAACTGCTTCTTAAACAGGGATGTATCTGAGGCAAAGTTCCCACTGTGGGTGACTGTACTGTCGGGTAGCGGGTCATCCTACACAGCGGGTGTGTCGAACGCCTTCATCCACCCCTTGTTCACCAGTAGCGGGGGACACAGCAGTGACATAGCTGTTCTTGTGCTGTCCAGGCCGCTCCCTCGTAATGCCGGGATACAGCCACCCTGTCTACCACTACCAGGTAAAACGTGTGCCCATACCCCGCTTTTCTCTTCTACTTAAGTATAGCCTACTTCTAGTTTCTTCTCATCATAAAAGTTGACCACTTTTAATATCCTGTTGTAAGTGCTTGTAACTTCATGAATGCTGTCAAATGAGTATCAGATGGTGATTCTTTTATCCTCCAACATTATTATACCTCCGCATAACTGCTATTACTATATTGCTTTCTAACCTCTTTTACTTAAGGACTGGTGTTCCTTCTTTCAAATATTCCACATAAAAATCGCGTGTAAGCGCTGATGCATAGCTATTCACTATCAAACACCAATTTGGTAGATATTCATTGTGGATAAGTCTTCGAAGTGGTGCATAGTTTAAACAGTTTAGATTATCTATCTATCTATTGCCAGACGCCTCAATCCCGTTTGGGGTGGCCACAAACAAATCACCTCCAAGTCGCCCTGTCCCCTGCCATATCTCTGCCCTGCTCCCAACTCTCATCCCCCTCTCTCATATACCTCTCCACCCCATCCCTCCATCTCATCCTCGGCCTACCCCTCCCTCTTCTCCCCTCCACCTCACTCACATACACTCTTCGTCAGTCTTTCACCCTCCATCCTCTCCACATGGCCAAACCACCTCAGTGTGTTCCTCATAACGCTTCCTATCACATCCACATCCACACCACAACGCTCCTTTATATCCTCATTCGTCAGCCTGTCTCTCCACGTGACTCCACAGGCTCCTCTTAAATAACTCATTTCCACTGCTCTCACTCTTGACTTATGTCCTTCCAACAACGTCCAAGCTTCACTTCCGTACGTTAGAGTTGGTATCACAGTACTGTCATGTAGTAACTTTTTCACTTCCATGCTCACTTCCCTGTTTCTTATCACTGCTTTCAAAGAACCAGCAACCTTTCTTCCCTGTTGTACCCTTTCACGCACTTCGCCCTCCAAACCTCCATCCTTACTCATCACACTACCCAAGTACTTAAACGTACTCACATTTTCTAATTCCTCACCATCCAACCTCGCTGTACATTCATTGACTTCACCTCTCTCAAAGACCATCACTTTACTCTTCCCTACATTCACCTTTAGATTCCGTTTCTTACACACTCTCCCAAACTCATTCACCAAGCCTTGCAGCTCCCCTTCGTCTTCACTCAAATACACAGTATCATCTGCAAACAACAAGACAGGGAGTTTCATAACACTATCCTCTCTCACAAGGGCCACTCCAACATCCACTACCCTACCTTGTACCTCTTTTATTACCCCATCCATGTAAAGATTGAACAACCATGGAGACATGACACATCCCTGTTTCAAACCAACTTTCAAAGAGAAAAATTCACTTAGTTCACCATCCACACGCACTGCAGCCTTCACACCATCGTACATATTCTTCACAGCATTCAACAACTTCCCATCTACTCCATATATTCTTAACACTTTCCACAATCCTTGTCTATCCACCCTGTCATATGTTTTCTCCAAATCCATGAAAGCCGCATACAACTTCTTTCCCTTCTCTAGAAACTTTTCCACTAAAGATCTAAGAATGAATATCTGATCTACACAACCTCTTCCCTTCCTAAAGCCTCCCTGTTCTTCTCCAACTAATATCTCTGTTCTTTCTCTAACTCTGTCAATAAGTATCCTACCATACACATTTCCTATCATACTAAGAAGACAAATGCCCCTATGATTACCACACACTTCTTTTTCCCCTTTTCCTTTGTACAAGGGAATAATTATACCTGACTTCCAATCCTCCAGGACTCTATCTTCCTCCCTGGCCAATCTGCACATCTTCCACATCCATTCTGCTACTATCTCTCCCCCATGCTTCAGCATTTCACCACACACTCCATCAATTCCTGGGGCTTTCCCCGATTTAACTTTCTTCATTGCTTCCACAACTTCTATCCTACTGATTTCTTCCTGTCTTCTCACCTCCCTCCTTCTCCCAGCCATTCCCCAGCCACTTATACTCGCATTACTTCCATCCTCTATGTTCAACAATTCCTTAAAGTGTTCTCTCCATCTGCTCACTTTTTCTCCCTTCTCCACTAGTAATCTACCATTTTTATCTTTCACTCCCCTGCTAACTTTACTTCCACCCTGTCTTACTCTTTTCACCTATTTCCAGAACATTTTCTTACAGTCCCTCCACTTTAAACTCAAATTCCTTCCAAATTCCTCATCCTTTCTCTTCTTACTCTCTCTTACTAATCTTTTCACCTCTTTCTTTCTACATATAACTCTCTCTTCCGCCTCTCAACTTCTTCCACGCCCCTATTTCTCATTCATTCATTGTATGCTTTCTTCTTTTGTGCCACAGCCTGTCTCACCTCTTCAGTCCACCACGCTGTTCCTTGCACCCCCCTCCGTCTTCTCTTCCTTCCACACACCACATCACATGCTGCACATATTTCTTCTGTAAATATCCTACACACATCTTCCACGTCTCCCATCTGCTCCAATTCATATTTGCCCAATCGTTCCTCCACTTCTCTCTTATAATCTGCCTTTTTCTCATCCTCTTGTAACCTTTCCACTCTCCTTGCAACTACTCCTTCCTCTCGTCTTTCCCTTCTTCTATTCCTCCATCTTACTTGAATTCTAATTCTGGCCACCACCAAGTAGTGGTCAGAAAGGCCACTCCCCCAACCTCTATGAGCTCTTGCATCCATTACACATCTTCGCATCCTTTCATCCACACACACATAATCAATCATTGCTTTCCTTTCATTCAGTTCACCACCCACCCTTCTCATCACTCGCCATGTATACCTCTGGATCATTTTATGCCTGAAGACGGTATTGGCTATCACCAACCCTCTCCCAGCACAAATGTTCACTAACACACTCCCATTCTCATCTATCTCAGCAGGCACACCCCACTCACCAACTATTCCATCCACCGTCACATTCCCAACTTTACCATTCATATCACCAATCAAAAACACTCTCATTCCTTTCAAACTTTTCCATGCACACTCCTACATTTGTCCAGAACTCTTCTCTCACTCTTCTAGCACGATCTTCCGTTGGCGCATACACACACACAATCGCTCACATTTGTATTCCAACTTTCAACTTTACCCACACAATCCTTGACCCAACTGATCCATACTGTCTTATGCTCTTCTTCCATCTTTTACTCACAACTATACATACTCCTTCCTTTGCCCTCTCATTCTCACCTACTCCTGCACATATACCCCATCCATACTCCCATTCTCTCACACTTTCTCCTCTCCATTTTGTTTGTTATTCCACATACATCCACTTTCGCACCCTCAAGCACCTGGACAATCTCTCTCTCTTTCACCTCATCATTCGCTCCCCTTACAGTCCACGTTCCGATAACCATGTCCTTTGTCCGGTCCTTGGCCGTCAATTTAGATAAAATTATATATAATTGTTAGTTACATGAACCATAATATCTTTCATCTATTTTCAGATGAGTTCATAGGGGAGGGGACTAAGGTAATGAATGGGATGGGAGTAAAGAATAACGGATCGGAGCCTCTCATTGCCCAGCTTCACTCGGCTTGCCTTGCTGCCTACCCAGATTCCCCTTTTCTGCCTGAGGAGGTGATCTGTGCGGGCAGACAGGAAGGAGATGCCCAGGACTGCCAGGTAACGTGAAGGACTGAGGGACACAGTTGCTGGCAATTTTGTGCGTGACGTAGGCTTTAATTTATTTATTTTTTCCAGCATTAGCTTGGTGAATTATTATACTTGTTGCACCTGAACATGTGGATCTCCTTGCGTCAAAATTTGAGGTAGTTTCATTGACAAGAGTATCAGGTCAAATTCACACAATTATAGAGCTAATTGGCTTAACAGTTCAGCTCGCAGTGAAACGCAAAGTACAATCGGCAATTTCATATTCCTTCCCTGAATGACTGGAGACATTGGAAGTTTCTCGGTTGTCAGACATTACTATTTTGATTTTCTTCCGTACCATGTCTTGCCTGAAAACCCAAAGCCACCACAGGAAAGCTCATGTGATTGTTTTAGGAAAATTCTACTATTTTTGGCAGTTGGCCAAGATTTGACGTAGAAGATAAAATGTATTAATGCCTCTAGTGGGAATGAAAACTAATTTCACCTAGGTGTGTACACGTTCCCTAATCAGAAATTGCACAACTTTGTGAGTTTGTGGCCGATCTCAAACCCCAATATTTAATTCCGATGGTCACACAATATGACTGAACGAGACAGTATTCCTGCATCAGTCTGCTTATTGCAGTAAAACAGAATAATATTGTTGTTCATGAAAGGCTTGATTGTAGATGGTGTATTAATCATTATCACCTACGATTGTCAACTATATTGACAAAATAATGGTGCTGGAAAACTATTTCCTAAAATGAGAACTCGCTCAGATTATCAACATGTAGAATTAGAGAACTGGACATTATATCCCAGTTATATAGAGTACTTTGTGAGGGTAGGGATGGTAGGGTGTAGATGGGAGAGTAAGATGCCAGTATGGCAAAGGAATAGTTACATCTGCCGGACGGAGTCTGACGAGGTTTTTTTTTTTGGTTGTTTTTGGTTGTTAGCAACATCACGAAAAACGGCTGAGTGAAATTTCATGAAACTTTCAGTATACGTGGGCATTGGTCCCCAAAGAAAGTGATTTAATCTTAGAGTAATTGAGGGAACCTGAAAGGTCAAAATAAGGTCACGGATATTCAGAGGGCTATAACTTGAAAACTGTTAAAGATATATACTACTATGAACGTACAGGAGTTTGTAATATGTTATTAATTTGGCATCAAGACCTTTGACCTTGAATGACCCTGAAAGGTAAAATTCAAGTCACGAATATTCAGGGGGCTATCACTCGAAACTGGTTGAAGATTTAAATTTACTATAATCAACATACAAGAAATCCCTTATGGGTTTTTAATTGGTACCTTTGATCATAAGTGACCTTGAAAGATCAAACTCAAGGTCACGGATATTCAGGGGGCTATAAGTTGAAACTCGTTGAAGAGAGAGATTTACTGGCCAAGATAGAGGAAGTCTCGTATGGGCTTTCATATAGCAGCATGACCTTGAGTGCCGTTGAAGGGTCAAGCACAAGATCACCTTTTCTGAGCGTGTAACTTGAAAACATTTGTGCCATTACCTGAGACTTTAAGTGTGCACTGACACTAAAAAGCAGAAATGAGTCAGTATTTAACAGCAGTAAAATAACTGCTGTTGAGCGAGGGTTGTTGTGCATGGCACCACTTGTTTAAATCTGTAGTGAAATGAAATTATCTGCCTTTAAATGGAGCCGAAGTATTGGGAAAACTACTTCAAGGGTTGGGGTGATAACCCCTCCGTGGCAGTAGGTCCGGAATTTTATGTGCGCCCCTCGCCGATGACAGGAACATTTTCTGAAGTTTCGAAAGTTGTATTTTTCCTTGCCATATTGAAGAGGAAGTTCTGATGCACCTGGCAGTGCAAATTTCAGTGCATTGTGTCGTGTGCAATTGAACGCGTTAGTTGCGTAAATTTAGGAAGCTGATGCTAATCACAAGTAGGTCTTGCAGTGACGCAACATTGCACTTTTTTAACCAAAAAACTTAGTCAGTGGTGCTGAAAAGGTGTGAAATAACTAGATATGCATATTTTGAAGTTTTTTCAGTGCATGGTTTAAATTTTATAAATTACATAGATTTTTCATTTTCTGTGTTTGTGTTTATGGTAGAACTGGCTTGTTTTTGTAGTCTGGGTGGTGGAGTTTGTTGGAAAAGGGAGACGAGAGTTTGTTTTCAGACCTAAGTGAGATAAACGTCATCCCTAGAGTGTACAAGCTGGGCTGTGAGGGTTGAACTGCGACACGAACCTGCCATTCGCACCTCGCACGAGCTGATTAGCAGGAAGGGAAGGGAGGCCCTTCTACCCGTAAATGCATCACGTGAACACGGAAAACTTTCTTGTTGTGCTTGTAAAAGGCAATGAATATGTAAAAGATTCAAAACAGTACAGCAAACCTGAGCATATAGGTAAAGATACCAAGCAAAAAAAATTTTTTCTTATAGTTTCATCTTTTTGTTTATGCCTGTGTTTACTTATAATCGTAAACAGCGTAGTTGTGGGTTTTGCAAGGGAGGAGAAAGATATTTTTTGTCTGGGTCTAGATAATGGGTATAACTGTGTTTACTTGGGGCCACGAGAGAAAAAATCTTTCATCCACTCATCCCAGCAGCCGGTGGTGAACTGATAAGTGAGGTGTGGGAACGTGAAGTAAAGGTCAGTCTCATGTCCCAGATGTTAATTCACTTCCCAAAAGTTTTCAGTTTTCTAAAAGTCTCGCTGCATGGAATGATCCAAACCAGTACAACAAACCCTGAGCAAATAGGTAAAGATACCAAGACAAAAATGTATTTTTCTCTTAGCGTGACTTTTTTTGTTTATGCCTGTATTTATTCACAGTCGTAAACAGGGTGGTTGTGTGTGTTTCTCAAGGGAGGACAAAGATGATATTTTCTGTCTTGGTCAAGATAATGGACATTACAAAAATAAAAATCAAAAATCCAGTCATCACCGCAGCTGGCTCTGAACTGCTTGATGGGGTGTATGGGAGAATAGTGTAAGTCAGTCTAAAGACGTTCAAAACGTTCGTTTACTTCCCCAAAATTTTCGTCGCTTTTTATAGGCCGTGTTCAAACTATGCCTGCTGCCATTTATCGGCTGTCATTCAACGCCGGCGGCCACGGAGGGGTTAAACTGTAAAGTGGGATGAATGGTTCTTTTTAGTTAAAGATGGCAAGTATTATGAGGAAGGAAGGGTAAGGGGAGCATGAAGGTTGGGGGGGAGGTGTGTTGGTAAATAGAGCAAGGTGGTGATATAAGAAATAGGGGGATGCAAGAGAGAAGGCCTGACGTAGGTACGGGGGGATAACTGAATAATCTACGTTTTGTTGCTAGGAGCCCCTCCTTAAAGGATGAAGCCAAAATATATAACTTTCATTAGGCTGTCGGCTGAAATACAAAAGTTGTAACCTTTAAATTCATTCAGTCAGACAATTTCTGCATTGGTTTAGGTTCCCCACCTTTCCCAAACAAAATAGTTTGTGACCGTAGTAGGAATGAAATACGTTATCGGGCAAAATTATTTAAAAATTGATGGTAAAGTTATAGGGAAACCTCGCCTTTAATCAGCTGGTCCCTCCTCTCCCTCCCCTGCATATCATTTGGCTTCTGTGTGTGTGATGAATACACCTGAGTGACTTGTAAAAACAATAATCCTCAAACTGTCGCATACTTAGGTCAGACTCTATGGTCATTTTCTGGATGGCTAGTTCTCTTAGATTATTTGATTTCCAGTCTATACTATTCAGTGAGTAAGAATATCAAAACTTTTCAGTTTTCCCTGAGCTTTTAAACAACCTTGTTTCTTCGAGGTTTCTTCCACACTGGGAGATTTCTTTGAATTGAAAGAGTTGGATATTAATTTTACCGCTTGATATGAAGCTTTTGTTGATTTTGATCGAAACGTTTTGGTAACAAGCACAAACTATAAAACTTCTAATTCACTGGACTATAATCATAATTTTGGAAGTGTCCCAACCTGCTGGTGAGGTAGAAAGAGAATTCTGATGAGTTGTAGAATGGCTTTGGAAGCAAAATTGAGATTAATTTTATAGTTACAAAGTTGCACTTCCAAAAAGCGTTTGATATGGTCGGTAACAGAAATAAGAGGAAAATATGCTGTGGAACGTGCATGATTTTCAGAGTATTAAAATTATTTGACTGCAGTGACAATTCTTCTCCGGAGAGAGGTACTGAGTCGATACTGACGGAAGTATGTAAAGTGTGCTGTTAATTTTTCGTGAACTGGTAGAAATTAATCATTGTAAGTAATGAAAATATGTAGTAGTGAGAAGTGCTGATACATATTTCTAGGCCATTTAAAATGGCCTAGAAATATGGATCAGCACTTACTCTGAAAAATTAAGGCACAGTAACATAATAAATATCATTAGGACTAGAACTCCAAAGTCAGTGTCAAACTGTAAATAATTTGAGACTTTATGTATACGGATCCTTAAAACTGCAATAATTTTACTTTACAGGATGTGACATAGACTATTGAACCTACATTTTCAAGCCAACAACGGCAAGACAGTTCAGGGATAAGTCAAATGTGGAAAATTAAATGAGCATACAGTAGTGATAAGTATCAAAGATAATCCTGTAACAAAGGATCTAGTAAGGCTGTAACAGCAAGGAAACTGATTTAATGCAGGAAGTATATGGGGCCAGAGTAGCAAAGTGGAGACAAGCGAAATGACAATAGGGTGACTCTTGAGAGGAAGGAAGAGGATGTAGGCCTTTCTGACCATGTAAAGAAATACTGGGCATTTTTTAGCCTTCTCTTTACTAGAAATAAATTTTAAAGCTTCATTATTAAACAAGGTACCGTACAGTGTACCGAATCCGATCCTCCGTCCACCTTTTTTTTTAATTCTTCTTTTTCTGTCATTTATCACATTCTTTGTCTTTCTTTTCTTTTCTCTTTATCTTTCCATTTATTTCTCTTCCCATTCTTTCTCATATTTTCTCATCCTCATTCCTTTTCTCACTTTCTCTTTGTCACTTTTAGCAGTTTCATTTTATCGCTGTCTTTATCACTCTTATCACTGTCACCCTTTCTCTTTATAATTCCTTATCATTTTCTCTTATTTTCTTTCTCTTTCTCCTTCATTCTTGTTTTTTCTTTCTTACTTTTTCTTTTTCTTTCATTCTTTCATTGTTTTCTTTCTCATTCTCTCTCTTCCATAGTTTCTTCCTATGTCTTTCATTCATTCTTATTCTCTTTCTTTCCCTTTCTCTTTCTTCCATCTTTTTTTTTCTCTCATTCATTCTTCATCTATCTTTCTTTTCTTTCTCTTCCTTTTCTGTTTGTTACTTTTTTACTTTATCTTTCCATTCTTTCTTTCTCTTCCTTTTCTGTTTGTTACTTTTTTACTTTATCTTTCCATTCTTTCTCTTTCCTTCCTATCTTTCCTTTCTTTCTTTCCTTTCTTCCTTTCCTTTCTTCTTTTTCTCTTTATCTTTTTTTCATTCATTTTCTTTTTTTTTCTTTTTTTCTTCCTTTCTTTCTCTGTCCTTTTTCTTTCGTTTTTTTTTCCTTTTCTTCTTGCTTTGTTTTTTTTTTCTTCATTTTTTCTATTTTCTCAATTTTCTTTCTATTTCTATTTCTTTCTATTTCTATTTCTTTCTATTTCTTTTTATTTCTATTTCTTTCTATTTCTTTTTATTTCTATTTCTTTCTATTTCTTTTTATTTCTATTTCTTTTCCTTTCTATTTATTTCTATTTCTTTTCCTTTCTATTTCTTTTCCTTTCTATTTCTTTTCCTTTCTATTTCTTTTCCTTTCTATTTCTTTTCCTTTCTATTTCTTTCTATTTCTTTTCCTTTCTATTTCTTTCTATTTCTTTTCCTTTCTATTTCTTTCTATTTCTTTTCCTTTCTATTTCTTTCTATTTCTTTTCCTTTCTATTTCCTTTCATTTCTTTTCCTCTTTCTATTTCTTTTTCTTTTCCTATTTCTTTTTCTTTTCCTTCCTCTTTCAATTCGTTCTTTTTTCTACCTCTATTACGTTCTTTTTCTTTTTTTCTTTTTTCTTTATTCTTTCTCTTTCCTTTTTTCTTTCTCTCCATTCATTTTCTTTCTATCTAGTTTTCTTTTTTCTTTTCTTTCTCTTTCACTTTCTCATTCTTTTTCTTTATCATTTTCTTTCTTCCTCTTTTTTTTTCCTTTCATTATCTTTTTCTTTCTTTATTCTTTCTTTCCCTCTCGTTCTCCCCTGTTTCTTTTTCTTTCTCTCATCTTTCTTTCTCTCATCTTTCTTTCTCTCATCTTTCTTTCTCTCATCTTTCTTTCTCTCATCTTTCTTTCTCTCATCTTTCTTTCTCTCATCTTTCTCTCTCTCATCTTTCTTTCTCTCTCTCATCTTTCTTTCTCTCTCTCATCTTTCTTTCTCTCTCTCTCTCATCTTTCTTTCTCTCTCTCTCTCATCTTTCTTTCTCTCTCTCTCTCATCTTTCTTTCTCTCTCTCTCTCATCTTTCTTTCTCTCTCTCTCTCATCTTTCTTTCTCTCTCTCTCTCATCTTTCTTTCTCTCTCTCTCTCATCTTTCTCTCTCTCTCTCATCTTTCTCTCTCTCTCTCATCTTTCTCTCTCTCTCTCATCTTTCTCTCTCTCTCTCATCTTTCTCTCTCTCTCTCTCATCTTTCTTTCTCTCTCTCTCTCATCTTTCTTTCTCTCTCTCTCTCATCTTTCTTTCTCTCTCTCTCTCATCTTTCTTTCTCTCTCTCTCTCATCTTTCTTTCTCTCTCTCTCTCTCATCTTTCTTTCTCTCTCTCTCTCATCTTTCTCTCTCTCTCTCTCTCATCTTTCTCTCTCTCTCTCTCTCATCTTTCTCTCTCTCTCTCATCTTTCTCTCTCTCTCTCATCTTTCTCTCTCTCTCTCTCATCTTTCTTTCTCTCTCTCTCTCTCTCATCTTTCTTTCTCTCTCTCTCTCTCTCATCTTTCTTTCTCTCTCTCTCTCTCTCATCTTTCTTTCTCTCTCTCTCTCTCTCATCTTTCTCTCTCTCTCTCTCTCATCTTTCTCTCTCTCTCTCTCTCTCTCATCTTTCTCTCTCTCTCTCTCTCTCTCTCTCTCTCTCTCTCTCTCATCTTTCTCTCTCTCTCTCTCTCTCATCTTTCTCTCTCTCTCTCTCTCTCATCTTTCTCTCTCTCTCTCTCTCTCTCTCATCTTTCTCTCTCTCTCTCTCTCTCTCTCTCATCTTTCTCTCTCTCTCTCTCTCTCTCTCTCATCTTTCTCTCTCTCTCTCTCTCTCTCATCTTTCTCTCTCTCTCTCTCTCTCTCTCATCTTTCTCTCTCTCTCTCTCTCTCTCTCATCTTTCTCTCTCTCTCTCTCTCTCTCTCTCATCTTTCTCTCTCTCTCTCTATCTCTCTCTCTCTATCTCTCTCTCTCTCTCTCTCTCTCTCTCTCTCTCTCTCTCTCTCATCTCTCTCTCTCTCATCTCTCTCTCTCTCTCATCTCTTTCTCTCTTTCTCTCTCTCTCTCTCTCTCTCTCTCATCTCTTTCTCTTATTCTTTCCTTTTCTTTATCTGTATTTCTTTTTCTCATGCTTTCTTTGTCTTTCTTTTTCTGTTTCTCTCATCTTTCTCTCTCTCTCTCATCTCTCTCTCTCTCTCATCTTTCTCTCTCTCTCTCATCTCTCTCTCTCTCTCATCTTTCTCTCTCTCTTTTTCTCCTTCTGTCCCCTCTTTCTTTCTATTCCCTTTTTTCTTTCCTTTTTCTCTCTCCTTTCTCTGTATCTCTCTTTGTGTCTGTCTGTCTGTCTGTCTGTCTGCTTGTCTCTCTGTCTCTGTCTCTCTCTTATATCGCAGTCCTCCATCCCAGCTTCCTCACTCAAAGGTGAGGCCTGAAATCCCATCACGGGTGCAGATAGCAACATCATATGACCGGCTAGAGTTTTCATGAAATTTAGGCAAATGTATTTTCATAGTGTTTGAATGAGATTTAATCAACAAAGTAATTTTAGGTCGCCTGACAGTGTTGGTAAGCCGAGCTCATGATTGTTCTACAAATAAATAGATGTTCTGGAAGCTGTAGCTGCCCATTTCAGTTAGTACACTGTCCTCCTGAAAGGAATGGGGAGGAAGAGGAGAGACGTTTATGTAATTAAGCAGAGTTGTCCGTTAACATCAATGCCATAACCATAAGGAGTCTCCAACAATTGACATGGTGAAGTAAAATATATTTTGGGGCATTGACCAAGAAAGGAGTTGATGGTCATCCTTACGGCTTTGGTTTTTATTCCATTCTAGGAAAGAAATAATTCCTGTTAAGCTTGTCTCCTAAAACAATGTGGTGGATGTTTTTGAAATGAGAGGCAAATTGCTAGGAACATGTAAAACGAACAAATTAATCTTAAGTGCCTAGGATTCCTGAGTAGATTATTTCGCTACTGCACTACTCCTAATAACTCGGTCGCGAAACTCTTGTCCGTGCCATGGGTTTCCTGTTAATTAACTTTCGAAATAATAAATGCCGTTCACTTTTAATGGCCATGGACACTTAAGGGTCAAGTAGGTAGTAGGTAGAAGAAAATTGAGATCCCTGTTTATATGTTCCAGGGAGGGTCAGGAGCTCCATTGTACCTACCGCTCGGGAAGTATGAGGACGTACCCTTGAACTGTTACGAGGACAATGAGTGGACGATAGCGCTGGGTGTGCTGAGTACCAGACGTGGTTGTGGGTCAGGCAGTGCTGGCACCCTGGAAGTCTATACAGCTATCTCTCATTACATCACATGGATCAGTGAAATCATAGAGATCTACCCGTAATCTAGTTTTTAAAATCTTCTCTCTCATTTCAGAAGTATCTTGCTTTTGGTGTGTCTATAAGCATTTTAGGTACTGGATTTAGTGTTACCAGTTTTAGCATGATGAGAGATTTTATTAAATGATTTTACTTTCATTTTTAATATGTAATTTTGATATTTGAACAATAAATTTATAATGGAGGTTCATTTTCTATTACCTAGTTGTTCTTGGAAAATCTCGTGCTTTTTGTGTGGATGTACAGGTACAATCATTAATCATAACTATAAAAATAATTAATTCTCGTAAGTACCAAGCTGAGAAGTTATATACCAACCTAGAAACATAAGTGGGAGGAAAGTTAGAGTAATAAGAGGCTGAACATGAAACAAGGGATGTGATCTGATTCTGAAAATGGACCAGCGCAGAGGTAATTTTTAAAAAGAGAAATTTCCAATATCCTTCTTTTCAGAGCTACAATTCATCAATAACCCATTTAACTAATATCTACCCAACACAAATTTTCTTAGTGTTAAAAATAGCAGAAACTAAGAACCACATAAATAGACGTCTTTAGTTCAGTAATTACAGGAAGTAACCCATAAACTTGCTAATATTTATATTACTGGTAATGGTTTATTAACGCCTAAACGTGTATGCAGTATTAAAGCATGTGTTAAAACTCGTAACGAATGCTGCTAAAACTCTTAACTGGTATTAATGGGTAAAGTGCATCGTTATTGGCATGATGTTATTGGGTAAGGTGCATATTGATGGACCGGAGAGAATTCAGCAAGGTAACTGTCAATTAAAGAGGTAAGGTGGGAGACTGATGGAGGATGTAAATATGCTAATGAACACGTAGAGTATAGAAAGAAGTAGCAATTAAATAAAAAATATTGAAGGCATCGATGAATGCATTAATGCCAATTTTAAGTATGTAAAAATGCAACAACAATGGACAAATGTTCGAGTCGGGACCGCCTGAAGTGTATCCGAAAAAAAAAGATACAAAGACGTGCTTTTTTCGACTATAAAGGCAATCGTACTATTGTTAGCATAGATGAAATTACATCAGCGCCAAAATGTCAAACCAATATGGCGCCGGTCTTTGGTGCCTCTATGAATGTAACAGATTGACATTTTGCAGAAATTAAAAGATATTCGGTAAATGTCATCGTAAAAATATCAAATGCTGTAAATCAGTGGTGAAAAAAGAAAAATATTGTTTGTAGGTCATATACTGGTTACGAACCACAAAAGTTTTGCCATATGTTTCGTTTAACTTATTAAGGCTCCAACATGCTTGCATGAGTTAGCCTTGGTCGCCTAATGGCGGCTCTCCATGCTTCTTGATCTCTGACATCCTCCCTATTCAATCCCTTATCCCCAAGGTCACATTCTTTAACCTTGTCTCACGTCCTTTTCTGTCTGCCTTTCGCAACTCGCCCCCAACGTTCACATTCCTCACTTTCTGCACCAGTTTGTACAGAGACCGTAATTTCTTAACTGACGAGCAATTAGCTATAATTTACAAGAGTCATGTGCGCTCTCAGCTTGAATATTGCTCACCCTTGTGGAATGGATGTGGAGAGGTTGCATTAAAACAACTAGACAAAATTCAGAACAAAGCTGTTAGAATTAACAACCACCATCTCCCCTACAAGTAAGAAGGAATATTGCCTCCCTTGCACTATTTTACAAATATTTTTATGACAAATGCTGAAACGAAGTTGTGTCCATGGTGCCACCTATCCTTGCCTTCCCTCGTGCTACACGGGCATCTTGTAGTGATCATGACTGGAATGTCACTCAGCCATATTGCAAAACTTCTGCCTATCAGAAATCATACATTCCCCGAACTGCATCTCTCTGGAACTCGCTTCCCCAGAGTTGTTTCCCTCCAAACTTCAACCCACAGCTGTTGAAGGCTAACTGTTACAGATATTTATGAACAGAGGACTCCAGTAATCTGGTGTATGGATTATTTTTTTTTTATTCATTTGTTTTTCCTTCCTTTGTTTTACGAAAAAAAAAAAAATCTTCCATCCTTTTCACATGCCCAAAGCCTCTCTCAATTTACCCCTCCTCATCACAGCACCAGTACACTCAGACCTATTCTCCCACTGAACTCTTCCATCGTAAAACCAACCTTTCCCGGCCTCACATTCAAGGACGCACTGCACATCCACCTAATCATTGTCATACCTGTACGTTTTGCCCTGAAAATATCCTGGTCTTTTACTGCCCATCGCTGACTACCATACAGAATTACACGTCTAACACATGCTTCATACAAAGATCCCTAGCAAAGAGGAAGACTGTAGCACCAGTCGAGCAGAGCAGTACTCCTGAGGTGGATGGAAAGCTGATGACAGGGAGTGCTGGAGCTCCCGTTTCATCAGCCCTCAGGACTAGTTCCTGACCATCCCCCTCTGCTGAACTTTTTCAGTGTCTCAGTTACACGGAGAGTAGGCCAGCATGCTCTCCAGTACAAATTTCTCTAACTATCTACACCAAGCTACATGCACAGTACACACTACACTTCCTATTCAAATTTCATTTAAAATGGCGTCTCTTCACCAAGCCTCGGAGTCCCCAGGGGGGGGGGACCATAAATGCCCCCACCATCCGCCCCTCTCCCGGTGACGACTCGAGGTGCCTGGAACCACTGTCTGACTCTCTTCTTCTTCATTTCTGCAACATTCGCGGCCTTTCCTCTAACTTTCGCTCTGTTGAGCACCACCTCTCCTCCTCTAAACCTCACCTTCTTTTTCTAACGGAGACTCAACTGTCTGAGGCAACTGACAGCAAACCCTTTTCTGTATCCTCCTACTTCCTCTATATTCATTTCAAAGCCAAAGGTGGCTGTTGTGTATATACACAACGACTTGTCTTGCTCTCGTGTTCCTGAACTCGATCTTCTGAATTCTCTACACTCTGGCTTCGGCTTTCCTGTCATTCTCTGACTAAATATATCTGTGATGTTTACTTATCCCCTAATGCTACTATCAAAAATTCTTTGACTATCTTACTTCTACGATGGAACACATTCTATCCATTTCTCCTTTCTCTGAAATCTCCATTCTAGGAGATTTCAATGTTCACCACCACCTTTGGCTCTCCCCTCCTTTCACGGATCCACCTGGTGAACAAGCCTACAGCTTTTCTATCCTTAATGACCTAGAGCAGCTTGTACAGCACCCTACCTGTATCCCTGACCGCCTTGGAGAGAGCCCCAACATACTTGACCTCTTCCTCACAGCTAATCCTTCTGCTTACTCTGTTAATCTTTTCTCTCTGTTGGGCTCCTCCGATCACAACCTTATTACCTTAACATGTCCTATCACTCTGGTACGGCCTGTGGACCCTCCAGGGAAACTTCGTTTGTGGCATTTTGGAGCCGCGGAGTGGGAGGCCCTCAGGCAGTACTTCTTTGATTTTCCCTGAAATGATTATTCCTTCCATGGCCGGGAGCCATCTGAGTGTGCCTTGCGCATTACGGAGGTTATTCTCTCGGGCATGGAAGCATACATTCCTTTCCCATATCCTTTGACTAACTCAAGAAAGCCTTGGTTTAATCACGCTTGTTCTAATGCTGTCCGCAACAAGGAGAGGGCCTACAAAAGGTACCGGAGCCAACCCACCCCTGAATCACATCATCTTTACGTTTCTGCCCGGAATCGTGCTAAGTCTGTTCTTCGCTCTACTAAAAATAATTTCATCCATACTGAATGCTCTCAACTCTCCAACTCGAATTCTTCCCACTCCTTCTGGCACCTTGCCAAAAATCTTTCTAACAACTTTACATCATCATCCTTCCCTCCTCTTTTCTACTCTGATGGTTCTGTAGCTATTTCTTCTACTGATAAAGCAAATCTCTTCGCACAGACTTTCTCCTCCAATTCCACCTTAGACGATTCCGGTGCTGTTCCTTCATCTCTTCCCCCCTCTGACTTCCTCATGGCTGACATTAAAATTTCTTCAGTTGATGTATTTTCTGCCATCACTGGCCTCAGTACTAACAAGGCATATGGGCCTGATGGGGTCCCTCCTGTTGTTCTCAAGAACTGTGCTTCTGTGCTTACACCCTGCCTAGGCAAACTCTTTCGCCTTTGTCTGTCAACTTGTACCTTTCCTTCTTGCTGGAAGTTTGCTCTCAGTCAGCCAGTCCCAAAGAAGGGTGACCACTCCCAACCCTCCAACTATCGTCCAATTGCTTTAACGTCCTGTATTTCAAAAGTTTTCGAGTCAATTCTCAATAGAAAAATTTTAAGGCATCTTTCCTATCACAACCTTCTTTCCGATCGTCAGTACGGGTTCCGTCAGGGACGCTCCGCTGGCGATCTTCTCACCTACCTTTCAGACTCCTGGTCATCCTCCTTTTGGGAATTTGGTGAAAGCTTTGCCATTGCACTTGACATCTCAAAGGCTTTCGATCGAGTCTGGCATAACTCTTTAATTTCCAAACTGCCATCCTATGGTTTCTATCCTTCTATCTGTGCCTTCATCGCTAGCTTCCTTTCTGGTCGTTCTATAGCCGCTGTTGTAGATGGCCATCGTTCTTCTCCTAGATCTATCAGGGCTCTGTCCTATCACCTACTCTCTTCCTTTTATTCATCAATGATCTTCTAAGCTGTACATCTAACCCTATCCACTCATACGCTGATGACTCCACTCTTCACCTTTCCATTCGGTTCCCGCAACGCCCATCTCAACAGTTACTTCAACAAACAAGATATGAGGCTATGGCACACCTAATGTCTTGCTTGGCTCGTATCTCTGACTGGGGTAAAAATATTAAAGTTGTTTTTAATGTTCCATAATGGCTAATCAGCATTAAAATGAGTCAAAACATAGTATATATCGATTACAAGGCAAGTTAATATCATAGCATTACTTGAGGTTCGTCTATCTCGGTAAAGTTGATATAGGCTGAACGAGTTACCACCTCCCACGACCAAGGATACCCGTAAATAAAATCATGGATAGGAAAGTACCCGTCTCCGCCCCGGAGGGGCTCGGGGTCGGGTTTTCTTTCACTCGGTTTGTCAGTTTGTTTGTCTTTTTGTCTGTATGTCTGTTAACAAATTTAAGTGAAAACTACTGGTGCGACCTTGGCTAAAACTACAGGGATGATGGGCTAAGACCTGATCACCTAATTAAAATCTGGGCCAAATTGGGCCAAGGTCCAGGCTGTAGCCCTCCCCCCCCCTCAAAAAAAAAAAATAAATAAGTATTTTTTTTTTTTTCGCCATAACTTCCTACTAATTCGTCATATCGACATGAAACCAAAACCTAAAGATGCATCTTTCAAATCTGCATCCTATAACATGCCTCATTACATCAGTGAGGGCGCCCCCAGTTAGCGGTAGGAGGGTCATTGTCAGGTGGGTCGGGCCTAAAATTTCAAATGGGCATAAAATCAGCATTTATCACCTGATTTACTCCAAATCTGATACTTGATATCTTTGGCTAGATATCCTGTTGTGTTCATATGTCAGCACTAAAATGACTGTCGGGGACGGGTTTGCCATGCCTTGTCACCTCTTCTTTTTTATTTCTGATTACATGGCCTTTTCAAGGCATGGATCTGCCACGTAACTATCACACTATGTTATGAAACTCGTACAAGGAGGGACGTGATTGCCTGGAACGCCGAACATAGGGAAAACCATTATTCTGCTTTACACACATTAATGGAGGTTAAAGCAGAGTAAAAATAAACATTATAATAATATTATAGTGAGATATTTGCGTAGCCATTGAATATGATAAAAAATAGGTATGAGAATAATATGGCAGCCAACATTCATATTCTGTGGCATCGTTGATGGTGGGAGGAAGATGGTGGCGAGTCTGGTAATCTCATATCAAATAGAGCGAGGCATGAAGATCTCATTAATTTAAATACTCACATATCACCCAAAATTAAACTCTGAAGATTATATGGTATGATTAACCGATGAATTGAGCAACCAAATTTTCAGCATCATTAACGTACTGATGATCTTGGACTAATAATGAGTTCGATTCATGAAAGCAGAGAATTTGAGTTGCATGTTTCATGCTTTACCCGATATGCTATGCCATGAAACCGAGGTGGTAAGGAAGGTACGGAATCCGTATCATCATCAAAGCACATCATGGCAGCACCCAGGACGGACAAAATCGCTCTACGAGGGAGGATGGTGGAGTAGAGTGAGAGTGGTCTGTCTCCTGAGGAGACAGCAACCATAAGCGTTCCAGACGATTGTGTATCGCTGGCTTAGGAGGTGGGAAGAGAGGGAGAACTTGAGCGATCGTCCCAAACCGGGGCCAGCAAGAAGAAATACTGTTCAAGAGAATTAGCGCATAAGGGAATAATTTGACAAGCATCCATTCACCACTGCCATAGATGCTAAAGAACATTTACGTAACAGCTCGATGTCTCAGAAAAGACTACGAAAAAGGCTGAAGGAAATGGGCAATCGCCACAGAACACAAGCTAAGAAGCCCAAGTTAGTAAAGGGCCATCGGCAGTAACAATTTCAGTTTGCACAGCAATATGTTAACCATGACGTGGACTACTGAGGAGTTATTTTCTCTGATGGGAAGAGCTTCAGTTCTATCTCCCATTGGAAGCTACAATGCTGGAGGAGAGACAACACCTATTAATGTGAAAAAACATGTATTATGCGTAGCTTTACATTCGTGGTTTTTACTACATATTCATCTATGATTATTAACCTAGGAACAATATTCATCTATCACATTCCTATTCCACTACTCTATTTCTTCATCCTGGAAGTAACTAGACTCCTCATCTATGTATTTCCCCATTGTGTAAGGAGACTCAACTTTTACATTTGCCCCGCGGGAAATTGGTATTAATGATTTGTTATCAAATGGACATTATATTATTTTTCAACCTTTCTTATTCTTATGTAAATGTTAATGTAAGAAATAAAGAACTTTATACAGGTGGTAGAAGTGTTACGTGACTTTATTTGCTGAGGTAGGTCTCGCCACTCCCCTGGATTTTGCTGAATTCGCATCTTTAAAGGCTGTGGCATGAGGTGTACCGATTCTGGACGGGAGTTCTAGCCAGACCACCACCCAGGGCGCAACTATGTTCTTTCTCGTCTGAATAAAGGAGACAAATCTAACGTTGGACTCTGGAATCTACCCTTCACTCCTTTTAGACTGTTACATTATGTAATGGTTATTTTTCAGCAACATATTGATTTCCTTCGTTAGACAGACATTTCACTCTCAGAAAATCCTTTTCAAACATGATTCACACCACTGCAATATCAACACAACCTATCAAAAATCCATGTTATATGTGTGCGCTATGAAATTAATGGTTAACCCCTTAACCACGGGGCGTCACTTTCGTGACGCTTGGGAGCAAGGGATCATACCGCGGGGCGTCGCTTTTGTGATTCTGTGTTATTTTGAATTCACCCAGGCTTCCAAGTGGGGGCTTGTATTATCTATCAGTACTGCCAATGTCCAACACTAGTCAGCACTCCTAATCTCATCTGTACTCCCATCCATTGTTGACAATTTAGCCATTTCTCCCCATTCTTGACTCCCCTCCCTACCCCCCTTCCATTACCCTATCCTCTCGCCTTCCCGGCCGTGCTACGCTAAGTAAATCTTCCCTGGAATTTTTCACTGATTTCATCCATTGAAATAAGCCCTATGCCCTATTCTTATACCAAATAATATACACAAGAAAGAAATAAGGTAAGTGAGAGTGCCATACACCTGGATTTGGCTAATTATCACCTGACAACACCTCACGTGCACTCGTTCGCTAATTTTCGCTGTTTTTTCCCCCTTGAAATATGCCGTATAATCTATTTTCGTAATAAATATACATGTAAGGAGGGAAGGGAGAAGCCTAAGTGATATTTACATTCACCTGGAACTACCTAATTTATAATGTATTGTCTAGATTTCCTGCCAATCATATCAGTGCTAGACAAAGCTGTTTCAAGATCTAACATTGGTAGCTCTGAATATATATCTCCTAAGTAGGCCTCTAATCTATTTTCGTAATAAATATACATGTAAGGAGGGAAGGGAGAAGACTAAGTGATATTTACATTCACCTGGAACTACCAAATTTATAATGTATTGTCTAGATTTCCTGCCAATCATATCAGTGCTAGACTTAGCTGTTTCAAGAACTAATATTGGTAACTCTGAATAACCCCTAAGCAGGCCTCCACGCTGGCCCTCCGTTATCAGTTTACTCTCATCTTCCGAAGCGAGGGTACGTATGTTTCTTCTTGCTGACTTCAAGGCCTTTTTTCACCCCCATGCGAATGGCCCTGTGACCTTTACCCCCTACTAAACCTCGTGTGGAAAGAGGTAAAGGGCTGACAATTGATAAAAGAGTGACTACGATCTTTCTATTGAGTAAAACAGTGCAAGTGGAATTGTAAATAATGTGTAAATAATGTGTAAACAGCAAGTGAAAGTAATGAGTGTAAATATACGTGAACAATGGAAAATAGTTTTATAAGTTATTTCAAGTGACAGTGCACAACACAGTGTAAATAAAATAGAAATGTAAATAACGTAAATAAAATAGAGAACGTAAATAGAAATGTAAATGAGTAGTATTATAAGAATACGAGTATATACCCTAGGAGTAATGAAAGTGAAAGTTTCACTCTAGCATGTCTGAATGCTATGAGTTATGAGAGTAAAGATGAAAGTGACATTCACTCTCAATGCCAGTATACAGGACGAGAAAGTGAATGCTACGTATTTTACTGAAAGAAATTGAATCCCTACAGTGACAATAAACTAATACTACTGAAGGAAACTTATGGATAAAGACTGTAGATATATATAAGTGTTATATAGTATTAGAAATATAAAGTGTGAGGGGTTTTATGAATAATAAATGACAGAGTACCAAGAGCGAACTAGTGACAGTGCGACGATCAGACGCGCTCAAATTTCCATTGCTTTCACAGTGTTTATTTTTTTTGAGTATGGATCCCAAACTACTTGAAAATTGTAGAATAGTGTTTATAGTGGTTGTATCTGGCTGTGGTAATCATATTACGGGTTGTCGGGAAGTGTAAAGTGGAGACTTCGTTACCCTACTTCAGAGGTCTCCACAAGTCCTACAGTAACGACGAAGGCTCAACAAACATTCCAGGAGAAAGCTGAAGGTATGTGCCATAAGCATATGTAATTTTATTATTCTAGGACTAATAACTGATTTTTGGCAAATATTTTTTGAGAGTCTGTCGGAGCCCAAATAACCCCGCGGCACACGCAAGTCATTGGTAAACAAGCCCGCGGTGTAGGGGTTAATATATATATATATATATATATATATATATATATATATATATATATATACATATATATATATATATATATATATATATATATATAGTAGAGATATGAAAATTGTGGTGGCAATTCATATTGAACGGTTCCATATCCCAATTGAGTACAAAAAGAGTCCTACGGATTTTTTTTTTTTTTTTTTTTTTTTTTTTTTTTTTTTTAGCGATTACCATTTATTTAAGGGTCGCACTTGTTGGCACATTTTAACAGAAACAGAGAAGCAGTGACAAGAAATGGAGGTTTTCTTGTGAAGATTATACAAAAGTGACAATCTCAACGTGGACTCCAGTGGGGTTAGGTAAACTCTTGAGTCACTTCCACCTTTGTCCTTCGAACTGTTTTTCCGTCACTGTGCACGATTTTAGAACTGTTTCTGCTCTTCGTCCTTGCATCGTGCGTTGAACCTCTGGATTATTGCAGTTCCTCGTTCTGGAGCATCATTTATAACTTTCACATTTTTTACCAGGTCGTTAAGGTCCGGGACGTAGATGGCTTCA